>NW_008333889.1:282812-316850 GCF_000622305.1 Nannospalax galili | reverse complement strand
GCGCTCCCGCCCAGCCCCGCCGGCCCACGCCGAGCCGCCCGGGGCAGGTGGGGAACCTGTGGCGCCTCCAACATGCAACACGTGGACTGGAATGTTGAGGTGCGGACGCGGGGCCGCGCAGTGCGCGTGCGCGCGCCGCCACCGCAGTTGCCTGGTCCCCGCTAGTGTGCTGGGTGCTCCCAGCGCGCAGTTTACTGCAGAGCCCCCGGGGCTAAGGGACAGCACCATCCGGGGTGCGGATACTGCTGGGACCCACGCCACCCAGCATCCTTCCTCCCGCAGGCTTCCCGTGGAGGTGGAGTTGGGGAAGCGCGGTCCCCAATGAGGGGCCAAGGGAGAACTGTCCGGGCTTACCTGGTGCCTGACCCTGATGCCCTGGGTGGTGCCTGAGTGCAGAAAAGTAGGACCCTTGGCACTCACCTCGAAGCATTCCTTTCACAAGACTTTGTAAAGTCTCTTACCCTTCTCTGCTGCTGTTGGACGCTCTGCAAGAAGTCCAAATTATAAAGGTCAGGGCATGTGCATTAAAAGAAAAGGGGGGCGAGGGCTTTGTTTTTAACTGCTGGGTTTTGCGTCTTTCTTTTTGTTGTTGTTTACTGTGCAAACATATGAGCAAGATAGATTTTATATTTGCAAAATGATACTCCAATTCAGGTCAAACAGCTCGATTGCCCCCTGAGTTGGGATGGGATTGACTCAAAATAAGTTGTATAGGGTGGACGGACCTTCAGCAAATATTTGAGAGCCGGCCCTGTGTCTGGCGCTGTGGCATAGCCAGAGCAGAGCCGGAGTACACAGCGCACCGTCCTTCTCCTTTCTAGACTCAGTAGCTGCAGCTGAATGTCTTAGCTGCCCAGATTTCTAAGTGCCACAACAGCTTTGCAGTTTCTTTTTGTGATTCTGTTGCTTCGGTCTTGAGCCAGACTAACAGGGAGTATATAAACAGTGCATTCAACACAAGGTAGAGTGTGCAGTGACCAGACTGGCCAGTGGTGACAGAGCTCAGGGAAAGAAACACAGCACAAATTAAGCAACCAACAGCTCTGAGTTTCTCTCTGTCCCATGACCAAACAGCAATTTTACCTTTTCAAGGCAATTTGGTGACTAGATACACAATATGCAGACTTTTTTTCTGCATGTAATGATTTTTAACAAGGCATTCATTCCTAGGGAGTTTGGTCCTTTAGTAATAGACAAACTTTACTAAGGGCCTGCCTACAAATTGATCAATCTCCATGAGAAGGATATCTTAAAAATTGATGTATTGAAAGACTTTAATTTTTGGTAAACAATAAGTGGCAATCTTAATCATCTGTAGAATTTATTTCTCTAGCATTACTATCATCAAAGTAACTTCCCAAGGCAAGTGATGATTGCCCTTTGTACCAGATTTTTCACTAAGCTCTTTCCTTGTATTATCTCAGTTATTTATCTTCAGTTCTACTGTACAGATAAGGAAGCTAAGAAGGCTACTGCAGGTGATGGGGTAAGGACTCAGCACAGCCTCACATTTCTTAGTCATGGCCTTTTCTAACTATAATTTCTCTTTACTATAAATCAGTATATTAAATATGTGATGTTTATGAAACTAGAGATTTAATTCCTAAGGACATAAGAACATAATTTAAATACTTTTTACTTTTTTATCCAAGGGTTTTTTTTTTCAGTTTAATTAGTTACTACTACTGCTTCATGTAATAGTTTTTTTCTTCCCATTTGATTTGCTAGTTTAGTTTCTTCCTACAAAAAGAAGATTCAAAATCTCCAAGCTTGGGTTCAGCATTACTATGCCAATATTACAATTACCTGAACAAAAAGTCCAACTCTTAAATTTAGTTTTTAAGAGTGGGCCCTAACTCAGCAGGCATTCATTCCCCCAGATATCCCGTGGAACCATCTGTCTCCTGCAACTGTGCTGGTAGATCTATCCCTGTAACCTTTTCCTCTGGAAGTTGTCCTCAAGTCAGGTCCCACCCATAATTTTATTAAAAATGGTTTCTCCAGCTTCAATTAGGGAAGTACAAGCTTGGCTCCACCCTTATCATAACAGATCACCGTGTTTTTTTGTCTTTAGTTCTAGAATATCTCATTCACCCAAGGTCATGTGTCCTTCCCAATCTTCAATGTGTGCCATGGAGAAGGGCATGCCATTTTGATATGTTAGTTCTCAAGCATACCCACATTCTTTCATTCATTGTTTTTTGGGTGGAGTACCAAATTAAGATCCCTGGGAAACAAGATCAGGTGCCCAGGTTACAAGACGCAAGGTTTTGCTGGGGTTAATTAAAAGTCATTAGTCCAGATTATATCCATCGTGAACAAAAGTTCCCAGAAAAATCCTGCATCTTGCACTGAAGTTCTTACAAGGCTGACCAACTGATCATTGCTTCAATGATTGTGGAGAGTTTGGCATGTCGCAGATCCAGAGCCCATTTATAATTTATCTTGGGCCATCTTTAGCCCCTAAATAGCCAGTACTTGCCCACCTCTGTTTCTGATTTAACATTCTGTGATGAACAGATAAAAAACATTTAGGAATGTGTTAAGAAAGCCCTTGTGCCCACCAACCAAAAGGCTAAGAATCCCATCTAATAGCATCTGAGGCCTATGGCTAAGATTTCTCTTTTGTTGTATCTGCCTACTCAGTGTTTCCACCAATGTATTTGAAAGTGTCTAGATTTTCTTTGTTCTGTTACTATAAAGACTTCATGAAACTGCTTCTATGCTGAAACATGGAATTCGGGGTAACATGAATCTTTGATCTCAGGCCATGGTCAGTCACTCATATTTGGCTCTAGAATAAACTATCTCTTAATCCCTATGAGATGAGAGTTGTAATTTTTGCTTTATACCATTTTATACAAGTCATTCCTATATTCTGGGGATTTCACAAGAAAATATGTAATTTTTTTATGTGTATGAGTGTATTGTCTGCATGTATGTGAGTGCACCTGTGTTGTACAATGCCATGGAGGTCAGAAGAGGGCATCGGATTCCCCTGGAACAGGAGTTGAGGACAGTTCGTAGCTGCAATGTGGGTACTGGGAATCGAACCCAGGTCCTCTGCAAGAGCAGTCAGTGCTCTTAACTGCTGAGCCATTTCTCCAGCACACACTTTTTTATTTTTTTAATACCATGTACAGTGTTTTCTCTGTGAAGATGGAAATAATTTAAAAGGCATAATTTAAATACCCAAAGACAGCAAAAAATGTTTAAGTATTTCCTTAATTAAACATATTAACAAACTAAACTATGTGGAAGTTGCACTATACCCCTCAAAGAACAACATATCGCTCTTAAATTTACAGGTTAAAAAAGAAAAACTATTTATGAAACAAAATCAGTAATGAGATTAAAATCCAATGATTGTTCCAATAACTTGGAGATAATGGTGATAATCAAGAAGACATCATTCAGGATACCATAAAGAAAGATTTCTAGAATTCTTAACATGTGTCTCAAAGAATGATTTTAAGTTGATAAGGTAAAGGTACTGTTTATGAAGGTGGAATTGCACAGTCAAAACCAGGAGCTGTTTTGCCACATTTAGAGAAGTTAGTAAACCAGCTCTCCTGAGAGGAGGATGTATATGAAGATGCAAAAGATGATTCTAGAATGGGGCCTGCATATTGTGCTTTGAAATTAAAACCATGTCCTGCAAGAAATAAATAAATAAATAAATAAATAAATAAATAAATAAATAAATGGATAATATACCTGAGAATTTTGAGTAAGGTAAGAAGTACTATGATCTGTAGCTATTAAGAGGCAGTCTGGGGCTGAGGATGTAGTGTGATAAAGTACTTGCCTAGCATGCACAAAGCCTTTGGTTTGATCTTCAGTACCACATAAAATCAGACATGGTGGTGCAAGTCTGTAATTCCAGCACCCAAGAAATGGAGGCTCACAAGTTTAAGGTAAATCTTGACTACATAGGAAGTTTGAGACCAGCATGAGCTACATGAGACTTTGTATAAATAAATAAATAAATAAATAAATAAATAAATAAATAAATAAATAAATAAATAAATCATTTTTAAAAATGAGTCATTCTGGTCTGGAGCAATGTATAGATAATGAAACCAGAAACAAGACACCAAAAGAAGATTATGAAGAAAATCTGGGAGAAGTAATTAGTGCTCAGGACAGGAGGAGACAGACAGGAGGAGAACACAGGAGGAGAAGGAAAGCTTAAGAGATGAGCAAAGAATATCATGATGCTAAGTAAACTAAATCAGGCCCAGAAATATAGGTATAATATGTTTCCTCTAGTATATAAATTCTAGACTTTAAAAAACGAACTTTAAGGTAGAGGGGATACTATTTAGGAATAAGAAGTGGGCCAGTGGGAGAGAATTAAGGAAAGAGAAAGCAATGGAGAACGAATAAGATGAGAGTACATGAGATACATGCAATGAGTGTTGTAATGAGACCCATTATTTTATACAAAGAATAGATCTTTTTTAAAGGTCAAAACCTCATTTAATTTTACGTCTTATAGGGTTTATACTGAGTACAATATTGTATAACTATAATAATTCAACTGTAAACCTAAAAATTTACAGCCAATTTTGAAAGCGATGCATCCTAGCTCAGAAAATTGTATTTGAATATGTCAATACTGTTGTAATGAAATGCTTCTTCTAAGTATGTGGTTATTAAATAAATAATTTTTTAAAATGAGTTTTTCTGTATGAAACAGTATTTTTTAAATGAAATAGAGAGCTTTTTTAAAGATTAAAACCTCATTCAATTTTATGTCTTATAGGGTTTATTCTGAGTTCAATATTGTATAACTGTATTAATTCAACTGTGAACCTAAAAATTTACAGCCAAATTTGAAAGAGATACATCTTTGCTCTGGAAATTGTTACTGAATATGTTAATGCTGCAATGAAATGCTCCTTCTAATCATGTGGTTGTTAAATAAATAATTTTTTAAAAAGAATACACACTAATAAAAATAGCAAAGGCGATAGAGAAACCACAGGACTATTTATGAGGAGCTCAGGAAGAGGACCAAAGATAGAAAATGCCTCCAGAATATGGTAACTTGACTCAGTAGATATTGAAATATGGAGTTTTAGAAGATTAGTAAATTTAGAGAATCATTAAATTGGGGGGGGTCTTAGAGAAATTCTAGAAAGAGTTAGAAATATAAACCTGTTACTCAAGTCCAGATAAGGAAATCATCAGCATATTAGTGGTAGCTGAATTCAGATATGAATGATAAGGTCCTACAGTTGTGAGTTCAGCATGAGTAAAGGGATGAAGATGTGCATCTTCTTGGCTGTCCTCTAACAATGATATGGTTAGAAGAAAAGGAACCTAAAGTTAATGTCTACTCATTAGCAATTAATTGAACTCTAATAATTTTAGGAATTTTCTATTTTGTGCTTATACTTGAGTTCTTGCTAGATTTCTCCCTTAAGTATTAACATTTCAGGTCATTATCATACTGTTTGATGCACTGAATAATTGATTATATGATGCACAACCTAAAACTCTGATTGGTTTGTACTAGTTCATGAATACATGCAATATACTTGGGGTTACAGTGATTTATTTTTACTTTGCTAAAGGTGAGCATAAAAACAAATTGAAGTTATACTGCTTTTTAATGAAACACCTCTAATGCTAAGGCAAGATGAATGCACAATAATAAAATATAAAATGTGCTTTGGCAATGATATTTAAATAGGTGTGTGATCTGAATACCTGTAGATGGACAATTTTCTGCCTCAGAATTGACTGGTGTATTTGACATGAAAGGAAAATATTAACACCTTCAGTCAGAGATAAAATCATTCTTCTCTTAACATATGTTTTAGGGGAAATCATGATGGACTGTGCACTATTCTGAGAACAAATGAAATTGGCCTCTAAGAAGCTACATGTGAAACAGATATAAGCACAGCATGAATAATTATGGCATGTTTATGGTGTTAGAGAAGAATTTTCAAAATATCCTGTATTAATTACTTTTCCATTCCTGTGATAAAATACCATGAGCAAGGCAGTTTATAGAAGGGAGAGTTTATTTGGCTTATGGATTAGAGTCCATAAGGGCTGGGGAGGTGTGGCTGCAGAGATGGCTGGAGCAGAGAACCAAGCAATTTCATCTTCAAGCAGGCACAGGAAGCAGAGAGTGATTGGAAATCTGGCAAGGTTTAAGAACTCTCAAAAGCTTACTCCAAGTGACCTGCTTCCTTCAGCAGGACCATGCCTCCTAAAATCTTCCAAAACAAAGTCACCAATTAGGGCCAAAATGTCCAAATACTTGTAGCCAATGGGTGACATTCTCGTCTAAACATACCCTTAAGCATTTTTGATGTGGATAGTTTAACATGTTATGCCATGTAGTTGGAATTAAAATTGTTTTCTCTCAAAGTGGCATCGTTTTCATGCTGAATAGAAGTAGCTGTTTTGTAATATTTATGAAGAGCCCATGAAGGTACAACCCAACTAATAAGGATGCACTTACAAAACTAAAATGTAAAATACTTTTGAAACTGAGATGAGCATTTATGAGGTAATAACCCTCCTTAAGGAGTATTTTAAATTCCTTTTCTCCTTTACTAGCATATTTCTCTCTCTTCTTTCCAGTTAAAATTTGAGTTCTGAGGCAATTGTTTAGTGACCCAACATTTTACAGCTAACTGTTGGAAGTATGTACAGATGATTGGCACAAATTAACTGCAAATGTGTAAAACACACACACACACACACACACACACACACACATTCTCCAAGATAAGGTGTGACTATCCACATAATACAAGCAAAATCCTTAAAAGACTACCTGGCATATATTGTGATATTTTACTGCTATTATAATTGGTTTATTATAGAGAAACAAAAACTACAGTTCCAAACAGTTATATACATCTATTTGTTAGGATTTACACAGATCAGACTTTATACTTCTGAATTGTTACACTTGAAACAATCAGGCCAACTCAGAAAAATGTATTACATTTTATTGTGGTATCAGAAATGTTGTCATAATGTTTGACTGGAAAGAAGCAGCTAGCGTCTTTCTGCTCTTTGTACACCAGTAAGCATTGACTAGTGACCAATTGTGATTCGATCAGTCTCTGATTTGTCATGCCATGAGAAATTTGAAGGAAGCAAAGCAAAAGTGAATTGGACTGTAAAGTGTGGGGAGGAAAAAAAGTAGAAGCGCTTTGTGCTGAGATGTTCTGAGTGTCCTGAGGACAGTCTCACATTAATTGAAGATATGTATGTGTGCACATCATGGTCTCTAGAGAAGCAGTATTAACCTGGGAGATGGTGCTTGTGTTTTAAATTTAAATAGAGCCACAAACCATGTAAAATTTCTGTGACAATGGCTAGAGTCCAGGAATTATGCCCTAAATGGATAAAGCAGTAAGTAGGCAGAACATTTTCCCCCCCAGCTTTCACATGTTTTTGTATTTATATTGACTTTGTTGTTAAATGCATTTTCTGCCAGTCGATAGCAGGTATTGAGTGCCTATTTTATATTAAGCACTACAGTAGGATACTGTAAAGAGAAAACTGAATTGATTGACTAGGAACTCAACCAATGTCTCACTTATGAGATGAAAATTCTACTACTGTAAACAACTACAGTAGTTCAACAATAGTGCTCAAGAAAATAAAGTGGAGAATTTGGGGAAAATAAAAATGGAAATTTATTACTATTTACTATTACTCAGATCTATAGTAGTTTTCATCAAACCTGATTTCAGGACACATTTTTACTCTTAAAAGTTATTAATGACCCCAAATAACTTCTGTTATAGGGGTTTTATTGGCCAATATTGCTCATGTTAGAAAATAGAACTTAGGAATCTAAAAGTAACTCTATTATTTAACATTGTTCTAGTTATTTTCTGTTGCTGTGATAAAATACTGACCAAACCATCATCAAGGGAAGTCAAGGATCTCAGGGCAGGAACCTGGAGCACAGACCATGGAGGAACATTGCTTACTGACTTGCTCCTCTGGCCTGTGCTCAGTCTGCTTTCTTGACCACCTGCCCAGGGGTGGCACCACCCACTGTAAGCTGGACCCTCCCGCATCACTCAACAACCAAGAAAATGCCCCCACAGACACAGTCAAAGGTCAAGCCCGTGGAGGAAATTCCTCAACTGACACATTCCTCAAATGTGTCAAGTTGACAATTGAAGCAATCCAGCACAAACACAAATTACATATTTTTATTAAAACTGCTGTTACAAAATCATAGGTTTAGTGAAAAAAGTGGGATTATTTTGTATGCTGCAAATTTCTTTAATGTCTGGTTTAACAGAATCATCCATAATCTCATATCAATTTCTGAAGTTAATCTATTATATATTGTTTTGGTTCAAATGGATGAAAATTCATACACACAAATATTTAGTTTTAAGGTAATATTTAATAGCATTTTGATTTTGATATGGATATTGTTCTTTGATGTTACTCCAAAAATTAACATGTTATAATTTCTTAAATGTTACGTGCAAGGATGTTATGTTAATAAACTTTTCCTATTAGATGCTACTAAAAAAAAATCTCATTACTGTATCTTGTAGTTTAAATGGGTCCTTTCCCTATCCATGATTTTGTAATGACATTTATGGGTCATTCAGAAAATTTTGGTTTGTTGAGTCATGAAGATCTTCCAAATATTGGCATACAATTATATAGTATAAAAATACATTCATCAAAAACTACCCATCTCAAGAGAAAAGTCTTTAAGTACTAGAAAACTATGAAACTCATCAGCAGATATAAGTTTTATAAGACTGTAATTTTCACTTGAAAACTTGAACTGTATCATTAGTAACAATACTGTGAGTGTTTTCATTAAGGTGGCAAGCTTGCTTTATTAACTTGGAGAAGATGTCTGCTGGATATCCAGATCTGAATAACTGTAATTTTTCAGTCATTTCTTCTCTCAAGTAAAAATGGAGTTCCAAGGCTGGGGGGGATGGTTCAGTTGGTAAAGTGCTTATAGTATGAGGTTGAAAGCTGAGTTCAATCCCCAAGTACACAAGTATAAACCCAGGTACAGTGTCAGGCACCTGTAATTCCAGCACTCTGAAGACAGACAGGAGGATACCAGGGGTCAGCTGACCAGCCAATATAGCTGAATTAACGAACTCCAGATTCAGTGAGAGACCTTGTATCAAAAAATAAGATGAAGAATGATAAAGACACTGAAATCAGCCTGTATATGTTCACACACACACACACACGCAGGGAGGGATTCCATGCACTGACATCTGGTTCAATAGCTCTTTCTTTTGAGCCAATCATCAGACTTCATGGTGTGGAAGTGCTTCATGCACTGCTTCCCGTTTTGCTTACAAAATAATTTAACAAGCACAATCAAGATCAATATTTTTAAGATGTATTTTTATTATTTTTAATTCTGGTATTGGGATGACATGTACATGGATGTGCAGGTTCCTGAGGAGGCCAGCGTATTGGATCCCCTTGAGCTGGAGTTATAGGCAAGTTGTGAGCCCTCTAATGTGGGTGCTAGGAACTGAACCCAGGAACCTTATATTCTCTTAACCACTGAGTCATCTCTCCAGCCCCAAGGATCAATTTTTTTAAAAAATTAATATTTTTCCTCATTTAACAAGGATCATGGGTAAGTAAGTGGTTCTTGTTTGTTTGTTTTTATGATTTTTTTTTTCTTTTTCTTTTTTTCTTTGTTTGGTTTATGAGTATGTGTAGGTGAAGAGAAAATGTGTGATTGCTAACACATTAGTCTACTGCCTTGACTCATGCAAAATCCCCATGGTTTTACCACTACTGCTTTTGCAACATCAGTGCATGAGCAACACAGTGAGAAAGACAGATGACATGATAACATTCTTATGAAAATAGGCTTACTTTGTAAACTTTCCTAATAGGCCTCTGTGACCTCCTAGTCCAGGTCACATCATTAGAACTGCATGTTTTCAGGGTAATTTAACTTTGAATCCATGTTTGAACAGTATATTACTACAAATCTAAAATTTTGCTAACGTTCTTTTTAAGCTAAAAACTGCCTGTCAACATCAGAAAAATGAAATGAAAATATGTACAGAATACAGTTGAATTTTTTTCAAAAATATTTTTTATCAGGGTGCACATCTAGAAATCATATGATTTTACTAAGGTGCTGTGGAGGTAAGTCTTAATTTCTTAGCACAATCTAGAATCACCTGAGAAGGGAATCTCAAGCAGGACTTCTCCAGATTAGTTTACATGGAAGACATGTCTGTGGGGGATTAGAGTAATTGATGTGGGAAGACCCGCCCACTGTGGGCGGGGCCATTCCTGGTTATGCAGGAATGTAGTGGAGAAAGCCAGCTGGGTGTAGCATGCACCCATTCCTAGCTCTCTTCTGACTGTGTGTGACCCGATGCCTCAAGCTCCTGCTGCAGTGGTTTCCCTACCATGACAGACTGTGCCTTGACATGGAACCTAAAATAAACCCTTTTTGCCTTAATTTGCTTTTGTCAGAGTATTTTGTCACAACAACAAGAAAAGAAACTAAGACAGGCATCAACAAATTTATATTTGGAATAAAATTTAGAAATTTGGAGTGAAGAATCTACATTAAACAGAACATGATTCCTAATGAATTATTAGATCTTGTACTATTTTGTGAAGATATAGGCAAAATTTAACATCTTAGGTTTACATCTTACTTTAGGGTAAAAAACATGAAATAAACTAAAGTACAATAACTCTATCAAAACCATTTTATTTACAGCATCTTCTGTATAGTTCAGTTGGAGGGAGTGATGACTGAAAACCGAATGTAAGAGTGTATGTGTATGTGTGAAGTATGCACATGTCTGTAGTGTGCTTCTGAGAGAAGAATGTATGTATGAGGATGAGGGAAAGAGGAAGAGGGAGGAGGAAGAGGAGGAAAGAAAGAGAGATGGAGAGAGAGACTGTGTGTGTGAAAGTTACAGACTCTTCAGCAGAAGAAGATTGCTCAGAGCTTTTTCACTCCTCTGTTACAAACAAATAAATAAATGTCAAAAAAAAAAAAGAAAAAAAGAAAGAAAGAAAAAGAAAGTACCACTTAAAAGTATGCTCTAGTGACTTTTAGGGAATCCAGAAATCTCTACGCTACTTCTAAGGTAAGAGTCCCAAATTCTTATCATGGAATACAAGACAACTTAAACCTAGGAACCACTGTATCTAGGTGCCTGCTTTTAATTAGAGTTGCATAAATCACGTAATGCCTTGGGTTCATATTTGCTGAAGTGAAGTTAAGATTCATGAGATAAGCCATATATAAGTTACTATGCCTTAATAACTCACAAAAGAGTTCTGTTCATTTACTTTTCTATAACCTCCTTAAACTCTATATACTTTAAAATAATAAAAAAAATGCTATCAGGAAGGATTTATTTTTGAATAATTATAAATATCTGTATTTAAAACCTGAAAAATAATAATGGGCATAAATTATTAATGAAGGTAGTTAAATTCTAGAAAAGTATAAAGAGACTTTTTACTGGCTATGAAATTGTCACAGATAATTTAATAGGTTTACAGTCATATCCAAATTCCTCAGTACTCCTTAGGAACTATGGTTCATTGTTGGAAAACACTTGTTTCTCAGAAGTTCCCTACTTTCACAGGGTTCTTGAAAGGTGACACTCTGCAGTGATCCAGTGTCCTTTAGAGGCTGACAATATTCTGAGCCGAATGTTCCATAAATTTTTGAATTTATAGTGTACTAACAGTTGTTTTCTTTCCTTCTTGGTTAGTTTTCCTTGCTTAATTTTCAAAAGAAAAAAGTATTTCTAAATTTCTTCATATGCTTTACATAACAGCAAAGCAGAAGGGCACACATAGGCACATGTGTACATATATGTACACACAAATGAATCATTACTGCATGACTTTTTTACTTGCTACATTAAGGGGTCTCATTTCACAACACTTCTGTTGCTGCTAAAGCTTTCTAATTCCAAAACACAAAAAGATACTTGTATTTCCAAATTTTACAAGCACAGAAATATCCATAAGATGGTGCTCTATCTTTAATTTAATTTGATCAGATTCTTGAATACTAAAATCCATCTATGACAAATGTGGTGAGACGACTGCATTAGCCTTTCTTCTTCAACAAGTCCTATGCTATGTAGTCAATACTGTAATCAGAAATTTTAAAGCAATCATCCATATATCATACAATTACTAACTTATCTTTGTATCTTTGTTCCAGATCAAGTTGCCAGCAATGCATTTAAAAAAAAAAAATGAAATTCTCATTTCAGCTGGCATTTTCTGAACTATAGTCACTCTTCACATACCCTGTTAAAGGAAGCAGTTTAATTACATACAGTATCAATTTCTACCAAAGTCGATAATCATCTCTAGAAGTTCTTTGAAATTCCCAGTTTGATGGGAATTAGAAATAACTTTGTATGCAAACATTTCCTTTCAAATGTTGAAGCATTCTAGAAGTATTAATTCAATAAAAATTGTAATACCTGTAATGTTATTTACTCAATGAGGGGAAAGTAACTTAAAATATGCTAATTATATATTCAGATATAGTGTGACCGTCAGGAGACCTAATGTTTAATTTCACATTTAATTAAACATGTAGATTTCATGAGTAGAGTACTTAAAATGGTTATGCCTTCCTTTATTTTTAAGATGAATAATGTTATGTCAAAGAATAGAAAGATTTTGTCATGAGGTCACAAAGGAAAGCTTGCTCACAAAAGGAAATATTAGCAGTGGTGACAGGCAGTGATAGCTATAGAGATATGTTCAATGCAGGAACCAAGTCCCCAACAATAAACACATGCAAATCTCAAGGCCTTAACCTCACAGGTCTGCTTCCCTTTCATTTGCTCAGGACCTTTTCTCCCTTCAGCAAGCACCACCTTCTTAATGACACCATCCCTATATCTTAATCCAAAATGATGTCACAATTTTGTAGGAAACCGAATTGATTTTTGTAGCATGATGAACTACTAGTAAATAGAGACTCGTACAGCACAATATTTTAATGAAAGGAACTTAACAGATATGCAGTGTTAAATAGGCTTTATGTTTGTGCTATTTTTTGGCAGGCAAACTATATTGGTCTTTTAAAAATTATAAAATAATTCTAATGTGACACCAGATTTGTGAAAATATCTTTACCTTCTAAAAAAAAATTTTCTAGAATTGGATTTTCTTAATAGTTTAGTGTATAATTTTATTATTCAGACAAAGTGACCACTATTTAGGTTAATGTAAAAATAATGGCAAAATAATAATTTTTTATCTAAAATTTAAAAAATCAAAATTAAGACAGTAAAATCAAGGAATCAAGGTGCAGCTTAGGAGTAAAACACTTTCTTAGCTTGTGCACAGCCTTGGATTTGGTCTTAAGGGGAAAAAAAGAAAGGAGGAAGCCAAAAGCTATTAATATTGTTGTCAACCATTTTCATGAGGAAGCTCCATCAATCTTTTAGCTAGCTATTTTTTCACTCACTTGACAATAGTGTTGGTTATATCATAGTGTATAATAAATGTTTACATGCATATTGCCTTCCCAAGACCACTTTCTATGACAATGTACTGTATTCAGCAGGAAATACTTTTAAGACATAAATATTAATACATATTAATTGGGGCTGGAGAGATGGTTCAGTAGTTAAGAGCACTGCCTGCTCTTTCAGAGAATCCTGGTTCAGTTCCCAGCACCTACATGGTGGCTAACAACTGACCCTAACAGCAGTTCCAGGAAATCTTGACTCCCTCTTCTGGATCCTGGGCATTGCATGCACATGGTACACTTACATACATGAAAGCAAAACGCTCATAAAATAAAAATAAATGAAGAAAAATGTAAAGGTGTATCGTATATGTAGTAAAAAGATAAACATCACTTAAAATGTTTGTCGACAACACAGCAGACAGTAGCAGAGATATCAGAGTGTAAGGGCTCTAGTCGGGGGAGGGAGGCTATGGGAGGGTGCTATCTGGGAAGTGGGTGTAAATAAATAAATAAATAAATAAATATCTAATTTTCAAAAAGAGTGGAATATTGCAAATAAATACAGTACTAAGAAACAGAACAAATTCTAAATTAGGATGAAGTTGGTGGTAAGAAGCAAAGTAAATTATTTCTCATGAATAATTACACAGAAAAATTTCAATAATGGCATTTACTAAGCAATTCATCTTTGTGCAGGTATATGCTGCTTTCTAACTGGAGCAGTGGTGTCTGTGTTAAAAGGGAAGATTTTTAATAGTTTTAGTAGTCATGTCTATAAGGATAAGAATTTGAATGTTCTTTAAAAAAATTAATTCCAAATTAAATGAGTAGTGTCCACTTTGAATATTACTATGGGCTGTAGGTCTTTGTAAGTACTACTAAATTTAGTGTTTTATTCTTTAAACAAAAATTTCAGCTATTCAAAGAGTGTAAAGATTGTTACAAGTATGTTTAAAATAACCACAGACATGAAATTTCTGAGACTTCCCAAGAATACTGATTTATTGTCCCTGAATCTCAAGGAGCAACATGCCAGAATTTGAAAATACTAAGAAACTTGCTTCTTTTCACTGTTTGCTATAATTCTAAATGTACCACTGTTGCTGAATAAACAAACTTGTTTTAAAATTAAAAAATAAAAAATGTTTGCTTGTGCATTTATTTTTAAAATACAGACCTGAAAATAGAAGCTGGACTAGTTAGGACAAGGAAAGGGACCAGCAGAAATACTGAAAGGCACCAGAGCACTGGCGTTAGCTACAGAAAATCAGATGCCAATCAGAATGTCATGAAGAATGCCAAAAGAGTAGCAACGGATTTAGGCGTTGTTAGAGGAAACTCTATTGTTGTAGTGAGTCATTGGGTATTTATGAGGAATTCACTTGGAGCCAGGCACTCTAGCCAGTGCAGGAAGTAGAGTCCTGGACAAAATAGATACAATTTCCCCCTCATGAAACATGAAGTTTAGGGGACAAAATATATAGTTATATCCAAAACCACTCAAACATGTAACACATGCCAAGATAATTGTAAAGTTAAACTTGCTTATATTATGATATACTCTGGCAGAGAGATGATGAAAGTAAGTGGCCATTAAACTGGCATCTTACAGAGATAATTTTCACAGTATGTCTGGGATTTGCTTCAAATTCTGGAGTAGGTGTGGTGTGGCTGGAACTTTTGATGAAATAAGATGAGGCATCTAGTGTTTATAAATATGACCATTTGAACAATAAAGCATGTATACATATGTGTATAGACACAGTATTTTAGGCAGAAAGCAGGACACATTTGAAATCCTCTGGGAAAGAAGGAACTAGATTTGTTCCCAGTTCCTGATAAGACAGCCTGAGTGGCTGGAGCATTGAGAACTAAAGACAGACAATTCAAGGTCCTGTGCACCAGAGTGAAGCTTTGGCCTTTATTCTAAGAACAACACTGGGTATTGAGAATCAGACTCATATTTGTTTTCTTTTATAAGAAAAGTCACTCAAGCTTTACAGTAGAGTTAAGGCAGTAAAAATGGGTGAAGGCAATCAAAATGGAAGAGATGAAGTGATTGGAAAGAAATGCAGTGTATAGAATACAAATACATTAATAAAGAAATGAATGTGACATATGTACCTACAATGCACATGGACACACTTGTACACACACACACACACACACACACACACACACAAAGAAATGATGTTGGGAAACAATGAGAAGACATTGTTAAAATTGTTGCCCAGAGTTTTGAGTGTGAAAACTTAGAATTTTACCAGTTTTCATTAGAAAAAAAGTACTTTGCTTACACCTCACTTCAAAAATACCACTTTTTCATCTTGGCATCTTCATACCATGGAATGTTAAGCAACTCATGGTCTGTTGTCTCTTTTTTTAAATTGAATTTCTGTGCATTTCATACAGAACATCTCAATCTTAATCGTCTTTATACCCCATTCCCCACTGGCACCCTCCCATAGGACCCCACTGGAATTCATACATTCTGTCATTTGTCTTAAAGCCTATTGTGTCAAGTTAGTGTCCCCAGGCATTCCTCAGTGCAAGTTCATCTACCAAAGCCTAGTCAGCCTGTCTAGAGTCCTTCGCTTTAGGAAGATCAGCTCTTCCTCACCCAGCAGTAATCAGTTGCCAATATTTCTTCAGCTAAGGTTGGGTTCAGCTGTCCATTTCTCCAGTTCTATGCTGGCTCAAACAGACAAAAAAACAGCATATAGCTGTTGTCTCTTTTAAACTACCAAAATGCCTGCAATGATGCTAAATTCTTCCCATTAGCTCTGGTCTCCTCTGGACTGTGGGGATAAAAGCACTGAGCAAGCTTGGGTGAGTAAATAGTGTGAAGCAACTTAATATCTTGGATCTTGATAGGGAATCCAGGATATGAATTACAATTGTATTCCCACTGTTCAATCCTTTTTTGTGATCTGTGATCATATAGATTTTCCAAGAACCACAAATATGGGATTGAAGAGATGGTTCAGCAGTTGAGAGCACTGACTGCTCTTGCAGAGGACCCAGGTTCAATTCCCAGCATCCACATGGTGGCTAACAGCCATCCTTAAATTCAGTTCCAGGGCAATACAACATCCTTTCTGCCCTCTGAAGGCATTGCACAACACAGGTGCACTTGCATATGTATAGGCAAAACACTCATATAAATAAAAATAAATAAACCATAAAACCTTAAACATTTTAGAAGAATCACAAATATATAGTCTTTAGACAAATGCAATAAATATTCAGAAGGCAAAGTAGAGAAATTCTTATAATGAAAATCTATAGCAAAACTGATTAAAATTGATCTTTTCCTTTCTTCCTTGGAATGCAATAGTTTCTATATAACTTTTAATATACTAAAGGCATTGTTAGATAAATTTCAAATCTATCAAAAATTAACTAGAGGGCCAGCAATGGTTCAGGACTTAGGAAGAGCTACTAAAAGATTGTAGTCCAGACAGAAAGAATTTAAATCACAATCCTCATGAGACTGTCATAAGATGTGGCATTCACTACAGAAAGACAACTGAATAAAATGTACTGCTTTATAGATTGTTAGTGGGTTTCATGTTGGTGAAGCAATCCAGTTCAAATGTTCTAGTTTAATTTTAACCAAACAATGTGGAACAGAAGTGACCCTTCAACTTACTCCCATAACCTTCCTATGGAAATCATCAGAGAAATTTTAAGATTAAAAGGCAACTGATGTCATAATAGAAGGCAGAAAAAGTTAAAGACACTGGCTTGACTATCTCTGCAATTTGATGTGTGGAACCAGCTGTCCACCTAATCTAAACCTAAATTCTTAACATAATTCTGACCTGAATTCCAAACAAGTCAAATACAAATATCTAAAATTTGAGACATTGTTAGGCAGTATCTTGGTTTGTAGCAAACAGGGAAGGAGAAATGATAAATGGGCATTTTCTGATTACAGTGATCTAATTTTTCAGTTGAAGGGTTCATTACATGCTTTATTTACTTTTAATTTTTTAATTGATTGGTTGATTGATTGATTGTGTTAGAGATTGACTCAGAGCCTCACACATGACAGGTGAGTGCTCTACCACTAAACTATGTCCGGTTCTCTTTTTCTTCCTGTGCCTCCCACAACCTCTCAATTTTTTGTCCTCCTCCTTGATTTGTATTGGATATATAAAAAATTATGTTGAGTCCATTTAATGGTATTCATGTGAACATGTGTTTAGAACTAACCCTACAGAGTCTCACTAAGTTGCCCAGGTTGAGTTTGATCTCATTCTGTAGCCCAGGCACACCTTGAACACCTTTTATCTGGTTCTCCTGTCTCAGCCTCCTGAGTAGCTGGATTACAAATCTGGGCAGCCAGGCCTGGCACTCTCTATATTCTATAAACAAAGCTCTTTTTAAAATTACAGAATATATTAAATTCCAATAGCTTCCAACTAACAAAACACTCTATGTGCCAGAAAGCAACAACACACACAAAAACTTAGGATTTACAGAACATCACTTTGGGCATTATTAATTTGATAGTAGGGAAAGCAAACAAAATAACCATCCTCTGGACACTGATTATAAGTCTATTTCTGAAAGAGCAGGTGATTATTTCCCCATTCTTGTCAAGAACAGAAATTAATTACATCCACAATTAGAAACATACTTTGTGCTTTTCAATTTCAGTTTATTGTCAGAGGTAATTGTTTCAAAAGCATCTGTTGAATTAAAGATAACAAATATTTACTGAGCACTTACTAGGCACTAGGCAATAAAGATACAGCAAGAAACAAATACAATTTTTAGTTTAAGCTTGAGTTTTCAACATGCATTTTGGGAAATATTTGATGGTTATTACTTTTGAAATTTTTTAAATTAATTTTTATTGTATGTGTATGAATGTTTTCTCAGTTTGTATCATGTGCATAAGTTCCCACGGAGGCCAGGAGAGGGCGTTGGCTCCCCTAGAACTGGACAGCCTGGATACTGAGGATCAAAGGAGGGCCTTTGCAGGAGCAGCAACTGCTCCTAAATGCTGAGCCATCTCCTCTGCTCTGGTGGCAATTACCTTATAGCAATTTTGTATGGATAGCACAGAGCATTTATTATGATTTGCCCTGGTTATGTCTCTTCCTTCCGAGCCTACAGTTTATCTTAGGGTGGGGATCTTCACCTCAGCTGCCAGCTAGTTAGTTTTATTTGCATATCAGAGAAACAGCTCATTATTTTCTCTGTGAGCAGTATCTTGGCATGGACTTATACCTATATTTTTGAACTTTTTCTCCATTTAGGTATAAACACAATAAAAAATTCTCTGGCCTATGGATTAGCTGCTACAGGACAGGCTTGTGCTGTAAGTCACAGATTGGTTTTAGAAGTGCAGTACCAGTCCTTGCTCCTCCTTTAAACTGTCTAGGGCGTGTTCTTCTCCTGATGATGTCAGAGGCACAGAAAGAACAGATGGAATTCAAAGGGACACAGGAATATTCTAGGGTTTTAAAAACATTATTTGGGGCTGGAGAGATGGTTCAGTGGTTAAGAACAATGAATGTTCTTGCGGAAGACCCAGGTTCAAATCTCAGCACCCACATGGCAGCTAATAACTGTCCATAACTCCAGTTCCAGGGGATCTGATGCCCTCTTCTGACCTCCATGGGCATTGCACAACACCGGTGCACTTCCATACATGTAGGCAATACATAAACACATAAAATAAAAACAATAAAAATTTTTTAAATAAAAATAATAAAAACTTTATCATGATTTGTGCAGTGCCTTCAGAGTTGTATATTATGTCAAAAGTCAGCAAACTACATAATTTATATGTATTATAGCTCACCATTTATAAAGTACAGCTCAATAAAGTTGATTTGTAAAGTAAAAAGAATCCTAAAAACACCACTGAATTAGTAAAATGACCTATAGCAAATTAGCATTTTATTGGAAGATATATTTATTAGAAAATAGAAAAAAGTAATACAATTGAAAATTTAAAAGAAAACAGCTTTAGTTGATGTTTAAAAATTAATATTGCACAGAATTGGGGAGGAAGTAATCAAATCAAATAAAATTTTTTGTTAATCTTTGCTCTCTAGTTCAATAAAATTCTTACTCATGTGTCAGCTTGCTTTCCTCTGCTCCTTAAAATAAAATGGAAAACAGACATCGCTTTCTCTTCTTCCTTGAACCTTCCTCTTTCTTATCCTCCCTCCCACACATTGTAAAAACATCTATTCTATTTGACACTGCTGATCACGCAAAAGGGTTGGATTTTTCTCTTTTTAATTGGGAAAAAAACTTTCAGATATGAAATTAAAATACTAGATGTAGTATATGTAATCCCATTAAATCAAATGGAAATACTGTTAAACATGAATTAAACATTTCATATACCATCTTCAGAATTCAGAGAAGGTACTCCCAAGGTCATAGTAATGTATGAGCCTTAATGAAAACTCATGAAATACAACTTCATTTAGTGCATCTCTGTGGAGAACCATGTTGTTTTCTAGTTGTTTTCCTCCACAATTTGCATACTTGAATCTACAAATTCATCTTACAATTTCTTTCTTTCTTCCTGAGAAAATTTGCACAGAACAGAGTAGATTTTAGGATTCATTTCCAAAAATGAACTTTTTTTTCCTGTGGGTCAAAGTCACAGATATGCTTTTAACAGAATAGTCTCTATTAATTCTCAGTAAAAGGAACTGGAGAGATAGGTCTGCAGTAAAAAGTATTGGCTGCTTTTGAAGAGGACCTGGGCTTGATTCCCAGCACTAAGAGCTTTACAGAAATTCTTTCACTATATTCTCACAAAACACCCATGAAGAATCACCTTATGATTCACTGAAAAAAATGGAGACTGGGGAGATGTTAAGTAATTTCTTCAAGATGGCTCAGCTGGAAATCGGCAGAGCTGGAATCTTCATGCAAATTCTCTTAACTCTAGAAAGGAATGCAGCCTCAGAGCCACAGTAGATGGCAAATACTTGCAGTGTGTAGAGGAGACCACAGCTCTTAAGTGAAGAGCTGCAGGAAGAAGTATTCCTTAGCAGACTTTAATTTAACCACTGGTGCAGGATACATGAATCGAAGGCACCTATCTTGGTTTCTGTGTTAGGTAATGAGGTTCATATTCTATAAGGCTAGAGTGTACTGATGGGGAGCTCACAGAGTAGTGAAGAGACAGGTACATACAAAGCTAAAAGCAATGAGAAATGCTGCAGAGGTATGAAAAGAGGACTTGGGCAGTACAGTAAGTGTCTCTGCAGAATCTGTGTAGTCTTTCCTCTCAGAGAAGGCATTACCTAAACTCACTAATTAATTATTTTCTTGAATTTTCATTCATAACTATGACCAGGCACCTGTGAAGCAAGAGATAAGATACAGAAGACAACTTGTAGCAGGGCCTGTGATACAAACACCAAGACTACAGTCAGCCACAATCACTGAGAAAATTCTCAAAAGCCTAAAATTTGTCATTATTGTCTGCTAAATTTTATTTCTAGAGAGCAACTGAATGATGAGTCAATAATCAGAGAGGAATGAAAACAAATGGAAATAGAAATTGAGTACCATTTATATAGATTGGAAATCAAATGTGTTGAGGACATGGTTAGACAGAAACTGATCTAAAAGACAAAGGTCTCAAGGGAGTTGGCAGTGGCTCCTGGGTTTGCGTAGATTCAACCTCTACTTCCATGAGCAAATACTACCATGAGAAATTAATCTGTGAGATTATTAATTTGGAACAAAATGGAAAACTATTGCAAAAAAATGGAAGAGTACTATAAAAGAAGAGCTTAGAAAACTTCTTCAGTTCTTTGACCTATTATTTAACCCACCACAGTAGGATCGTGACCAAACTAGAGACCTCTCTTCTGTGGCTATTAATCCCACTATTTATACTTCACAGTTTTTTGACGCCAACCAGAGTCAGTAGCATCCTTCTCAGAGAATATACCAGCACTTTCTTGATATGTGTGTCCAAGTAGCAAGAAAGCTCTTAAACTCTGTAACTGGCGTAAGCATTAAACTCATTTCCTGTTGCAAAGGCCTGACTGGCTTTATTTAAGTCAATTTAATTCGGTAACTTGGGTTTCTTGTCTTAGGCCTTGAGTGTTAGTTTTTTTCCTCAGGCTGCTCCTTTGATCATAACTCATCACCATCTCCACACTGGAGAAAGAGACTAATTCAGCCAGACATTTTATAAGCTTGAGGATGCTTTATTTTTCCTCTAAAGCTTCCAGCAAAGTCTAAAATTTTTTTTAGGTATTGTCCCTTTCTTTTACCAAAAATATGTCATGTGTTGATTGGATTAGAGTTTGATCCCTAAACCAATCACTGAAGTCCACTTTCTTTCTTAGATCTGTTGGGAAGACTATTACAGCTGGGGAAAGAGGCAGCTTCTCCTCTGGTAGTGGCCTAGGCAAAGAAAGGACAACCAAGGGACTTGAGACAGGGGCTCTTACAGAAGTGAGAAAGGGCCAGACAAACAGGCATCACATACCATTTATTATGTACATTTTCAGTTTATTATGCTAAATATTGAACAGCATGTTGAGTCAATTGGTAGAAAAAGAAACTTTCAAAGAGGTGAGGTGTTAAAGTGGGCAGAAAACTGAACCGTTTCCTCTCTAAACTGATACAAAGTCATAATTGTCTTCTCGATTACATGGAAGAAAGATCTATTTCCCTTTCCCTTCCACTGCATCTTAGAAACAAACTCCAATGAACTTTATTCCTGGACTCCACATTTATCTTCTCTCCTGTCAGAGTTTGCTTTAATGAAATGCAATTACTGCATCCATCCAAGCACAGGTGAAGGGCAGATGTTCACTGTGTCCTCCTGGCACGCTTCTTTATCTTTAGGAACTATTTTTCTTTTTCAGAGTTACTAAAAAGACATGTATAACAAAGAAGGATTCTGGGCAGATTGATTTATAAATTGTAGAACTACTTTATAGAAGTGATCTGAGAAGTTAGCTGTGAGATAGTCATTCAGAGCTTTCCTAATGCTAAACCCTATGAAACTAATGAAATGAGGAGAAACTTCTGATATTCAGCTGGCAAACAAAATTGGGATTTTAAATATTTTTATTTATCTGTGTTTATTTCAATGGTGCACTTTTTCCCAAAAATGCTCTTTTCAGTAAATAAATAAGATATATCAGTTAACATATTGGGCATACTTAACCTATCAACAATGGGAAAACATTACTGTATAATATCCTCCCACCTTTCCCTTTTTAGAATTCACATTTAAAACCCCATGACTACAACATGGTTGCGTTTATTTCTTGCTGCTGCCACAATAATTTTTCACTTAATGAACTTGGTGGCTTAAAGGAGCACACATTTATTATATGAATAATGTAGCATTGGAGTTCAGATGTTCCATCTGTGCTGATGAGCTAAGACCAAGGTATCAACAGGGCTGCATTCCTTTCTGGAGACCGGCTGGCTACTGTATCTTGGCCCTCATCTTCTATGTTAAAATCTTTCAGTAGGCTATTTAATTTTTCTCATATTATATTACTCTGACACTATTCTGACATTGTCATCCACACTTCCCTACTTTTTATTACTTTGGAGATACCTAAATAATCTGGGGAATTTTCCTTATTTTAATATTATCCAATTGGCGACTTTGATACCCTCTGCTATCATTAAGATAGAATTAATCTCTTTGTCATTTACAATACCGTATGCACAGATTCCAAGGGTTGTAATGCAAATATTTTGGGGAAGCCATTATTTTGCATAGCACACTATTAATTATTTTCCCAAATCAATTCTATATCTGCATATCTCTATCAATCACCATGCACTGCTGCGCTTTAGGAGCTCCCATTCTCTTTGCTGCACACACTTTCCTCGTCTGCACTTCAAAGTTTTCTGTATTCTACTTCTCTTGTAGTGAGCACCCTAAAGTTTCCTTAACCACAGGACAGTTTGTCATTGATTTTCTGTTTCCCAAGGTCTCTTCCAGAATTGCATTATTGAGCCTATAAGCAGTTGTAACAGGGCTGGAGTGATGGTACAGCCTTTAAAAGCTCAAGCTCACAACTGAAGGAAGCACCTATAATGGACATTCCCCCTGTAACCATCCTCTGTGTGTGTGTGTGGGGGGGATACTATAAATGAATTGTATCTTTCATATAGTTTCTAAAGCAGAGGATGGGTGTTAGAACATGAGCCATGTCTTCTCTTATAGCTTTGTATTTACCTCTTGTTTTCGATTTTATGCTGTTAGTCACACAATTATTTTAACAGTTACTCTATAATACTCAGGAGGTAAATGTGCCACTCTCATTTTATCAGACTTTTGCCTTCACATTATTTATTTTTTTACTGTATTTTTTAAATTATAGTCTGTTTAATATGATAGTCAAAGTGCTTGAACCAACTTTGAAAAAAACTAGAATTATGGACAGCCACAGGGAAAACTTGATAATAAATTCATTGGAGATACACTTATATTTTCACTGCAGAAAGTATGGGTTATTTTATTACAGTATCCTCATTTATGTCACATGGGAGAGGGGTTCAGATGAGGCCTAATCTAATCAGAGATTCCAGCTTCTTTGTAGAATGATTGCAATCTTTTAGTGTGTGTCTGGAATCAAGGACTGGCCCTACTGGAGCTGGAATAATGTTTTTGTTCACATTAGGAGAGAATCTTCTCATGCACAAGACATGTACAACTAACTACCTTGAAGGCATGAGGTAATTCGTGCCCAAGGCCAGGGCTACTGTGAATGTGAAAAGACATTCTGTACAAGTAGGTGGAAACAACTCTGTACGCTCGATCTGAGTAAGCCCGTATAAACTTCCCTGTATTCCAGTGAACTTTTCCTCACTTCACTCATCCAGCACGGAAACAGAAGCAGCCTGAAGTCATTGAGACCATTATTTGGATTCTTTGTAAATAACTCCCAGCTATGCTAAGAAAAATTAGCAATTTGAACTTTTAGTTTTCATGACACCTCAGTAAATGTCATTGAATCTTAACATTTTTCAGAGTGCAAATTCTAATTTTTCCTCTTATCTTGTTGATTGTAACATTTTAACACTGTAGAAAAATAGGAGATGAAATGACATGTTACCTGTTAAATATAATTTAGACCTTCAAATCACAAAATTTTATCATAATTTGAACAAATCACATTTTATGATGTAATAATGTGAACAGCATATTGTAATCATAATAGTCACATTATATATAATTTACTTGATTAGCACTGAAAATGGTAAGACAAAATAGATGATTAAGGCTAGTGTTAAAAGTTATTGAAATTAAAGAGTAACTAAAACTTAGGTAAGTTTATTTGGAAGTAGAGGTAAAGATACATTTTTTTTTTCAAATTTCTTGTAAAGTTTCTGATACAAAGAGAAATCATTAATGTGTGTGTGTGTGTGTGTGTGTGTGTGTGTGTGTGTGTGTGTGTGTGTGTGTGTGTGTAATGTAAGTGGGTAAAAAAGTGAATATTGTAGTGTTTCAAGGTAGTTTGTTAGACCTTGAAATATAGATTTTTTAAAAAAAAATCTCCATTATTTTTCATTTTCTCCTTTACCTGCCTAATTTCCATTTTAAAAGTATTTGGAAGACTTTGCAGAAAGTCTATGAATCTAAATTCTTTAATTGGTAAATGTTCTTTTTTTCTATGCCTGTTCCACACTTTTGCTGGCATAATTGGCAACAACTGAATAGTTTATACCTTGGGGACTGAGGTTAGGAGCAACCATGAAACTATCATTCTACTCATCTGTTACATTTTTTTTTCCTGCAAAACATTGCAAATAAGAGTGTGAGTGAAACTAAAATGAATTTTACCATTTATTCAACATTACTTTGTTTCCAATTGATGTTGAAAAATAAAAATCATTACCAAAATTCTTCATAATAAAAACTCAACTTAATCTCAATACCAAGAATTCATAAACTAAAGCATTTCTTAGTACACAAACAATTGAAAGGCAGGGAAGTAAAATATTCTTGAATCCAAATAAAGAACCCTAGAATTCAAAACAAATTATAGTGTCTCTGTGTGTTAGGCAATGTGTAGGTGAATAGCTTGGGTGTAGGTAGGTTGATATTGGCTGGCTTCAAAGCTCAGCAGGCATCTCTGGAGAAATGCCAGGTTCTGTGAAGAAGGATTTGAGGAGAGATAGCTGCGGCAGAAACAGAGATGGCTTAGAATTCCATGCTCTGTCAGTGCTGTGTCTATTGATTTAAAGAACAAAAGCAAAAAAGCTACGCTGTTGTTTATGGGGAACTAATGCTGGGGTCAAAATAAAGTGATGGTTTCCAACTCCCATCTGCTGGATTAGGGAGAAAACACTGCATATGGAAAACTGTTTCCTTGTGCTCATCCACTACCTCTGGCTCTTATAATCTTTCCAATCCCTTTTCCACAATGATCCCAGAGACTGATGTAAGTGTCCTATTCAAGAATAAGCACTGTACAGTCTCTTGTTCTCTACATGTTGACCAGTTGTGGTTGTGTTAATCACCATCTGCTGCATGAGGAAATTTCTCCAGTGAAAGTTGAGAGATGAACTCACAGCAATGGTGACAGCACGCACAACTCCTACATAAGGCTAAACCAGACAAAATCCCAGCACAGAGATGGGAAGTAGGCAGGAACCCCCAACCCTAGCTGAGGAACTATTAACAACTGATTGTTGCTGGGAATGGAAGAGTCGGTCTTCTTTAGATGCCCACCACAGTGTCTGTTCCCAAAAAACTGAAATCAGACCTGGAGGTCCTAGAGTTTTTCAGCTCAAGGCTGCTTTCACTGCCCTCCTGAGAGTCTTTATTGGAAGCTCAGCATTTGAAGTTCACACAGTTTCTATATAAGTGCTCAAGCAGTGCAAAACACAGGGATTTTCCCATCATAATAGTAAGAAAACAGCACAGTGTGCCCAAGCCTGCTGCACGACTAGGCCAGTAACAGACCTCCTTCGATGTATGCGAAGATGGGAGAGGTAAGGTAACCTGTTTCCCAGCATTCCAGGAAAACAGCTGTTTAATCTGTCTGCTCCCAGCATTCTGGTGCAGATAGAGGAGGGGACCCATCATGGTGCAATGCCTGCAGAATTCAGAAGAGGGCGTCGGTACCCCTGGAACTGGAGTTATGAATATGGATGGTTATTAGCCACCATGTGGGAACTGGGAATCAAACCCAGGTCCTCTGCAAGAGCAGCTAGTGCTCTTAACCACTGAGCCATCACTCCAGTCCCTGGTGAAGCAATTTTGCATATAAATGTTCACATGTAAGCTGTTTCTTAAAAATTTATTTTGTGTGTGTATCTGTGTGTGTATGCATGTGTATATGTGTTTATGTGTGTGCACCTTAGTGAATGACACATGTGTATACTGGTATCCATTTCCTGTTTGCACATAGAGACCAGAAGAGAGTATCAGGCCTATGTAGCATTAGCAGGGACATTCAGCTTGTTATGTGGGTGCTGGGATCCAAACTCCAGTCCTCATGATTGTACAGCAAGCACCCTTGAGGGAAGATAGGATTCAAGGAATCAAGGCTTCTTAGGTGAGAGTTAGTAGTCCGTGTCTGACAGGCCTCTTTTACTCATGGTTCCTCATGATGTGAGGAAAGAAAAAAAAAAGTGAAATCTCCAGAAGATCTGTTGAGAGGAAGGCTAAGGAGATGTTATAAATGTTCTAGTTCCAATGTATCTCCTATTGTCTTACAGAATGCAGTTCCCCTGAACTGTATCTTAGCTTACTTTTTTCTTTTATATCCAAAGATTTTAAGGAAGGTCTGTCTGATATTTTTCCCAACAGAGATACAAGCCCCCTCCCCCACCCCCGCACACACAGATGTCCCACTGGCTTGGAATTTCTTATCCATTTCCCTATGTCTATGCTGGGATTTTGTCTTGTTTGAGCTTTCATAGGACTTGTGCATGATGTTACCATTGCCGTGAGTTCATAAGTAACTGTCTAGAAAACTGTTTCCTGTGGTCATCTACCTCTTCTGCTCTTACAATCGTTCTGCCTCCTCTTCTACAATGATCCTTGAGCCTTGGGAGGCACAGTTTTGAAATAGGTGTCCTATTCAGGGATAAGAACACTGTGTCCTCTTGTTCTCTGAGTATTGGCTAGAAACTGTGTGTTACTGTGTTAATCACCATCTGCTGCATAAGGAAACTTCTCTGGTAAGAGTTGAGAGATGCATTCATCCTATATGCAGATTGAAGATGTGTCACTTAGGGTTAAGCATCTCACAGACACTTACTCTCTGCATTTGACTAGTTCTGGAACTCTATAATAGTCTCTATCTGTTGCAAAAAAAAAAAAGCTTCTTTGATGAAGGATGTAAGGTACACTTGTCATGGGCTGGAGACATAGCTTAGCAGTTAAGAACACTGTTTGTTCCTGCAGAAGACCTGGGTTCAAATCCCAGCACCCACATGGCAGCTAACAACTGTCTGTAATGCCAGTCCCAGAGTATCCGACAGCCTCTTCTGTCCTCTGTGGGCACTGCATGGCACAGGTGTGCTATACTCATACACATAAAATAAAAATAATATCTTTTTTTTAAAAAAAGAAAGGCACACTCATTTATAAAATGAGGATGAATACATAGAATAAAGTAAGACATTATGTTGATTTAGGAATATGGCAAAAGCAGGTTTTTCTCTAGGTTCTATGACCTCTCGAGTCATCCACTCAATCCTCCCTATACATCCAGTGGAAATTACAAAAGATCCCCTCAGACTTTGAATAATCCCTAGGAATTTCCCTTAAAACTTCTACCAAGATATCTTCTAATAAAGATCAAGCAGAAATTAAGAAACAGGATGAAAAGAATAGGAGGAAAATGATGGCCCTTGTCACCTCTCTATGGGATATTAATCTGAGGCTAAGTCCCCAAAAGAAAGGAAAAAAAGATGTCAGTTTGTTTTCATTGTGTTGTAAGGGCCACATCAAAATAGAATGCCTTGGAATAAAGAAAATCTCCCTAAAGCCATTCTTTTTTTGCCAAGGAGACCACTGGAAGTTTTGATGCCCCAGAAGCAAGGTTCCCATGTGCTGAAGTTCAAGAAACAGGGCAAGAGGACTGAAGGAGCTGAGGGCAGCCCTTTGCGGCCCCATATCCCAGTTGTCTCTGAACAGCAGCCTCAAGTAACTGTAGCAACAGGAGGGCCTATTGGATTCCTCCAAGAGGTGGAGCTACTTTATCAGTTCTTTCAAATCCATACCTCCCCCTCTATTCACAACTAAAAGTAGAATGAAGAAATCCCATAACCATAAGCTTCTCCCAAGCTCCAGATTGTGAATAGGACTTTTCCTTCACCCATTCCTTTGTAATCATGCCTGAGAGCCCAACTCTGTTGCTAGGTAGGGATAGCTTAGCTCAGCTTGTGTGCATACTACTGTTCTTATAACCTCAGAGTATACACTTTGTTTACCCCTGGTGGAGGAGACATACACCCAGAAGTCTCAGCAAGAAGGTCTCCAAGAAGACTGGTTGAGCCATTAGGCTACATCAGTCAGAATCCTACTTAATGATTCTACTTCTTTTTCCCATCAGGAGTAATACCCTCTCCAGTCAGAGGCCCAAAAAGGATTGACAATTATACTCAATAATCTTAAATCACAGTGTCTTCTAAAAGTCCTCTAATATTCCCTACAGTACACCTATACTAGTGGTTCAGAATCCCAGTGGGAAATAGAGACAACTACAGAATCTTCACCTTATTAATGAGTCTGTGTTCTCTGTCTGTCTTGTAGTCCCAAATCCCTACACTTTGCTGACTTAAATTCCCAAAAGTACTAAATGGTTCACAATTCTTGACTTAAAAGATGTTTCTTTTGCATTCTACCACACCTGATTTCCAGTATCTTTTTCCATTTGAGGATCCTTCAGATGCAGTTACTTACTTGACTTGGCCAAGAGTTACAATCAGTCTCCACCTATTTGAGAAAACATTGGAAAAGAACCTGTCCACACTCTCTCATTCAATTCAGGTTCTCCAATGTATAGATGACAAACTTCTCTGTGCCATCACAGAGGTTGATTGACAGGAGGGTAGTAAGTCCCTTGTCGGCTTCATGGAAAACAGAAGCTGAAAGTTTAAAATCTAAAGCTCAGCTGTGTCAGAACACTGTAAAATATTTGGGACTTATTTTTTTTAGAGAAGACTAGAGTATTAAGTGAAGATAAAAGGAAGTCCATTGTTTCTTTTCCACTCTCTAAGGTCCTTAAGCAATTTAGGGGATTCTTGGAATTCACAGGAACTTGCTGGTAATAGATCTTTGGATATCGGGAGACAGTTTGTGCCCTATATAAGTTAATAAAAAAAATACTCAGGCATCAGGACCTGGGAGCCAGAGACTGAGATCGAGAGACACAAGTGCCCTTTTAGAATATCTTCATTTCTGTCAGCCCAGTTACACTGCCATACCTAATTACTCCATTCAGCACAAAGAAGCCTGAAATTCTCTAATGGCAGTTAGGATTACCTCTTCAGAGGGCAAGTGATGAGACCAGAGACAGAAATTGGCTAGGTGGTTTAAGATAGAGGACCGCCAAAGTGAACAATTTCTGCCTCAACTGTCCTTGGCACTGTCGGCAATTTCCTCTTTGCTAGAGTACAGAGAACCTAGAAGTGGTCAAACCACAGTGTCTTTGGTTCTGCCCTGGCCAGAAACTGGAATACGAGGAGGGTTTGGTTTCTTGCTATCTCTCTTTCCAAAATTAATATCCCTGACTGGAACTATACATGAGGAAGTGACCAAAGCTGAGAGAAGACATCTGGACAGGTTCTGAAAGGACCAACTAGACTGACCAATTCATTCTGGCTCCATCCAGTAAAGCCATAATTCCAAGGCAGTGACCCTCAACAGCACCCTAGGTCCAGGAATCACTGACGGCTTACAGGAACTCTGCCTTTTCTTTATCTTGAGCTCCCTCCCACCTATGAATCCACAATAAACTTCTTTCTCACACACTCAGCCACGGTGGTCCATGAATGTCATTCATCAAATATGGAGATAAGAACCTGAAAGCTCCTGTCTCAGAGCAGCTTTGGTGGTTGTCCCGTTCTCTGGGACCCTCACCTCCTGAGCTAAGCTCACTAAGAGCTGAGAGTGGTTCCACTGCTCTCAAAGACACCTGATTTTCTATTTCACATAAAGGGGAGAAAGAAAAAAATCGAATTATTTTTTAAAAAATCATTAAGCAACAATGAAATGTGCAGTAAAGGCAATCCAGTGAAGAGCTTACAAAGACGAAAAGAGGTCTTGCCTTTTTATACACCTAAGTAGAGAATTTGTTTCATACAACTTCTCAAGACTACTAACTAGTTTTCCAGAAGACTTCATACCATTTTATCACAAACAGTTCATTTTCCTTACGTTTACTAAGTGAGGTGGCTATCACTGTTAGCTAATTGGTCTTATTGAAGGAAACTGAACACTTAGAGTTTTATCACAGGAAGTACTTCTTGGAGAGCTGGCTCCAATGAAGACACTATCTTTCATCTACACTACATTATTATACTTCTACGGAAGTGGGAGCTAAGAGCTCTGTCTGGTGATTGCTTTTCAAACAAATACTGCCCTTGTCTTTGAGAAAGTCATTCCTGGGTCCTAAATCTGGCAAGAGGCTAATTTTACTCCTAAGAACATTTACATACATTTGAAAAAGATTAAGACTTTATAAGCTTCCTAAAGTGAACGCTCTAAGAAGAAAAGAAGAGGGAGGGGGGTGTTTCTTTCTTTTCAATGGGGAAAATTAAGTCTATTTTTAAATTTTTTTTTATTTGTTCTAAGAGTTGAAATACTCCAGTGTTTATTTGCATCAGACTTTCCTGGCTAATTTCCCACCTAGAAGTCTGCATTTTCACTTCCTTCTTGTGATTTTTAGTCCCCCAGGTGCCCCACTACAAAATTCACTTCTTTATTCATTAACACACTCTTCCTTTAAACACACTGCTGTTTCATTCAATCAGGTTGCAATTAGCCAGGGGAGTCATTCAGTCTCTTAGGCAAGTTTGTTTACTGATTCTTTATGCATTGATTTCAAAGTTTGTCTCTTAAGGCAAACTCATTTCCCCTTTTCCAAGTTCTTGAGAGGCACTCCTTGTTCTACATCAAGAAAACTAACAATAGAGTTTTTACCTGGCTTAGTGTATTGCTATAGTAGGCATTCAGACACTTGCTGATTGATTGAGAAACCTCATTAACTGAAAGTCAGGCATAACCATTCTAGTTCAACAGGTTTCTGTGTAAAGCTGCATATTGGCAATTACAGGAATGGTTTCCATTTCCCTTTGCTGTTAAAGAAACTAGCAGAATTAAGCAATCAATGACATTACCAAAATAATGGCTATGTCTAAAATGGAAACATTGCAATTGGCAAGTGAATCATTATTCAACCTCTTGAGACTTACCTGAGCTTCTGTAATCATTTTGTTGTGAAAATTTAGAATAGGAGGGAGTCTTGAGGCTGAACTACAGCTAATGACCTATTCAGCTTCTCTGTCCCTAAACCCACAAGGAACCACTGTATTAACAAACGCATTGCTGGGGGGCTCTGATACTGCCTTTAGCATTGTGATATACACTCTAATTAGCATGCACATAGGAAACCTTCATCCCTTAGTGCTTGATATATCTAAAATTACCCTTGGAGGCAGCTCAGCTGCTCTAGAGTCACTGTTTTTCTGAGAATAAGAAACGTTCAGGTTGTAAGTTGCTTCTGTATCTGCCTCCAAATAAAATTTTCATGACGACATGAAAGACAAAGATGAATTAACACTACTATTTTAAAATAGATTCTAAATCAATCACCTGATATGATTCTGCAAAGCATCTAGTAACATGAGTTCTAGAAGATCTCTATCAACTGCATTGGTGGGTTTGGAAAGAAGAAAGTGCATTTTTTTATTTTTGAAAATTTCACACATGTATTTATCGTATTTTGGTTATATCCATCCCCCACTCTCTCCCTTCAGCGCCCTTGCTCCCCACAATATTATCTCCCATCTCCCACCCAACCTTATGCTTTTTTTAAAAAAAAAAAACAAGCCACTAAAACCAATCAGTGTTGCCCATCTGTGCATGTGTGTGGCGTCATCCACTTGGGCATGGGCAACGTACCAAATGGCTGCCTCCCCCAAAGTAAAAGAGACTTTTCCTTCCCTCAGCAGTCATCAACTGCCTTTACTTCCTCACACTGAGGTAGGGCATGAGAAGCCCCACCCCTATTCCATGCTGGAATTTTTAGCCCTCTTGATCTTGTGGCAGTCTTGCACAGGTAACCACAGCTACCATGAGTTCATGCATATAACAGCCATATCATGTAAAGAAGTCAGCTTTTCCCAGCACTGTTTCTCATCCCCCAGCTCTTGCATTCTTCATATCCTAAAAAGCTTCTGGACAGTAAAGGAAACTGTCAAGAGAATGAAGAGGCAGCCAACACAATGAGAGAAAAATCTTCACCAACTACACATCTGATAGAGGATTAGTGTACAGAATGTACAAAGAACTAACAAAAACCAAATACATAAAACAAACAAAAATTTAAAAATAGGCTACAGATCTGAACAAAAATTTTTCAAAAGAAGAAATACAAATGGTTAGCAAACACTTTAAAAAGTGTACAACATCTTAACTCTCAAGAAAATGCAGATTACTTTAAGATAACATTTTACTCCAGTCAGAACAGCCATCAGTCAGGAACACAAATAACAAATGTTGGCATGGATGTTGGGAAAAGGGTCCCTTTACATACTGTTGGTGGCAGTGTAAACTAGTGCAGCCACTTAGGAAATTAGTCTGGAAATTTCTCAAAGACCTAAAACTAGAATTACCATATGATCCAGCTATGGCACAGCTGGACATGTACCCAAAAGACTTAATATCTTATGACAGAGATATTTGCACATATATTCATAATAACAAGGAAATGGAACCAACCTACACGTCCATCAACTGACAAATAGATAATGAGAATGTGGTACATATATACAATGACATACTAATCAACTATAAAGAAAATAGAAATTTACAGGTAAACGGATGAAACTGAAAAAAATGGTAGTGAGGTCACCCATGCCCTCTGAAAAGCAATGCCACATGTTCTCTTTTATATGTAGGTACTAGATTCAAATCTGGATTTTGTGTATTTAGCCTGAAATACATGTGAAAGTCAGGAAACTACTAATGAGCCAGTGGGTTGGGGGATGATTTGAGGGAGGGAGTATACTAGATAACAGGTGAGATAAAAGTAGGAAGGGGCGATAGTGCAGCTCTCCGCGCTGGGACTCCCTAAGTGACATTCACCCTTCCATCCCCCGCCTCGCCGTTCTATACTCCTAGTTTGGGCCCTGTGCCATTCCTAGTCTCGGGGCCCCAGACACCTGGGGAAACAATACTGTTTCCTGATCCTACTCACCAGAGCAACTCAGTCCCTTTCTTGGGCTACAGGAGCACGGCTTCTGGTCCTGGGCCCGCCCTCACCTCTCTCTGCTTCCCTGGGCCTGCACCACCGGCTAACTCTCCTAGCCTGCACTACTATCCTCAGGCCTCTTGAGGA
>NW_008333889.1:271649-277053 GCF_000622305.1 Nannospalax galili | reverse complement strand
GATGGCAGAGTATGGAGCCTCTAGTGGGAGAGGAAGTCTGTCTATCTGACGAGTTTGTATTCATGCTCAGATGCCGAGGAGCTCAGAAGGTGGGCGACTACGACCAGCAATAGTCATTTATATAGAGATTAGAAATGCATGTGAAAACGTCTCAATGTCAATTGCTTTGGAATGAATTCTTCTGTATGAAAAAAAAAAAGTTGTGCTGTAAAGTATTCCTTGAGAAATGTTTATAATTCTATGAGAATGTAAATAGTTTCACAGTAATTGTTTTCCAGTTAGAATATTCTAACTTAATTGCAGCGCAGTCTCTTTAATTTCTTGTTCATTAATTTTTAACTAACTTCATAAAAGAATAAGAATAAAAAAAATGTGATTTATTTTAGAAAAAGTTACCTGGACTGCTGAAAAGAATGTATATTCCACAGCTGTTGGATGAAATATGCTATAAACATTTATTAAATCTACTTATTCTATGTTGTAATTTAAAAAAAAAAAGTTAAAACCTCATTCAATTTTATGTCTTATAAGGGTTATACTGAGTTCAATATTGTATAACTGTATTATTTAACTGTGAACCTCAAAATTTACAGCTAATTTTGAAAGAGAAGCATCTTTGCTCTGGAAATTGTTATTGAATATGTTAATGCTGTAATGAAATGCTTCTAATCATGTGGTTATTAAATAATTAAAAAAAAAAAAGTAGGAAGGGGCAATACTGAGGGTAGAAAGTTTCATGCAGGTTCTGGAGTGATGGGAATAGGGAAATGAGGAGACAGGGTGTGGGGTAGTTAAAGAAAATGAAGCCTGCATGAAGAAAGTACATGGGAACCTATGATCTTGAAACTCAAGCAAAAAACTATAATGAAGAAGGACAGTAGAACATATGTGATATGAAAGATTGGGGTGGGGGCAGGGGATAGTGAGAGTGAAAGGTTTAAGTGGAGATGGGGACAGGGAGTAGGGGAAATTAGGGGTAGGGAATGTGTTAACAAAAACTAAGGATATATGAAGAAGCCTTATAAAACCCATTAATTTGTAAGCTAATCAAAGCACAAACTTTTTTAAAAAAAGGAATTTTAATGGCATTTCAATTTACTGTTTTTACTGTCAAAATTTTGTACTTTCAGATAAAATGAGTACCAATTTATAAAATGTATCAATGCTCCTCAGTATTATTTCTATATTACTATAGACTCCCTCACTAGGTATAAAATTGGCTTACATTAAATTGTGACAAGGATATTTCACAGGGAACAATTTTCTAGACACAGGGCATCTCTCTCCTGTGGTGATTACAACAAGGCGTGGTCTTAAAGTTGGAAAGACAATGGACTTATAAAATCCAAGAACTATAAGGACAAATCCTCTGCCAGCTACCAGATCTGTGAGCCTCGATTAATGTAATTTCTTTGAGTCCTACCTTCCTCATAATTTGTTCATTTGTGTATTTTACTTTGCAGGTTGTTTCCATAATACTGCAATATGGATTATAGTATATTGTAAAGAGAGTGCTTGATACAACTTACACAAAGTAGTAAAGGATATTCAGTAAAGGATAACTATTACTATTTTCCTATCAAAGATTCCATAGCATTTTATTTAGAGATCACTCAGAAATGACAATTACAATTTGCTTGGCAGTATTCTCCTGGACTGATGGCATAATTTCTGTACATGATATTAGTACAACATGTTTTCATAATGGGCTCTAGTTTGTTCCTAACACATTATCTTTTTCCTGAAAAAGCATTCAAATTACATATTAGTCATATCTAAAAATTAATAGTATTGAAACATTTGTGTTTCTACTAAAAAATGCTTACATATATTTGTTTTCAGATAGCATAGCTTTCTTTTTACTCAAAATCTAATACTACACAATAACATTGTTTCCATGGTAGATATCTGAATAATTTCAAAGTATGCTATATTAAAAAAGCAATCTATTTTAAAGATTATTTTATTTTTAGTTTTTGTGTATGAGTATATTACCTACATGAATCTAAGTATACCCATGTTGCACATGCCCATGGAGGTCAGAAGAGGGCATTGGGTTCCCCTGGAACAAGAGTTAAGGATAGTTGTAATCTGCCATGTGGGTGCTGGAAATTGAACCCAGATCCTCTGCAAGAGCACCCAGTGCTCTTAACTGCTGGCCCATCTCTCCAGCCCCTAAAAACAGTAATTTCTTAAAGGGAAAAACCAAAAGGAGGTCCTGTTTAATCAAGAATCTTAAAAGATCAAGAAGCATTTATTGTTGTACCTAGATAATGCACCTCTCAAGTCTCACCACAGAAGCTTCCTTATGCAGCAGATGGTGATTAACACAAATAACCGCAACTGGCCAATTAGCAGAGAACAAGAGGCTGCAGAGTGCTTATCCCTGAATAGGACACCTATATCAAACTCCTGCCTGCCAAAGCTCAGGGATCATTGTGGAAAAGGGGGCAGAAAGATTGTAAGAGCCAGAGGTAGTAGATGACTGCAAGGAAAAATTTTCCAGACAATCACTGGTCAGTTATTATATGAACTCACAGCAATCGTGACAGAATACAGAAGTCCCATGTAAGCTCAAGCCGGACAAATTCCCAAATCCCAGAATAGACATGGGAAGTGGGTACACAGCCCTACCCTACCTGAGAAACTATTGGCAACTGATGGCTTCTGGGAGATGGAGAGTCAGTCTTATTTATGGGTATGGGGCATTTGGGGACACAAATTTGACTTTATAGGCCTTTATGTATGTACAGAATATATATATAGTAGAGCACATGAAATTGGTCAGGGATAGTAAGGGGGAATAGGGAAGGGAATCTAGATACACACAAAACATATTGTATGAAATTTGTAAAAGTTAAAAAAAAAAGAGATCAAGAAGCACACTGTGAGTTGTACTATGAGGAATTTCAGTTCTCAGATTGCCCAAACTCTCTCTCCTTCTGCTCCCTCCCTTTTTTTTCTAAAGAGGAAACTAATGTTCATAGATATTAAAGAATCTTAACATTGTCAGATTTCCTGGCATTTCATGACTATTATGTTGATCATTTTCTTTACTGTTTATACCTAGAAGTTCAGGAAGAAAGAATAATATTGACAAGTTTTCAGAACTTCAAACCTCAGTTCCATCTTTCCATCCTTATAGAAACTTTAAAAGACTGTCGAGATGACTATTTGCTCATGTTGTCTACTCAGAATGGCTTGCTCTTTTTCTAATAACAGAACAAGTGTGTTCTCAGGGCATCTCATCTACTTCTACCCTTGGTCCTTGGGATGGCATGGACTGATGCTTGCCTAGTAGCTGAGTGACTCTACGTAAGTCACTGATAAATCCTCTGATAAGGGAGGATTTTACTTCCCCATTTCATACTGGATATATTGTTTCAGTGAAATAGACACAGTTCTGAAAGAATTCTGAAGGGACAGGTTCTCAGCAGTTTCAGTTCACTCTTGACCTTAAAATGGGTGCTATATCAGGCTGTTTCTCATTAAGACATAACCCCAGTGTGGCTCAGAAATGCTGCAGTACTAATTATGGCTGAAAGGAATTATGACTGAGACCCTTACTGACACCAGTAGAAATTGTAGAAAATGACACTTCAGGGAAGTTGAGACTGTTTATCTTTGGGGTTTTTGTTTGCTTGCTTTTTTTTTTTTTTTTTTTTTTTTTTTTTTTTTTTTTTGAGAGAGGGTCTCCTGTAGCCCTAGCCAACCTGGAACTCTCTCTGTAGAGCAGGTTGGCCTTCTCTGCCTTCTGAGTACTGGAATTAAAGATATGTGCCACCACATCCAGCTTAAATCATTAAGTTTTAAAATAGTAAGGAATCAGTAACACATGACCTTCAGTGATAAAAGGTTACTTAAATTATAAGTCAAGGTCAACAGAAAGAGTGCCAACCGAAGGTGGTCTTGTGTGTGTGTGTGTGTGTGTGTGTGGTCTTTTGTTCTTATACTCTTTTTAAAGCTAATGTAAAAATTTTAGAAGACAAAGTAATGAATTTCGTTATGACATTATTTTGCTATCATACTGTGATCTACTTCCTCCCCTTCCCATCTTATCCTTCCTGAGTGCTGTCTATTGATACTCTAATCTTCTCCCCAAGTACTCCTTCTGTATTTTTTTTCTTTTTTATTTATTTATAAACCCACTTCCCATGTAGCACCCTCCCATAGCCTCCCTCCCCCCACTAGAGCCCTTATATTCTGATATCCCTGCTACTGTCATACAGCCATACAGCAGGTCCAAGGCAACAGTGGACTGCTGGAGCCACAAGGAATGCCTTGTGACATTTGCTCCCATTGGCAGATCATGAGACTGATGCCTAGAGCTTGCTACTCCCTAATCACCACCCTTGGAATTCCAAATTGCAACACTTAGATATTGCAACAGTGTCAAGTGGTTTCCAGGAATCCAGGTTCTATAATCTGAAACCCATTATGCTAATGAGGCATCCTACCCGCTATTCTGTGATAGGACGTTAAGTCTGTTATGCTAATAGGATGATGATAATAAGGTATCCTACTTGCTGTACTGTGATAGGATGCCAAACCTGTTATGCTAATAAGGTATCCTACTTGCTGTGCTGTGATTGGACCACTAACCCTATATAAGCTTGTGCCTTTCTGCAATAAAGCAGACCTGTGTCACTGAACCTGGTCTCCTGTGTACGAATGCAGCTCTGCTGACACAGTCTCCTCACCAGCCGTGGGGTCCAGGACCAGGCAGAAGCGGCGATGACAAGAGGCAGCATAGGACAAGCAGAAGAGCTGTCTCAGCACCAGACGAGCAGAAGAGCGGCCTCAGCCCAGGGCGAGCAGAGGAGCATCCTTGATGCCCGTGAGAACAAAGGAGTGGCTCCCATGAGAACAGAGGAGGGGCCACTGCTGGCAGTGACCTCAGTCTGCTATGTATAATTTGTCAGTAGGTTGTAGGAGTAATATGGTTCTCTTTGGTTTTCAAAACTAGCTAGGCATTGTTTATCTCTTACATTATCTCATCCCTCCATCATGGTTTTCTCCCTTAAGGTGCCCCCATTTTGCCCCTTTCTCCCTTACTAATACCCTTCTCCTATGGTCCTACCTCCCTTGAGCTCCTTCTTTCCCTTTATCCCCTAGGTTCCTTGTATACCCTTCCCTCCCCGCTCCCTTAAACTAACCCAATTTTTATCCATATCTCCCTTATTAAGGCCTGTTTCCTACTGTTCTTCTCTTTCAGCTTATTTCTTTTCCTTTACCTCCCTAGTTCCTTTTCATTATCCTGGTTCCTGTAGTTATGTCTGGATACATACTCAATATATGATTTGGTGCTAGGATCCCCATATGAGGGAGAACATATGCTGTTTTTTTGTTTTTTGTTTTTTGTTTTTGAGTCTGTGTTACTTAGTATAAGTTTCTAGTTCCATTG
>NW_008333889.1:251723-270631 GCF_000622305.1 Nannospalax galili | reverse complement strand
CTGAAATCGCATTTGCTCATATTTTGGTCCTCAGTTTTGTTCCATTGGTCTATGGGTCTATTTTTGTGCCAGTACCATGTTGTTTTTATGACTATAGCTCTGTAATACAGCTTGAAATCTGGTATAGTAATTCCCCCAGCATTGTTCTTACTGCTCAGGCAGGCCTCTCTCCCACCGCAGGCCTCTCTCTGGGGTAAGTCCATTGTGCCCCCCATGCCTTGACCCCCCAGCTTCATTCACCCTCCTATCTCCACTGCCGTTCTCTCCTACGAGTTTAGGCCTGCCCCATTCCTTATCTTGGGGCCCCAGACACATGGGGAACCAATAAGTCCTCCTGATCCTTTTCATCCAACCTAGTGCCTTCTCTGGGCCCCAGGAGCACTGCTTCTGGGCCTGGCCCTGCCCTCACCTCCTGTATTCACAACACACATTCTACTGCCGTTTCTTCCCTTCTCCTGTTCCTTTACTATCTCTTCCTCCCCTTTCAAGTTTCACAATTTACATACAAAAACACGAGTATATGAAAATGTATATAATATGTGTTTAAATTATGTGCAATATATGAGTGAAAATATGAAATTATCTGAGTCTGGTTTATTTTACTTAATATAATGATTTTCCTTTCCATCCATTTTTCCTGCAAATGTCGTAAAACTGTTTTTTCTAATAGTTAAATAAGATTCTGTTGAATATATGCACTGCATTTTCTTTATTCATTCTCCTGCTGGTCCTGTGTCAGCTGATTCCATTTTGTTGCTATTGTGACTAATGTACCAATAAACATGGACATGCAAGTATCTCTGTGTAATACTGACTTAGAATCTTTTGGTTCCATGACAAGGACTGGTATACCTGGGTCATATAAATAGTTCTATTTTAAACGTTTTGAGAAAACTCCATCCTGATTTCCATGGTGGCTACACAGTTTACCACGTTCCTAGCTGCAGTGTGTAGGGATTCCACTTTCTCCACATTTTCACCAATTTTTGTTGTCCTTCATTTGTGGACTAAGATAGACCTTTGAAATAGTTTTAATTTGCAATTTGCCTGATGGATAAGGATGTAGAATGTGTTTTAAAACATTTTGTGTCCATTTGTAGTTCTTATTTTTTTTTTTTTTTTGTTAAGTTTTTATATATACTAGGAATTGATCCCCTGTGAAAAAGCAATTGACAAAGCTTTAGTTTCTTCCATTCTGTAGACTCTCTTCTCTCTGGTCTCTGGTGTTTTCTTTACCATGGACAAGAATTTTAGTTTTATGTAGTCTCATTTGGCTTTTTAAAAAATTCATTCATTTTTATTTTATGTATATGCATGTTTTGCTTACATGTATGTAAGTGCACCCATCTTGTGTAAACCCTGCAGAGGCCAGAAGAGGGTATCTAATCCCTGGAGCTGGCATTAAGGATAGTTGTTAGATGCCATGTTGGTGCTGGGAGCTGAACTGGGTCCTCTTCAAGAGCAACGAGTGCTCTTAACCGCTTAGACATCTTTCCAGTCCCCATGTGTTAATTTTTATTTTCTGTGCCATTAGGATCTTTAAAAGAATGTCCTTGCCTATATCTACATCTTTAAGTGTTTTATCTATTTTCCTCTCTCAATTACATTTGCAGTCTTACATTAGGACTTTTGATTCATTTGGAAATTTTCAGTTTCATTTTTTCTGTATGTGGCTATATTTTTTCCTGCACTGTCTGTTGAAGAAGCTCTTTTGTCCAATGTATATTTCTGACATCTTTTTCTAAAATGAGGACAGTGAGCTGTGTGGGTTTATTTCTAGGACTTCTATTTTGTTCTACTGTTCTACATATCACTTTTTGCACCAGTGCCATGCAATTTTTGTTACAAGGGTTCTTTAGTATAATTTGAGATTGCACATTATGATAACTCCAGTATTGTTCTTTTTGCCAAGGATTGCTTGGCTATTCTATATGAATATTAGGACTGATTTCTCAAATTTTCTGAAGAATTTAACTGGAATTTTAATGGATATTGCATTGACTCTGCAGACCACATTTCATAGCATACCCATTTTTCAATATTAGTTCTGCCAATCCATGAACATAGGTGGTTTTTTCATCTTGTGTCATCTTCATTTTTCTTTTTGAGTGTCTTAAAGTTTTTATTATAGAGTTCTTTCACTTTCCTAGTTAGATTCATTCTTAGGGCTTTCTTTTTTAGTATTTTAAGCAACTATGTAATAAGAATTTATCCCTGCTTTTTCTCTTTGCAAGATTCTTATTGATAGTGTATAGAAAAACTACTTATTATAAACAAAATTACTGTGTGTGTGTGTGTGTGTGTGTGTGCGTGTGTGTGAGTTCAGGCACACACATGCCCATATACTCCTATGGAAGTCAGAGAACAACTTTCAGGAGTTGTTTCTCACTTTCACATTCAGGGCATATGTATTTACAATTGTTATATCTTGTTATTTCATCTTGATGTATTATTATTCCCTCTATTAATGTATAGCAACCTTTATCTCTTCCTTGCATCTCTCCATTTTCACATCTCTAGAGTAAAACTAACTTAGTAATAATTTATGATCCAACTAAGTGTTCTTGAATTCAATTGGCAAAAGTTTTATTAAGAACTTTTGTGTCTAAGTTCATTGGGGAAATTGGTTGATAATTTTTGTTGTTTTTGTTGTATCCTTGTCCAGCTTTCATTGTCAGGCTAATAATGGCTTTGGTGAAATGATTATGTCATTATGTAAAATAATGTGGGAAGTATTCATTCCTCTCATATTGCTTGAGAGTTTTTTAAGTTTGGTAGTATTTCTTCCTTAAATATTTGCAAATTTGAACTACTGATGATGTTGAGGAATATGGTTTTCATTATTATTTAGAATTTCTGTGTGTATGTGAGAACATGGTGTGAGGGTGCACATGCATGTGTGTGTGTGTGTGTGTAGGCCAGAGGTTGATATCAGGTGTTTTCCTCAATCACTCTCTGCTTTATGTTTTTGAGACAGGATCTCTAACTGACTCTGGAGCACACATATTGAGGTAGGCTAGCTAGCAAGTGCTGGGGATTTTCACACCACCTTTCCATTGCTGGGATTACAGGTGCATTTCACAGAACATTGATTTTTTTATTTGGGTGCTGTAGACCAAACTCAGGTACTCCTGCTTGCATGGCAAACACTCTACTGATTTAATTATCATCTCAATTCCAATTTATCTATTTAGGTTCTTCTTTGTCCTCCCTTCCTCTGTCTTTCCTTCTTTCCTTCCTTCCTTCCTTCCTTCCTTCCTTCACACAATGAACTCAAAGTCAGTCTGGGCTTATAGGTTTCTTTCTTTCTTTCTTTCTTTCTTTCTTTCTTTCTTTCTCTTTTCTTTCATCTTTTTTTTTTTTAAGGCAAGGTCTTATGATGTACCCCAGGCTTGAATTCACAGCAACTGTTCTGCCTCATCTTCCCAAGTGCTAGGATTATAATAGGCATGTATCACTAGCTCTGGCTTGATTTTCACTTTCTTCAATAGATTTAAGAAGTTCTTTATATTTTTTCTTGTGTTAAGTTTAATATATTGTACTTTCTGTCATTTATCAAAACACCTTATTTAAAACATGCCACCCAATTTAATGTACTCTATTATATATAATATAATTAATATAATATAAAATAAAGCCTATAGAGTCTAATTTGTGTCTCCAAATGTCCTTCAGTGTGGGTTCATGCACTGGAGCCTTATTAAGATAACAAGAGTCCCATGTTTGAAAAGAGACTACTTTCCTCTTCCAAGCAGCCATCTGTTGGCACAATTTCTTTAGTCAGGGTTTGTGCTTCTTACCCACTTCTTCATGTCTATGTTGGGAATTTTTTCTGCTTGGAATTTACATGGGATTTGTGCATGCTGTCACCATTGCTGTGAGTTTATAGGGATAACTGACCAACTGTCTGGGAAACTCTGTTTCATTGTGATCATCCACTGTCTGTGGCTCTTACAATCTTTCTGCCCCCTCTTCCACAATGATCCCTGAGAGGGAGAAGGTTGATGGATAGGTATCTTATTCAGGGATAAGCACTCTACAGCCTCTTATTCTCTTTAAATTGGCCAGTTGTGTGTTTCTGTGTTTATCACCATCTATTGCACAAGGAGACTTCTCTGGTGAGAGCTGAGAGATACATTAATCTATGTGTATAACAATAAGTCAGTAAGAGTCAGTTTAATATAACTATTTAGTAGAAAACTAGTGTTAGGTTCTCCCCTATGTCCTGTGACCTGTCTAGCCTCAGGTTCCTAAGCCTGCTATCAATGTCAGGTATGGGCTCCATCTTAGGAAGCATACATTAAATCCAATTAAAGAATGGTTGGTTACTCTCATAATATTTGTGCCACTACTATACCAGTGCGTATATCTTGCCAGGTCAGTTGTGATTGTAGTTCACAGGATTCACAGCTGGATAAGGTTGATGATTATTTTTTTCCTTTCGGTAGCAAATAAAAATGCAGGTAAAACACTCATACACTTAAGATAAAAATAAATCTTTAAAAAGCTAAAGAATTCAAAATTCTCAATCATTACGCATAGTTTCATGGAAAATATTACTTTTCATATTCATTTGCATTTTATGTTTTAGTGACTTTTTGGTCTTTTATTATTTACAGTAGCAAGAACTGCTTGCAAAATGCTAAATTGTTTGATTATATAATTATCATTGTTTTTTGAATTTAGTAAAAAGAAATAAAATACCTTAACTGATGTAAGTCCAAGTGGACAGAATATGTCAACATGTAAAGAATATCAAAATTCATTATGTTTGAATAAAAAACTCCACTAACACTGTTTTTTCACTTTTGTTCAACTAAAGCATAAAATTACTTCTAAATTCACAAAGTTGATTAATCTTTGCGCTAAGAAAAACTAATTGAAAGTCATTTTTAGTACAACATATTCTGCCAAAATAGCAAATTTCCCTTGTATTTGTTAAGCAATCTATTTAGTGGTGCCTGTGTTTTCTCTGTACTGCAATTCATTTATTTTTTAAATATTTTTACACTGTGTGCTTGGCATAAAACAGAATAAATGACTATGATAAAATTTACTTTCATCATATCTGCAGGTTATTGAACCATTTTTCTGTTTCAAGCCTATTCCTTTGTATTCTAAGCCTTCCTATATTAGGACTGCAACTCTGCAAAGCAAGTTTTTGCATTGATAGCTGTCTCTGTTAAACTTCAGCAACAGAGTAATCTACAGGAAGACTGAAAAGTCAGAAGACAGGAAGACACAAGCTCACCCATAGCGCTAGGCTTGCCCAGGATTCTTTTTCTTCTCATAAGACTGCCACCATCACAGTGGCTCTTTGGCCCGAAATAGCAGTGGGAAACAATAGCAATGATCTACAGCTAGTTATGTCCTCCAAGCTCTCTCAGTCAGACTTGTGAACACACCAGCACAAGTTGGCTGATAGTCTATCTTCAGATATTTGAGCCCTAGATTCCTGAGGCCTTTCCTCTAAGATCCTCAATTACAAGCACCAGCCAGGGAGTCTCTACTCCAGCTGTTACCATCTCATTTTCATGGACTCTCCCCTTTGTAGGCCTAGGGTGGTGTTTTCTTTGTGTGTTTTTGATCCTCATCACCTGTTAAACAAATTCCTTCTATTACTTTTCATTAAAAATAGCTGGTGTGGCTGGGCGTGGTGGTGCACAACTTTAATCCCAGCACTCGGGAGGCAGAGGCAGGTGGATCTCTGTGAGTTCAAGGCCAGCCTGGTCTACAGAGTAAGTTCCAGGGCAGTTGGAGCTACAGGGAGACCCTGTCTCAAAAAAAAAAAAAAAAAAAAAAAAAAAAAAAAGAGCTGGTGTGATTAGAACATTTCTTAATTTATGTTTCTAATTTGTCAATATATAACAGAAACAAAAACAATGATTTTTTTATTTTTAAAGATTTTTCTTTTTTTTTAGGAGTATGAGTGTTTTTGCCTGCATGTATGTGTATCACATTTTGTATCTAATACCAGAGGGGTCAGAAGAAGTTGTGGGATTTCTTCGAACTGGAGTTACAGAGGTTTTGAGCTGACATTGTGGCTACGAACCAAGCCTAGGTCCTCTGCAAGAGCAACAAGTACTCTTAACTCCTGAGCTATCTCTCCAGTACCATTTAGTGAATTTTTAAAAGAACATTTAGGTAAGAACTTTTAAAATTGCCTGCCCTCTGTTTTCCTTTTTGAATAGTCTTATTCTATAGAGTTGTTCCTTATCTGAATAATTTATAAGGGTGGAAGACAGGATATTTAATTCTTACTTAAAGTTACAAAATTTAATGCCTTAATCCATCAACTTTACTTTGTGAAGATCATTAAGGTTTAATTTAATTGTCTTCTCATCTCAATATTATTTAAAAAACATTTTTTTTTTTTTTTTTTTTTTTTTTGCGACAGGGTCTCCCTTTAGCCCCAGCTGGCTTGGAACTCACTATGTAGACCAGGCTGGTCTTGAACTCACAGAGATCTGTCTGCCTCTGCCTCCCAAGTACTGGAATTAAAGGCGTGTGCCACCGTGCCCGGCCTATTTAAAAAAAAAAATTATGATTTAAGTTAATATTCACTAATTTATCAAGAATTCTATTTTACCTGTTGTATCTGGTCAAAAACTTAAATGCAACTCTTTTAATAAATACTATTCAAAAATAATAAACTCATGCACAGTGGAGTTGAAATATTTTAAAGCTTACCTACTTAAAACTCATTTAACTATATATGTTAACTAACTTGATTAAAATATTAGTGAATGATACTTCAAATATTATTTATTCCAAGTATCACATTTGAATTTAAACAGACTTCTAGCAAGCAAATACTTAAAGAGTAGGAAATTTATTCATATAGAAATACCTTGGATACTTGAAATTTCACCATGGTTCAAATGACATTTCACCTTGGTTCAGTGTCACTTGGAGATGAGAATTCAGAGTACTGGCCAATCTTTCAGTCAGATGAGGAAAGTGACATGAGTAAAATTCCACTGATCATAAAATGCAAAAACTGGCTTATATTTAAAAGAATAAAAAATGCAAGAGGGAATGTTTTAAGCCCCTGCAATTACTGGAAGCTTAAGCCATAAATTTAATTAAAATAGTTTAGTCGCAAATGCCCTTCAGTGTAGGTTCAGCTCCTGGAGCCTGGCCAGTCTACTAAGTCTTACTCTTCAACATGACTGAATCTCCGATTCCTGGCAGTTATTGGTTGCCAATGGTTCCTTGGGTAGGTTTGGGTTTTCTTAGCCCTTTCCCTGTGTCTATGCTGGGATTTTGTCTGGCTTGAGTTTACATGGGACTTGTTTGTGCTGTCACCATTGTTGTGAGTTCATGTGAGTAAGTGACCAGCTGTCTGGAAAACTGTTTTCCTGTGGTCATCCACCTGTGGTTCTTACAATTTTCTGCCTCCTCTTCCACAGTGATTCCTGAGCTTCAGGAGGCAAAAGTTTGATATAGGTGTCCAATTCAGGCATAAGTAGTTAGCCTCTTCTTCTCTGCAGGTTGACCAATTGTGGGTCTCTGTGTTAGAAAGGAGGGTAGGTGCAGATATGGGAGGGGATCTAAATACAATAACAAATATTGTATGAAATTCTCAAAAATTCAATTAAAAGTTGTATTTAAAAGCATTAAAAGAAAGCTATGTAAAAAGCAGAATGCTTAAACTGAAGAAAAACATGCTGTAGCTTTGGATTCTATTTTTTAATTTTTTTATTTTTTTGGTTTTTATTCACTCTTTATCTTTTTAAAAAAAAAATAAACTCCATTTTTTTAATTGACTTTTTTTGTGTGTATTTCAACTAATCTGGTCAGAGTGACTTAAAGGACAGTTTTTGTTCCTTGCTCTTCAAGGTTGACTAAGTTCCGAAGGACTATGGATTCTATTTTTTAACTTCATATTGATCTCCAGTAATTTAAAACTGCCATTTTCCAAGAACATATGGCAGAGATATTTTAAGTGATTTTTTAAAAACTCTGAACAAAAATCTATGCTTCTTAGGAAAATATCAACCTGAAACATTTCGATTACCTTTTGTTATGTTTTCCAATTTTGGTTTTTGGGAAACAACAAAAGATTGACATATGCCAACATCTGAGGTATACATTTTTCATAACTGGTTGAAAGGAAGGATCTGTTTGCATTGTGAAAGGCTCAGAGTTATCTCTTCCAGGGACTGAAATAGTTTAGAGAAACAATCTTGCAGGTTAATGAGACTGCAGGGAAGTCTGGGAAGTCCCAAGAATGGAAATTTTCAGTTAGTGAGCATCAAATAGTACTTCACCAATCACTTCTGTAATTAACAGTTGTAGAGTGCCAAATATCCTATCTTTAGAGTCACTGGCATCTAATTCTGAGTTAAACATATTTTTTTAATTATAGAAAATTTAAAAAATATGGATAAACAGAAGAAAAAATTCTAAACTGTCCCTAATCTAATACATATTTTGCACATTAAAAAATTTTTAGACATCTTTATTCTGAGTTGCTACAAAATAATTGCATATATTTATGGTGTACAGTATGGACTTTTGAGGAATACATACAATATGTAATGATCAATAGGTAATGGGCATACCTCTCAGCTCAAACATTTACTCTTTCTTTGTGTTAGGGGTAGATATTCAAAATTATTTTATGAACTATATTGCAATGTCCAATTAAGTGCTGTCGGTAAAGTGTCTCACTGTGCTCTGGAACACTGGAAGCATTCCTACAACGACATACCCCAGCTTCTTCCTTGTACCTATTAAACATCCCCTCCCACTAGCCCTTCCACACATCCTTCCCAGGCTCTGGTCACCACTATTTCATGCTTTCCTTGAGCTCAACCTTTCAACATACATATATAAATAGGCACATAGGCTAGCTGTATTTGTGTACTAGACTTATTCCACTTAACATACTATCCTCCACTTCATCCATACTGCTGTAAAGGACAGGACTTTGTTATTTTTAAGGTTACATAACATTCTATTATGTATGTAAACCACATTTTTAAAAAAGTATCTTCTGGTTCATTGTGTAAAAGTATAGCAGGCAGTGCTAATTCCTGGTTTTAAAACTTACACACTTTGCTTCAGTACATGTGTAACTAGAATGAAGCCTTTTATACCTTAATCTTTCTTGAAAGATATACTTTCTTTGTGCATATACTAAAGATTTTTCCATTACTTATATGATTATTTACCAAGACTTTTTAAAAATTATTTACTTAATAACCACATAATTAGAAGAAGCATTTCATTACAACAGCATTGACATATCCAATAAAAATTTTCAGAGTTAAAATACATCTTTTTCAAAATTGGCTGTAAATTTCTAGGTTTACAGTTGAATTAATACAGTAACACAATATTATACTCACTATAAACCCTATAAGACATAAAACTGAATGAAGTTTTAACCTTTAAAAAAGATCTCCATTTCATTATTAAAATAAACTGTTTTGTATAGAAAAACTCATTTTTAATGCAACTAACACTTAGATGTTTGCACATGCATCTCTAATCTCTATAAATCTGATTATTACTAGTCACAGTTGGTTACTTTCTGAATCTTTGGCACCTGAGCATGGATGGATGTAAAGTCATCAGGTAGATTTCAATAGTAATGTTTTTCACCTCTACTAAGTAACATGGAGCAAATTTTTATGCTTCTTCCTCAAATATAACTCATTTTTAAAATTTATTAATTTTTTGTGTGTATTTTATATAGAAATCTCAATCTTTTATTTATTTACTTTTTTTTTTTTTTAATGTGTATTCATATATTGCCTGCATGTAGGTAAGTGCGCCCAAGTCATGCAATGCCTGCAGAGGTCAGAAGAGGCTGTCAGATCCCCTGGGACTGGAGTTATGGACAGTTGTTGGTTGCTCTGTTGGTGCTGGGATTCAAACCCAGGTATTCTGCAAGAACAACCCACGTTCTTAACTGGTGAACCATCTCTCCAGTCCCCCAAACAATCTTATTCATCTATATACCCACATCTCAAGTGACACCTTCCCATGCCCCCTCACCCCCACTGTGTCCTGAAGAGCATGTTTCCTCTGAGGGATGAGGCCTGCTGAGGAGAATTGGCTGTGGAGAGCTAGCCATGGGGAGGGGGGGTGCTTTCTGCTCCATCCTTGGATGGACGCTGGGAATGGCAGGCTACAGCACATGTTGGTGAGTGTGGAGAAAAAGATGGCCCAGGCGTCTCTCCTGCGTAGATGTGAGAGGGAACATTTACTGACCTGGGGAGATTGAGGGCCCAAGATGTGTAGGTGAAAGGAAGTGATCTGGAGTGGTGGGCAGAGTTGCGCAGAACTGAGTGCCAGGTGTTTGTTTCTTTGTAAGTCCCTCTATTTCCCCCCTCCCTACTCAAGATCTAAAATGAAAAATTCACATGAAGATGTGTTATATAGTTTGTCTGATAGCGCAAGAGATCCCAAGAGAATTTGGGCAGCAAAATTGGCGTAAGTTGGCAGGATGAAGGTGCTAAAAATGACAAACTGCAGGAGTTTGGAAAAAGCTAGGGAACTTACGGTGGTGCCGATGTGGTTTTTACAATGGATTATAAAATATGTAACTAAAAAGAGGCCAATCATGCAGAAGCATGGGCCACAGCTATGATGTAAATGTGGGTGTATGTTGAGGGCATCTGAAACGTTGTCCAGAGGCTAGAAAATCTTTTACTAGCTCTGGACACTACTGGAGTGCCCAAAGAGGGGGTGTGGCCACTTTGCATAATAAAAGATTTGCCCCAGGCAGGGGAAGCTGAAAAGGCTAGGGAGGTCCTGGCAGATCCAGGTGCAGAGCTTGGGGGGGGGGAGAGAAAAGGGACACTAACGTGTGTAAGGTCCAAGGACTCAGAGGAAAAGACAGATAATAGTAAAAAAGAAGATAAAGTAGAAGTAGCTAAAGCTGCCCCTCAGATTCAATTGTTAATACAAAAGGGGGATTAAAAGCTAACAGTGCTGTAACCAGGAAAAACTTCATGCTGGGACTGTTAAAACTAGGAAAAACTTACAAGCAAGCAAGCAGAGAGCCCTGGCCACTTGGCTTGTGAGAGTATGGGACATGGGAGCAAATGATGTCAGTCTAAGTCCTTCAGAAGCTTCACTGCTGAATTATATAACCACCCATCCATCCTTGCAATATAGGCCATTCAACCTAGGCCAATGCAGTGGGGAGCAGTCCTTAATGGGGTAGCTGGTTGAAGGCATTAAAGATACATGGTTGTCACTAAGGGAGACTAACATGATTAGCAGAGTCTGGGGGACTATAAAGGAGGCACAGGCATTACTGAGAGAACTAGATATGAGAAAAGCAATATATGATGTCCAGTTCACTGGGTCAGATAAGACGGTGTTCACCAGAGATATGAAGGAAATCTTAATTCAACTGGGACCTCGAGAATGGTATGGGGCTTTAATGGTTTTGCTAAGCCCTTTAATGGGACAGGATCTTTGTGAAGTGAGGCAGGCTTTGGAAAATCTAAATGATTCTGACCAGCATATAAAACATGTCCATAAAATAAGAGAACACTCTATAAGAGATATAAAAAAGAGCAGACAGAAGAAATGGTCCACTTGCGTTACTTGAAGACAAATGTGGCAGGACTCATGTTGAACCCAAATTCCCAGAGAATAAATTGATAGAAAACCAAATTCAGTACTAAGGTGCTTCTATAGGGCTTTAAAACCAGAAGAACAGTTTACAAAGAATAAAGAATAAAAGAATAAAAATTGTCCCAAGGGTGGTTAAGAATCCTTAAGGGTTAAATAAGATGCATTTCTCTTCTGATAAAAGCTATACTAGGGGTGGAAGCAGTTTTTCCCACCAAGCTCTCCCCCAGCAGCCAGGTGTGGTCAATGGAGAAATGACAGATATGGCTAGAGTCAGGAGGCAGACCCAGGGCCTGCCTGACTCAGGGAACCAACAAGTGTGGCAGAAACAGGAGAAAACCCTGCCTCCTTATCCCAGTGCAGGGTCAGGCAACTGGCGCCAACACCTGTAAGTGTATCAAGAATTAAAGAACACAAAGAGACTCCATGTAAAATCCCCCAAGTGTGAAATGACTCCAAAGGGATAACTAAAGACAGTAAAGAGCTAACCAAATTAATGCCTCATACCCATGCTATGGTACCTAACAAGGATCTATGGAGAAAATAATTAATACAAATGAACAAAACATTTCCATGCTGTGTGAGATCTTGTCCGTGACTGATTTAATATATAATGTTAACCTTCCTTCAAGTGTTCCACAGATGTGAAACACATTTGAAAGATACCTGAAGAAGCAAAGGCCAGCTATAGCTGTAAGATTCTTGGGAGTTTTATGGTTGGGTAAAATGAAGGCAGAGACTCACAAGCTATACAACTGTTAAGAAAATCTACAGTACCAGGGGTGGGTTGTCCCCTATGAGCTGTTGGTCAGAGAGCGATCCTAGAGGCCCTCAAATTCACCAAGACTATTGCTATTAATGCCAGTTGTACACTAGAAAGGTAAGTAAGGCCATGTTACTGAAGACACTGCATGTTGTGAGCACAGGAGAAGAAGAGGTGGAGCTGAGACTAAGCCAAAAAACTCCATGCCACTGGATGGATGACATTCATATTGCCAGAAGGTGCTATGCAGATAGTTGTGGAAGAAAGGATTCCCCTACGATTCTATACAACAATGGACCCTGTGTGCTGTACACTATGGACATGCCAAGCAATGCCTGCAAGTGCAATAATGACTCAACCAACATATGTACAACTGAAAATTTTCTAATTGGATAAAGCCTGCTCCTAGGAGTGGAACACACATCTAGTGCTATAGATTAGGCCGACCCCCTGTGTGAAGATAGGCTACAGGCCCTAGTGGGGAAGCCATCACAAGTATACTGTTTAATAAATATAGTACACCTACTGGGATATTGTCTAGGTATTTGTATTTACATTCACGTTTGTTTAAACATTTCTACTTCCTCTCATTTGTCTACATAGTAGAAGAAACACCACTGAGGCAGATCAATGGCCACAGCTTAAAGACAATGCAGAGGCCCAAGAAGTCACTATTTCACCATGATGCAAGAGAGATTGCCTTACATCTGCTACCCCCTCCAAGGCTCAGGGACTTTCGTGGAAGATTGGCATAAAGATTGTGAGAGCAGAGAAAAGGGCTGGAGTGTGTCCCAAACAGCCTGTTTCCTCCAAGGAACTGGGCCTGCTGAGGAGAATTGACTGTGGAGAGCTAGTCATGGGGGGAGGGGCTTTCTGCACCATCTTGGGATGGAAGCCGGGAACAGCATGCAACAGCATGTGTCATGGTGGCAGGTGTGGAGAAAAAGAAGGGCCAGACGTTTCACCCACGAGGACACTACAGGGACTATTTACCAACCTGGGGTGAGACTGCAGTCCCAAGATGCATGGGCGAAAGTTAACAGAGACTGTGGGTGGGTGTGGAAGTGATCAGGAATAGTGGGCCAAGCCACACAGAGCTGAGTGCCAGGTGTTCATTACTTTGTAAGTCTCTCCATTTCTCCTCTCTCTACCGAAGATATAAAATGAAAAATTCACATAAATATGTTATATGATTTGTCTGATAGCACAAAAGACCCTAAGAGAGCTCAGGCGACACCCCCACTGGACCCCATATACTCTGTCATCCCTGTTACTGTCTACTGTGTGGTCAGTGCCCCCAGCCATTCCCCAGTGCTTGTCCATCTGCTGAGTCTAGTAAGCCTGTCTATAGTTCCTTGTTTTAGGAAGATCAGCTCTTCATCATCTAACAGCAAACTGTTGCCGATATGCCTTTAGATAAGATTGGGATCTGCTGTTTACTTTCCCAGTTCTATGCTGGGTTACTGTCTGGGAGTCTCTAGGGCCACCCTGGCCAACCCCTCAAAGGAAGGTATCTCCTGTCTGGAATTGTTTCTTATTATGTAGCTTTCAGCTATACACATAGACCCTTAAGGAATTACATTGATCCCTTTAACCTTTGGTTATACTTTCCTTTTGGGTGTTTAAGACCATGCAGTTGGCCCAGATAAACCAACTTATTTTTGCTCTTAAGGTGGTTTGAAGATCTATTCCTCAGGAGTCACATGGGTTTAGGAAGAGCACCTGGCTCCTATCCTCTACCAGTTCCATCTATGTGAAGGTAAGTAAAAGGTCCTGCTTGACCACGGCTGGCTTCACTTGGAAGCATGAAGGAAATGTTTCCTCTGTGTTGACACTCCTCTTTGTAGACTGGACACTGGTTCAAGTCCATCTGGTGGGGTCTCCATTGCTTCTTTGATCAAGAGGACAGGTGACTCACCACAGTTACAAGACATTTTGAAATGTGCTCTATGGTCCCCTGGAACTTAGTCAACCTTGGAGGACAAGGAGCAAAAACTGTCCTTTAAGTCCCTCTGATCAGATTAGTATAGGCCTCAAAGTATGGCTGTTAAGCATTCAAGAAGGTTAATTCCACCAGTCTGGTACTTTTAATTACCATGTGCTATGTAGATAAAGCTTACGCAAAGACCAAAGGTTCTCAGATAAATCTTTACTAGACATATATTATGTTCCTTGAGCTAGTTGTAATTATAATTTGTCAGTAGAATGTTGGACTAATATGGTTCCCTCTGATTTTTTAAAAACTAGCTAGGCATTATTTATCTCTCACATTGTCTAACCCTTCTACCATGGTTTCCCCATTTAAAGTGCCCCCATTTTTCCCATTTCTCCCTTAAAAATACCTTTCTCCTATAGTCCCACTTCACTTGAGTGCCTTCTTTTTCTTTTTCCCCAAGGTTCCTTATATAACCCTACTTCCTCCCTCCCCTTCAAATAACCCCATTTTATCCATATCTCCCTTATTAATACTTGTTTCCTACTGTTCTCTTTCAGATTCTTTCTTTTCCTTTACCTCCCTGGTTCCTTTTCATTATCCTGGTTCCTGTAGTTATGTCTGGATACATACTCAGTTATATGGTTTGGTGCAAGTATCTCCGTATGAGGGAGAACATATGCTGGTTTTTTTTTTTTTTTTTTTTTTTTTTTTTCTGAGTCTGTGTTACTTCTATTAGTATAAGTTTCTAGTTCCATTCACTTACCTGCAAATTTCATGATTTCATCTTTCTTTATTGTTGAGTAAAACTCCATTATATAAATGAACCACATGTTCATTATCCACTTGTCTGTTGAGGGACACTTAGGTTGCTTCCATCTCTTAGCTATTGTGAAAAGAGCAGCAACAAACATGGATGTACAAGTGTCTCTGCAATAGAATGAATTCTTTGGGTATATACCAAGGAGTGGTATAGCTGAGTCAAATGGTAGGTTCATTTGTATTTTTTAAAGAGTTCTCCACACTGTTTTCATAGGGGCTGAAAAGTTTGCAATCCCACCAGCAATGGATGAGCATTCCCCTTTCCCCACATCCCTCTCCAACATTTGGTATTATTTATTCTCTTGATCTTAGCCAGTCTAATTAGGGTAAGAAGAAATCTTAAAGTGGTTTTAATTTGTATTTCCCTAATTATTAATCATTGAACACCTTTTAAGGTGCTTCGTAGGCATCTTTAATTCTTCTTTTGAGAACTCTCTGTTCAGCACCTTAGCTCATCTTTTAATTGGGTTACTTCCTTTCATGATTCTTTGTATTTTGCATTCATTATATAATCTGGATGATAAACCTCTGTTAGATGTGTTGATGGTCAACATTTTATCCCAGTCTATGGGTTTTCTCTTCACTTCCTTGGTTGCTTCTTTTGATGTACAGAAGCTTTTTAGTTTAATGAGGTCCCATTTATTGATTCTTGACCTTGTTTCCTGAGCAACTGATGTCCGGTTTAGAAAATCCTTTCCTATACCTATATCTTGTAGGTTATTGCCAATGTTTTCTTCTTACAGTTTCAGAGTTTCAGGCTTCACATTAAGGTCTTTGGGAGTTGACTTTTGTGCAAGGTTAAAGATAGGGGTTTAGTTTCATTCTTTCTACAGGTAGAGATACAGTTTTACCAGCACCATTTGCTGAACATGCTGTCTTTCCTCCAATGAACGTTCTTGGCGCATTTTTCATATATCAGGTGGCTGAAATTCCTTGTACTCATATTTGGGTCTTCAAATTTGGTTCCATTGATCTATGTGTCTATTTTTGTGCCAGTACCATGTTGCTTTATGACTATAGCTCTGTGATACTGTTTAGAATATGGTATCATAATCCCTCCAGCATTGCTCTTAGTGCCCAGGATTGCTTTGACTACCTGAGGTCATTTGTGCTTCCATTTGAACCTGAGGATGTTTTTTTCCAACTCTATGAAGACTGTCATGGGGATTTTGATTGGAATTGCATTGAATCTATAATTGGATTTTGGTAGGATGGTCATTTTCACAATATTAATTCTTCCAAACCATGAGCATGGGAGGTCCTTCCATCTTCTGATGTCTTCCTCAATCTCTTTCTTTAAAGGTTTAAAATTTTCATTGTAGAGGTCTTTAATGTTTTTGGTCAGGTTTATTCTAAAATATTTTATTTTATTTTATTTTTTACAGCTATTGTGAAAGGGAGTATTTCCACGTACTCTTTCTCTGATTGCTTTTTATTGGTATATAGAAAGGCTACAGACTTTTTAACCTGCCAATTTACTGAATGTGTTAATAATTTCTAGGAGTTTTCTGGTAGAATTTTAAGCATCTCTTAGATATAATATCATATTGTCTGCAAAAAGGAATGATTTGATCTCTTATTTTCCAATCATTAATCCTTTAATTTCCTTCTCTTGTCTTATTGCTCTTGCAAGAGTTTCAAGCACTATGTTCAAAAGGAGTGGAGATAGTGCATAGCCTTGTCTGGTTCCTGATTTTAATGGGAATGCTTCCAGGTTTCTCCATTCAGAAGGATGTTGGCTGTGGGTTTGTTGTATATAGCTTTAATTATGTTGAGGTATGTTCCCTCCAGTCTAATTCCCTCTAGGACTTTGAACATAAATGCATGTTGAATTTTTTCAAAGGCCTTCTCTGCATCTATTGAGATGACCATGTTGTTCTTGACTCTGAGTCCATTTATATGATTTCTGACATTTATTGACTTACATATATTGAACCATCCCTGCATCTCTGGAATAAATCCAACTTGATCATTGTGGATGATCTTTTTGATCTGTGTCTGTATGCAGTATTGTCTTTTTGTTCTGAACGTTTAGTGTTTTTACTATAATGTGTCATGGAGAGTTTCTTTTCTAGTCTTGTCTATTTGGTGTTCTATATGTTTCTTGTGTTTGTATGGTCATATCTTTCTTTAATTTTGAGAAATTTTCTTCTACAATCCTGTTGAAGATATGGTCCATATCGTTATCCTGAGATTCTTCTTCCTGTATGCCTATGATTCGTAAGTTTGATCTTTTTATAGTGTCACACAATTCCTGCATATTCCTTTCTTATGTTTTCTTAAATTTTTCATAATCTTTGTGTGGGTGTTCTAATTCATACACTTTATCTTCCAGTCTTGATGTTCTGTTTTCCATTTCATTCATCCCATTGGTGGGGCTTTCTCTTGTCATTTCTAATTGGCTTATTGAATGTTTCATTTCCTTCTTCATTTCAGCCTGATTATTCTTCAATCTTTCTAACTCTTTTCTGAGATCATGCAGTAGTTTATCCCTATCTTCTTTCAGTTCTTTGATATCTTTGTGTATTCTTTAAATTCGCTGAATCCTTTTATCATGTTTATCATTATTCTTTTTTGTTCCATGTCCTGTGTTATCTCTAGGGTGTTCTCATTGTACTCCTCTACAGGACTGTTGGAACTTGGTGGGGATATATATTTGGGTTTTTATGTTATTATTTTTTCACTGTGCTTTGAAGTGTGGGTTTCTTTTGTCATTTCTGATTCTTGTGTGAGACACAAGCCTTCCTTTGTTGAGTTTAGGTCTGCTTCTTTTTGTAAACTTTGCATGCCTTTGTGGTTTACTTGCTGGACATGAAAAGTTAGTTGGTCTCAGTTCAGCTTCTCTCTTTTGATTTTATATTGGAGGGGCCAAATTGATTTCATCTTCCTGGTCAGGAGTTCCCACAGACGCCCAAGGTGTTTGAGGATCAGATGCTCTTAGGCAATCTCCTAAGGACTGGATCCCTCCAGGAAAGATGCTTGCCTCAGGACGCTGGGGGGGCTGGGCCTCCCAGTTACAAAGGGAGGTGGGGACAGGAAGAGGCTCCGTGGGCTCCTGGGGACTAGATGGAGGGATTGGGTTGGTCTGGATGCAAAGGATCTGGAAACGGTGGGGAGTATGGGCCAAGATGTCAATCCAGAGGTCTGGGGTGCCAAGACAAGAAATGGGCCAGTGCCCATGCTAGGAGGAGAGATGGATGTGGGAGTTGGGAGGGTGAATGAGGCTGGGGGAGTCTAGGTTCAGTAGGTACTGCCAAACTTACCCAGGAAAGCTGCTGCTCCCAACCATATTTTGTACATTTTATGTGTTGTTTTACATTTCTTTTTAGTGATAATCACGATGGAATTACTTTTATTGACATTTTACGAGGTCCTAAGCCTTGCGTCAAGAATTTTAAAAGCAGTATTTTTTTTAATACTTAAAATCCCCTAGGTAAATATTTTTGTTATTTACAGATGATGAAACTAAAAGGCAGAGAAATTAAGTACATTACTGTGTCATTTGAGCCCCCTGAATTTGGAAAAGGCATGCTAAGTGATTTATTGGGGGAGATTATTGTGAAGAACAAAGAGAAGAGTGAAAAAAAGCTAGGGAGCATTTAGACGTTTGTGAATGATGAAGGATCTGATTATTCTTTCCACTAAGCACACAGAATTTATTAGGCTTTAAAATTCTAATTTGTCTACTTACTTGTAATAGGTGAAATGTTTCTATATTTTTCATTTCAGAAAACTTTATTATTAGCAATGAGAAAAGTCTTCAGTCCTTTTTGGTTTTGGTTTCTGTCAGTA
>NW_008333889.1:195763-251599 GCF_000622305.1 Nannospalax galili | reverse complement strand
TATTATATATCATATTATATATTGATATACCCTATTATATAGTATAACATATATTATACAATATATCTTATATATTGTATAATATATTATATGAAGGCCTAAGGCATATAGAGTCTAATTTGTGTCCCCAAATGTACTTCAATGTGGGTCCATGCACTGGAGCCTGGTTAACTTACCAGAAGTCCCATCTTTGAAACACACAGTCTCTCCCCGTCCCAGCAGCCATTGGTTGCCAAAAGTTCCTTAGGTTGGGATGGAATCTTACCTATTTCTGCCTGTCTATGCTGAGATTTTGTCTGGTTGGAGGTTGCATGGGACTTATGCATGCTGTCACAATGGCTGTGAGAAATTTTCTTATGCAGCAGAAAGTGATTAACAGAGAAATGCACAACTGGTCAGTGTGCAAAGAACAAGACACTGCAGAGTGCTTATGCCTGAATAGGACACATATATCAAATTTCTGCCCCCTAAGGCTCAATGATCATTACAGAAGAGGGTGCAGAGAGATTGTAAGCACAAGAGGGGGCAAAAAGATTGTAAGAGCCAGAGGTGGCTGGTGACCACAAAGAAATAGGGTTTTTCAGACAGCTGATTAGTCATATGAAATGCTTGCTATATTTTGTGAGAATCCAAATATATGCAAGTGGTGCTTCTGCCTTCAAGTTGGTGTTAAAAATTTACACAAGAGAGACTGTCACCCTGCTACTTGGGTATGTGAGTCAGGAAGATAGTAAGCTGAAAGCTTGGATGAGGTACATAAGGAATTCAAGTCCTACAGGGGCAGCTTAATGAGACCCCCCAATCTCAAAATTAAAATAAAAGATTAGATTGTGCCAGCTCAGTAGAAGAGTGCTTGCTTAGCCTATATGTGACCCTCAGTTCAATCCAGGTACTTAAAAACAAATAAATCAAGATTAGGATGAATGAAATGTGCTATAAAAATGAACATTCAAAATAAATATTCTGATACTGTAAGTTATTTTGACTTAATGAATAGTAGCTTTTCTAGCTTTTGATTTTAACATCCAAGTGTAGGAAGAAGTGAAGCTGTGAGACCCTCTCTCTTGTTGGTCAGTGATTCTTCAAGCTGCTTGCCTAGAGAGGGATTATAAGACTTTCTTTGAAGTGCTTTGCTTGGGAGTAACATTGGAGTAACACTGATTGTTTCCTTCCTGACACTACTTTGTGAAATTAGATTGGGACACACTTTTCCCTGAAGAGCTCTACATCCACAACTGTTTCCAATAATTTGAAATCAGTCAACGTGTGAAGGGTCATCTTGCAGAGTAGTGTCCTACTATTCCCTGTGGCCATCAGTGGCAGAATAACAGTAGAGGAACTTAAATTGAAAGAAAAGAAGGGATTTGGCTTACCAACGGGAAGGTTTTATTATTATTTAATTCCTTCTTTCTGAGTATAACATGGGCCTCCTTCTAGCTAATTAAAAAAAGGTACTTGGAAGTTATTGTGTGTTAGGCACAATTTTAAGCATTTTACCAGAGTTAATTCATGGTGTCTTTACATGAATCCTATAAAACAGGTGTTGTTAACCTTACTTTACAGATGGGAAAGATGAGGCACTGAGGAGTGCTCTAAAAAAAAAAAAAAAAAAATCATGCTACATGAAACAGAGAGCTTCAATGAGATCAGTTGACTGAAATTAATTTCTTATTGGTTAAAGATTGTGTTCTGCTTCTTGCCAATACACAACCTCTGTTTTTTACTGTGTTGTTGAGTTGTGTGTTCAGTTTCCCTGTTATCGTCTACCACTGGGCTATGATCTCATCAGGCTTCGAAACCCTGAATGGTTTCCACCAAGGGAATCTAACAGTCTAGAAGTCAGCAGTTGTAAATTATAGTTGCCTTGTGCAGTGACATTTCTCATAGCAGTTTTTCTTGTGTGGGTGTGATATAAAACATTAAAGCTGTCTTTCATTCCTGATTAGTTATCATGTCATTCTATGGGGGCGGTGTCTTTGTACTGCACAGAAATAGGCTTTAGAGAACTTTAGTACAAGATTGCAAGGCTAAGCAGAGTTCTAAATAGTTTCAAGTAATTCTAGATAACACAGACCCCAGTGGATACAAACCAATTGAACAAATTTTTTATTTATTTTTATTTTATGTAGGAGTGTTTTTCCTTCATGGATGTAAGCACATCTATTTATGTAATGCCTGCTGAGGCCTTAAGAGAATAACAGATCCCCAGGAAGTGGAATTACAGATGGTTGTTAGCTGCCATGTCGGTGCTGGGAACCCAACCTGGGTCCACTGCTAGAATAACCAGTGCTTTTAACTGCTGAGCCATCACTCCAGACCCATAAATCAATTTTTAAATTTTCTCTATATCACATTTCTTAAAGCACACTCCTGTAATGCTTTCATTACAGCACAGAAGTTGATTTTTTTGAAGTATAGCTACTGGTCTCTCTCTCCCAATCTAGTCAACTAAAATATGTAGGCACTGTGGGCTTAAATTTGCAGTTTAAACAAACACCACAGGCTAATCTCATGTATTCATGTTTTAGAACTGGTATTGTATTATTGTGTTATTAGATAATACCTGCCCCCAGAAGCAGTGATATTCAGGCAGGACTTGAACAAGAATACTCTTCAGGCAGGGCAGGAGGCAGACATCAGTAATTTAAGAACTAAGGTGTTGGGGGCAGGTAGATTATGAGAGTTTGAGGCTAGTGTGAGCTATGTAGTGGGTTCTGGCCTAGCCTGGACTAAATAAGAAGACCCTTTCACAAAGAAGAAGAAGAAGAAGAAGAAGAAGAAGAAGAAGAGAGGAGGAAAAGGAGGAGAGGAGGGGCAGGGGGAGGGGAGGAGGAGGAGACGGGGAGGAAGAGAAGGAGGAGGAGAGGAGGAGAAGGAGGAGAGGGGGGGAGGAGGAGAAGGAGGAGGAGGGGGAGGAGGAGGAGAAGGAGGAGAAAAAGAAAGAAGGTCAAATCAGACAAAATTCCAGCATAGACATGGGGAATTTGATAAGAAATCCAAACTCAACCTAAGGAACTTTTGGCAATTGATGGCTGCTGGGAGGGGGAAAGACAGTGTTTTATATGGATGAGACTCTTGGTGGGCCCAGTGGATGAACCTACACTGGAGGACATTTAAAGACACAAATCAGACTCTATAGGCCATGTAATATATATATTTAATAGAGCACATTAAATTGGGTGGGGGACAGTGGGAGGATGTGTGGATTGGGTGGGGATCTAAATGCCATGAAACTATATTGTATGAAAATCACAAAAATTCAATAAATACTAAAATTTTTTTAGAAAGAAAAATATTCAGAACCTTTTTAAAAAGTGAAAATATGTTTTGAGATATGTAGTTTACTTCAGGTGCAAATATTCAAATCATACAGATACCACCAACCCAGACATGGATAAGTTACCCTATATAAAGAAAATTTGTATGGTGGATATAAAATATGCCATCTACTACTGGGACTTGGTATAAAACTTAGCCTAGGGCCAGCAAGGTGGCTCAACAGATAAAGGAACATGTAATCAAGTCTGATGAACTGAATTTGATCTCTAGGACCCATATGGTGGAAGGAGAGAACCAGAGCTGACTCCCACAAGTTTTCCTCCGACCTTCACATGTTTAATATGACACACATATATGTGCACACATACACACACAAACACACACAGAATAAGTAAATAAATGTAATAAAATATTAAAACAATTTTCAAAGAACCCAGCTTAATTAGGAAGTTTCCTATTGGATGCTTTCTTCAGTGTGAGACTGTCATTAAGATGTTGGCTGTGCTGGTTTGGTTTGAACTAGGCTGTTTTGGTCCTTCATGGAGCTTGATGCCACTTCAGCCCTGGAAGTGATGGGCCTATGACCAAGAATGTGGCTGCTAAGATGGGTTCCCACATTTTTCTGCTTTCCAGGTATCCTTAAAATAACCATTGGCATCTTCTTTTGCTTATTTTTTTTCCTTGCAGCCTCAGAGAGTTTAGCAAATAGCATAGAACTCAGTTAATAATTGCTATTCAGTCCATGCAGATGAATAGAAACCAATAATGATAGAAACAAAAAGCATTTTCATTTTATGAAACTCCTCAAGTCTCCAATGGCTAGTTATATTTAATTTTGCTCTTTTAATATTAAAAGAGGAAAACTGCAAAACCAGTGGCCTCATTTATATGAAAAAAAAGTTTCTAAAACTGATACTTGAACATCTTGTACCAAGCATGCTTATGGAACATTTATTTAAAATTTTAAGGTTCTAAAAAAAATTTAAGGTTCTTTTTTTTTTTTTTTTTTTTTTCCAGAAGTGTGATATGGGATTTGGGTACTGATTAGCTGAACGTGATTAGTTGAATTCAACATTATGTAGAAACTTAAAGAGTACTCCTAACTTCTAGTCCTTTCAGAATTCTTAAACAAGATGAGTGAAATTGATAAATGAATTCAAAATATGTTAGAGCTACATTGTGTATTTAGATTACAAAAAGAGAAAGGATGTAGAAGCAGCTCAATCAAGAAACGTCTGCTTCATATCAGAGAGAAGTGTTTCAAATTTTATTTAATTTCATAGTTCTTAATAGGAAAAAGAAAACTGCACTTCTTAAATCTTTCCCTGTCTTCCAAACCTAAGATGGATTTTTATATTTAAATTTGGGATTCAAGTGTATATGCCTTTGAAGACTGTTTATGTGCATGTACCTTGATTTTGAACCAGAATATGAAAACTTATGCTTCATAATTGAGGTTACTGAGTACACAGAATAATTTAGTGCCAAATTCATGATAAAATTTATAGTTAGATCTTCACTAAGAAAGTATACCCGATGATGATTAGATGTAGTACTGCTTGCTCCAGGTACAACTAAAATGAAGCTTACGCAACTCACAGGGCAAATCGAGGCAAGGCAACCCATGATTGCCTGCAATTTTTGTTCTCTTTTATTCTTTCTTTCTTTACCACTGAAGACAATTTTGAAAAGACATCATCCCTGTGAATTATCTTTTTCCAAGCACCATGTACAATGTCTCTGATGGTGACATCTAATCTTTTTCTGTCCCTTGCCTCCTAATGACATATCACAGTCCAGCTGTTCTTCACAAACCTTCTTCACCAGCTGCCTCCTGCTCATCTTGCCCCCTGCCTGTTTGTCTTACTTTCTCTTTCATTCTTCTAGATCCATTACCCTCAGACCCACCATACACAACAGTACAGAGATACTCTGCACTGAGCAGAGCATCCACCCTCTATGTCTTTACTTATTCTCTCTCATCTCCATCAAACAGAGCATCTATCTCTGTTGCATTTTCTTAGTTACTTCAAATGTATCACTTTGTACCATGTTGCCCATTTTACTGAAATCACTCAAATTAAAAGGTGACCACTGGAACCTAAATTTAAAAATCCCTTTTTTGTCCCTCCTTCCTTTGTCTTTGGAAATGCTGTATACTTCTGCACAGAGGCACAGTCACACTTGTTTCTTATTCTTTTGTGTGTCATTTTGTTTGCTCTTAGCATTTCTTCTTTGCCAGTTCCTTCTCCAGTGACCCCCTGGCAAGTGATTATGATCATTTCTAAAGGAATTGCATATTTCCTTGGGATGCTAAACTAGCCATCAAGCCCATTATATTTTATATTGACACCTCCCAATAGTCTACATTTCTCTGACCCCTCTGAAGATCCCGTTTATAGTCTCTGCTAAAATTCAGACTAAATTCACTTGTAAAAGCAGCACCCTCACTTCTGTAGGTCCATGTTTCCTGGATGATTGCTCTTCCTCTAGTTCTAGCTCTGGATAGCCTTGAGCTTTTTTTACTTCCCTTCATAATTCTTTCTTTCTAGTCTAATACTCTATCAGTTTCTGTTTTATTTGCTCATTCTTTTTGTGGACTTTAGTTATAACAGGATTAGTCTCATTCAATAAAGGTCTATTGCATTTATTAGGGGTTTTTCTGAACATTATGGATAAAGAGATAAAGATGATAGTCTCTTCCCTCAGGATGGGTCAAATAGTGGGAGAGCCAGCAGAGCTTTAAACAGAAAAATAGAAAGACAGAGAGAGAGAGGAAACAGAGTTCAGTTTGTTTGAAGACACAAATATCTTTGACCCAATTGAACATATACTGTATTTGCATGGGTTGAAACATCACATAGCATCCCATAAATGTATACAATTTTGTGTGTTAATTTAAAAATCAGTTGTCAAGACAAAGGACTATTAAACAAAAAAAGCCAGTTACTTCTGTGTTAACTGGAGGTTGCAAGTCTGCTTGGAGCCAACTTTACTTGCTCTAAGAAGGAGTAATTTTAGGAACTTGTATTGGTATATTGATATAAGTAATTGCCTCTTGATTTGGGATAAAAGCTATGATAGCAGCTTAAAGTAGCCAGCTTTTCCTAGCACCTGTGATTTCAGAGACTAGGACATTTGAGAAGAGATAGGCAAATTATTAGGAGCTAATGTGCTACCAAAGAGAAAGATGAAAATGTCAACCATATGTTTTGTGTATTCAATGTTATTAGAACTGCTCCGATTTATTTGTATGATTATAATTGAGGTTTTATAACAGGAGAGGTCCCAGAGTAGTCAGCCAACTGAGTTTGCCTAAGTCCAAAGGATTTCAAGGATGCAGGATGTTCAATGCAAAACCAAAAAATCTTATGCAAACCAGGATGAACTGGCTGCTCATGAAGGGGAGGGGCAGGTCCAGACAACTGATTTGAGTCCATTTTTGGACTCAAACTCAACTATCTTCAGTGGTCCAGGGAGTTAATATAAGACATAGGAAATAGGGTGCTTTATGGAAAGGATAGATCCAGTCTTTGAGTTTTCAAGTATGACCTTAACATAGTACCAGAAGCTTCATTAATTAGACAACATGTATTCATCCTCTCATGGTTCAGAAGGAGACAGGTAAAGCCAGGTGTCTGTAAGGTTGGTTTCTTGTGAAAGTTTTAGCAAGCGTTCTTCCTGCCTTCTATCTATATGGCTGTTTCCCCCATGTTTCTTAATATCTTCTTTCCTGTATACTTATTTCTGTGTCCAAATTTCTCCTTTTATGGAAACACCAGTAGTATTACACTAGGCTCTATCTCAAGAACATTAACAACTCAGTTACCTTTGTTGAAACATTATTTTCAAATAAGGTCACAGTCTAAAGCACTGGGGGTAAGGACTGGGGGTAAGGAGTTTTAGAATGATATAATTCAATGCCTTCCATTCATCTTAAATAAAGCTGAAGTATGATGGCAAATAAAAGTCATTCTGTCCCTGATTTTGGTGAATCATTTCTCATTGGCTAGACTGCTATTAAGAAAGTCAGATTTGAGCACACAAGTGGCTGAAGCAAGATGCCTTCCAGGACCCATCTTAATGTAGTGTTTTACCCTGGAAAGCATGAATGAGCTATTGTGTAAACATAATTAATCTTAACCTGGGACACTTTAGTTGTAAGCTTGTGAGTCCATGCGTTCTTACAAATATTAACACTTCTGGGAACTGGGCACACCATATGCTTTATCATTCTGGTGAGCAAGGATGTGTTAGCAGGAAAGATGGGTTGTTTCCAACAATAGTATAAAACCTCAGTAATACCAATGGTGGAAGAAGAAAAATCAATATCATGCATGGAGAAAATAAGAAACTAGTTTGTCCCTCCAGTACTTGCTCTGTCTGGTATTGGAAGCAGGAATGAATCCTATATTACCTTTCCATTTCTGTTTAACAAGGCACTATAAATGCAGAAGCTTACAGAAGTACCCATTTAAATTTAGCTCATAGTTCTATCAGTCAGAGACACAGCATGATTGGATTATCTGTTTGGAATTCTACAAGGCCAAATTCAAGGTTCTGGATGGGGTGGGGTTTTTTGTTTTTGTTTTTTTAAAATCTTCTTTTAACTTCATTCAGGTTGTTAATAAAATTTAGTTTGTTGAGCTGACAGATGGAGGTCATTGATCTCTTTCTTGCCATGGATCAGAGGACCTATTTCAGTGTTTAACCCCCTCTTCTTGGTCCTTCTCAACTTCAAACCAGAAATGACATGGCATGTCAGGTCTTTCTCATGCTTCACAACTCTGCCTTCTTGCTTTCTTCTGATGCTTTTAATGCGATGTGATTAGATTGCATCTACCTGGATAGCCCAGAGCCATCCCCTGTCTTAAGGTCAATCAATTAGCAACTTAAGGTCAACTAATTTGCAACCTTAATTGCATGTGCAAAGTATTCTTTGTCATGCATCTTGCATCTTGACATATTAATGGGGAAATTTCATTATAGCTACATTCCCTTGGGTAAAAGCCCCTTTGGGATGAGCATAATTCTCAGATTTTTTTTTTTTTTTGGTCTTTTTGAGACAGGGTCTCCCTGTAGCCCCAGCTGTTCTGGCCTTGAACTCACAGAGATCCACCTGCCTTTGCCTCCCAAGTGCTGGGATTAAAGGCATGCGCCACCATGCCCTGCTAATTTTCAGGTTCTTCCATAATTTTGGGAAATAGAGAGTGGGGAATGGACTTGTCAGTATGTATAGATAGGTACTTCAGTGATTAATTTCAATATTAAAAAGAGATAACTTGGGGCTGGGTAAGAGCTCTTACTGCACAAGCAGGAGGATCTGAGTTCAAATCCCTAGAGCCTATACAAAAGCCAGATTTGGCTACATGTGCACCTGTAATCTTGTGATATGAGAAGCAGACTCAGGGCCTTGCTGGGGCTTTCTGGCTGCCAGTTTAGCTTCAGGTTCAGTGAGATTCTGTCTCAAGGGAATAAGATGGAGAGTGATAGAGCATGATTCTTGATGTCCTCTGTAGTCTTAGCATGTTCATGGGTGTGCATCTCCTCACATGTGTACATACCACACACACTCACATGCACATAACACCAATAAAGAGATAACATGACTCACTGATATGATACAAAAATAGTTGATACCAGCTTTCACAGGTACAAGAGACTGTAAGGGGAAAAGCGTTAGATGAAGCAGTGTATTTATGTCAGGCCTTGTTGACCATTGTCAGGACTTTGTGTTCCTGCCATCAAGAGAAGTCACTGGAAGGATGAACACATGGGATGCTGTGGTCAGAGGTGCATTCGAACAGGACACAAATGACTTTATTCTTAATAAAGATGCAACATGCATATCTTTCACTGTCTTACTAAACACAACACAAAATTCTAGCAATTATGGGTATAACAAGCATAAGAAGGCTCTGAAAGGTAGAGAGAAGGCTGATATAGGGACCCTGAGACATAGGAAATGGCACAGTGGTGAATTTTCTGTCATTCATATTTGCCTCATATACTTGAATTTATTTTATTTTATTCATTTTTGAGACAGGGTGTCACTATGTAACCCTGAGGGTTTGGAACTCACTATATACATGGATGGCCTAGAAATCTGCCTATATCTGTCTCCCGAGTGCAGGCATTAAAGGTGTTTGCCACCATACCTGGCCTATGAAATTTAGATATAAATAAGTTGGCAACCTGAGTATGCCAATAAGCACAGACAAAACAGTCCCAACAAAACCCTCCTCTCTCTAGTCAAAGGACCAGGAAAGGCGCTTCTTAATAAGTCAGCAGCTTTCTGACAACAGCTAGCTATTCTTTTCTAAACAAATGGCAGGGAGAAAAACATGGTTCTATTCCCTCAATTCCCACAACAGTCTAAGTTATAAGGCCTACATTTTCAATCTTGTCTGGTTAAAATGAGATTTTCCAGCACCTCTATTGAAAGAAGAGACTGAGCATAGAGCAAGGGCTTTCATTTCAGCTGGGAGTAATGACTCTTCCACTCCAGTGTCAGCAGGGATCACAATGGTAATACAGTTTCTACTCCATCCAGCAGTAAGGAGGCAGCCTTTCCTTTCCTTTTTGGGATGTTGTCAGAGGAGGTTAGTGGATAGTCATGGCTTTTATCATTGTTTTTTGATATCGAAGTGACCTGTCTCATGGTTTAAGTAGAGGCCATGTGGTTAGCAGTAATGAAATTTTTCTGCTATTTAGAGACTAGATTGTTAACATGCATATCATATCGAATAGGACATTAATTTATTATATTGATGATGTCATGTCGGTTGACTAAGTATGAAAAAGCTGACAGGTTGAATATCTTACTAAAACATGTACTTCACAGAGGTTAGAAGAGGCAAGCTATGAAAATAAAAAATCTGACACATACCTTTTGGTGACCCTGTTGTCTCCCGTTCATATGGGAGCTCAAAACTACCATAGGTCTGGGTATAGGTCTGGAAGCCATGGGTATAAGCAGATTGACTGTACTTACTACCACACATAATAATTGGTTGGGAAACTGTGTTTTCTTGCTCCACAACACTGGGTTCTTCAAGTTTAGAAGCCTTGGTACCCAAACAATATTCACTTTCTAGGAGAGTAAAGAAAAGCCCGTTAAAGTCCCACAGTAGCTTTATCTACTATCTGAGAAGTTGGAGTCATTGTGTCTTTAGACAATACGAGAATAGGTAACATCTTCACAGGGATAATTTTTACCAGTTATAAGGAAGAAGTAGAACTGCAGTTAAACCTTACAGTCAGGTAGGAATAGTGGAGCTTGGGTGATTTACGTGGGTACCTCTTGCCCAACAAGTGGACAAGTAGAGCATTTATGCCTGAAAATGCATGGTGATGACTGGATTAGACTATTTAGGAATAAGGGAATGGTTTACACTACTAGGTAGATGAGAATGATAACGATTAAAGGTAATGGGGAAAAGAATTTATAACACATAGCTGTCAAGGAAAACAAAATGAGTACCAGTTGCAGACCCAAGATGAACTGCCAAGATAGGGACTACAGCTCGCCCTGCTAATTTGTTTCCTCTCAGGAAGAGAGGTGCAAATGGAACATGGAGAAGTTTGTCCTGGTTGTTCATGAAGAAGATTTGTACAGTGTAGAGAGGAGGCTGTTGTAGTACAAGAGCATACTCTTGACCTCTATGAGACAACCTGCTCAAAGGAAGGCAGGTAGATAACATCCTCCAGAATCTGTTAGTGCCCAGGCCCTCATCTTTCTGGGAATTCCCAGTCAGCACATAAGGCCTGATTATTTTGGCTTAATGTGAAACTTTTCTTTGTACAATCTTTGGTTCAAGATCCTGATTTTGCTGAGTTAGTCTTGTCCCATTTTCTGCTTTACTTCCTAGGCTCTATGGTCTGAAGCTTTCTCTGTCTACTCCTGTTTCTTCTTTGCTTAACTGTCCTCAAGAAACAATTTCATGATTTTTTTTGTGGGAGTTGAATTTCTAACTCTGAATTGACATCTGCTTCCTGGAAAAATCGAAGCTGGCTTATATCCCAAAGTTATTCTGTACCTCTATCTGTTCTATTATATGATAAAAACTCAAATTTCCTTGAGAAGATTAATGGCCTCAAATGGTGTAACTTTTCATTTTTTTCTTTTTCTTTTTGTTTTTCTTATTGGTTTACTTATAAAAGTAATCCAAAAAACCAAGTGGCATTCACAGTTTCCACCTTAATAGAACTTTTACCACCTTGCACTAATTTTCATGTCTTGATAACTAAGACCACTATGCAAGCAGAATTTAAAGTTGTGGTAACCAAAAGTAAAACTTTCACTATAGGGCCATTAAGGGTAACAGTGAAAAGAGTAATTTTTATTTTTACCCAGTGACTTTTGGGCTCAGGAATCATGGCTACTAGAAAATTGCTGTCATATATAAATTCCCAGTTGAGAATATATGTCCCTCATGGAAGATAGCACCACCTCCAAAGAATGTTGTCACCTAGCTGGCATTGCAATTCAGTCTTCAAGAAGTCATCATTCCTATATCATATACAGTAAGATTTCACAAGCATGATCCAGCTGATGTTTTCTTTGAAATGAGTTCTATGTTCTTAAATAATATGGAGTGGAATAACCTAATGATGGAAGCTTTTTATATACCCAAAGATGGTTGTTTTGTCAAAAGAATAGCAGAGAGGGAAAACAAATACATACACAGTATGTTGTTCATTCTAATTAGAACAGAAAACTCCCTTTTCAGAGAGAAGTGCTAGTTTCTGCTGTTGGAAAACTGAACACTCAGAAGAACACTCACTTGATAAGTGGAAGTTCATGAGACTAAGTGAAAACAGAATCCTCATACCTACCGCCATCATCCGCTGTGCAGGAACATATGACCACAGAGGGAGTGGCTAATAAGCAAGGTGACTCACGTTTACAGGATGAGTTATCTAGGAGTCCATTTGATCATTGAGTTCCTCTTCTGCTGAGATCACTCAACAGTAAGTAATGGTATATGTCACAAATCTGCTTAAATTCTGTACTCATCTGAGAGGTCACATATCTCATTCACATCCCTTCTTAACATAAATTCTGATTGCATTCCTTCCAAATTTTTAACATGCAGCCAAAACACTACCATTGCCCATGAACCAATGTAGACCCACACAATGGAACATTTTTCCAGACAAAATGAAAATCAGGAGCACTGTTCTAAATTCTCCCTGTTGGGAGGATTTCTTTCATCATGGTCCATCATGGCTACCCCTGATATGGGGCTGTTGTATTGCAGATCTTCACATTCTGGTGGTGCCAGAACATTGTGCAGAAGGATTGAATTTTTAATTCAACTGGTCATGGTGAATTACTCATAAAATCATTGGTGTGGTGCCACTCTGGGAACCAAACCTTTCTCACTTGTACCTTTAGGGAAGACTTAGGATCAAAACTATCAGAATGACAGATGGAAAGTAGAAAGCAACTATTCCTGGTGACCTATAGCAGAAAGATAAATACTGCATATTAAATACTATGAACTAATTCTAGTCAAGAAACCATATGGAAGGGGCGGGAGAGTTGGCACAGCTATTAACAGCATGTGGTGCTCTTGTAGAGAGGACTGAAGTTTGATTCCTGGTCTCATGTCAAGAGACTAACAACTGCCCATAACTCCAGTTCCAGGGGGATCTGATGCCTCTGGCCTCCAAGGACACCTATATTCATGTGTACATACCCCTGCATACATAATTTTAAAGACTTTAAATATTTTTTAAAGAAAAAAAATCATATGTGGGGGCATTAGTGATAGATCAGCTGGTAAGTGCCAGCCATACAAGCGGATGACCTGTTTGCTCCCTGGAATCCATGTAAAAATCTAAATGTGGTGGCAAAAACCTGTAATCCCAGTATTCATACAGCAAGATGGGAGGTGGAGACCGGAGAGTTGCCCAGAATCTAGCAGGAACTCTGTAGTGCAGCACCAGAAACAAGAGGCAACCTGCCTCATCAAGGCGAAAGGAGAGAACCACTCCCAAAAGTTGTCCTCTGACCTCCAAATGCTTGCCGTGGTACATGTGTATGTGAGAACACACACACACACACACACACACACACACACTCCCTCTAAATAAATAGCAAAAAAGAAATCATTTCTGGATTAGTCACTGAAATTAGAGTTACTGTTGGAGTTATTGATTAAATTTACAATCAGTACATTCCCACTTTTATTGTTTTAATATTTTATTTATTGTTTTTTATTTTATGGGTGTGAGTGTATTGTCTACAGGTATGTAAGTGCACCCATGTTATACAATTCCTGCAGTGGTCAGAAGAGGACATCAGATCCCCAGGAACTGGAGTTAATGGATGGTTGTTAGCTGCCATGTGGATGTTGGGAACTGAAGCCAGGTCCTCTGCAAGAGCAGCCAGTGCTCTTAACCACTGAGTCATCTCTACAGCCCCATATTTCCACTTTTAAAAGGTTCTAATTGGCCTGTCCTACTCCAGAAACAACTGTCGAGATCCTGCCAATTGTTAAATAGTTGTGTTTCAGGTCTGCTTCAGCTGGAGAAATTACTACACAGTGGCAGAAGGCCTACAGGACTCACTGTAAAGCAGGCATGAACTAAACTTGTCACCTGATTCCTATTAACCTCTATCTCAACTGGTGGACAAAAGAGTTTTCCCCCTACAAACTAGATTTAGTTTACAGCAAGGCCCAGTAATTCTCTCAAATTCTGAATGTTCACCATTCCTCAGTGCATAGTAATTTTGGTAAATATCAAGAACCTGTCTGGTAAAGGTCAGGAAAAGTATAACAAGGTAAGTTTTGGCAAATGAGAGGAGCCTCATTAACAAAACCCAGTCTTCCTTTTATTCAGGAAAATTGGAGTCTCTAAACTGGCTCATTAGCAACACAATGAGAAGACAGATTAAAAAAAAGTCAGGCATCATAAAGTCAGCACTACATTCCAATTGCTCTAAATGTTTAATTTTCTCTATAGAATACCAAGGGAATTCCCATTTCTCCATTTCAGTCAAGATAGATCAGCTTTGGTTGCAAATTTCAGTCATGTGGTAAAATCCACAGAAACATTTCAAGCTACTTCGGTTAACACATAAAGAACTTCTGGTAAATTCCATTATGTCAATAAATTTGTCCTTATATAACATTTCTTCAGACTGGCTCTTAGAATCCACTACAATGAATATTCCAGGTTTTAATGAAACTCTAAAATCATGCAACTGGCAAGTATAGTACTTACACTCAGCTCATATTTTTATTCTCAGTGCCCTGGATCTTAACAGCTATAGGTGAGGGATAAGAAGAAGAGGAAGCTTAGAGAGGAAAAAATTAATATTTTTCTTCAAAGTAGCTGTCGCGAAGTGATCATTACAGATTTTTGTGGCAAGAGGAGTCTAATCTCTTTAGACATTGTGAATGAGGGGTTTCTCTGACAAAGAAGGTTCAGTGAAATTTGGAGGTTCAAGGTCCTCAGCTTCTCTGAAACACATGCAGATGCAGCTGCTACAGTTAGCATGACTCCTACGTTTTTGCATATTAATTCTGTAACTTGTCTGTGACTGTGAGTTCTATGAGCATTATAATTTATCTATATATTTGAAAGACTAGACTTTGGTTTGTTTTCAGTAATATCAACTCTTTCACTATCAGGCATAGTTTTGGTCATTTTGTTTTGTTTTATTCGTTTCTTAAGGAACACTAAGAAGCCTTCTGATTCATTCTTTAGACCCTGAGCTTGGACTTTAAAGATATAGGATCATATAATCATGCTCTTCTAAGTTGTTTTTATTATACAAATGTTCCTGACATAGGATGGTTTGATTTATGATTTTTTAACACTACAATGTGAACTTAAGCAAATAATATGTTCTTCATATTCAGTACAGCATATACAGTATCAAATAAATTACACGAGATTCTCAACATGTTATTATATAGTAGGCTTTATGTTGCATGATTTTTCCCAACTGTAGGCTAGTATAAATGGTCTGAGTATGTTTAAGGTGGGCTAGGCCAAGCACAATGTTTGGCAGGTACAGGTATATTAAACAGATTTTTACTTAATGATATTTTCAAACTGTGATAGGGTTGTTAGGCTGTAACCTTACTGTATGTCCAAAGGCAGCTGTACTTAGAAACAAGCAACTAATCCCACATTGCTTCTACTCTTCATTGTCATTTAAAACCTGGCCTTTTATAGATGCTTGACTCCAGATGATGAAAGGTGAACTCATTGCTCTCTCCATTCAAAATGATGTGACCAAGAGTGAGTGTGAAGTGAATTCTTTCAGTTTACCAGAGTGCTGTTGGAGCAGGAGCAGAATGAAAGCACAAATAGCAACCGCCCTGTCCACAGGATTTTTTTTGAAAGTAGATTACAGAATGTACAATTGCTGTTGTTCATAAGATCCTCCTTGAGCACAGGGCCAGAACGGGGTAGGTTCAAGATAGGGGAAGAGGTGGAAGGATAGGGGAGAAGAGGAAAGAAGGAGACAAGATGCTTTGAATGGCTGGGAAAAGTCACAATAAGAAAATGAACTTGCTGAACAACTGGGGTGAAAGTAAAGGCACTCCAGTTTTGTTTAGAGCTACACCTAATAGCAGTTAAGCAGATTTTCTCTTGCCAGTATTGTTTTAAACTATAAATGAAAACAAATTTTCAGATGTAAAAGCTAATCTAAGTTTTGAAAAATATGGTGTTCAGGAAGACATGTCTAAATAAGAACTCCATCTGTCCTGAAATTAGTGAATTTTTTGTTTTATGATCCAGTTTGAATAATTGTAATCATGTTACCTATTTTGGTAATTATCGATCTCCTGGCATTTTCATTTTCATGTTAGAATGGGAACTCTGCCTATTTCTGGGAGGGATCCTTCTAACTTTCTGCTTGTCACATATTGCAATCATTTCTATGATATTGGAAGTTATGAAGTCTTTTTCCTTTGATAATATCTTTATGAATATAATATAAGACCTCTTGGGTAGATTTCAAATTTCTCATAATGCAAGAACTCAAGATAGATAAATTTGTAGGCACCCTACAAAATGTTCCAGCCTTGGAAAATGCAAGCCTCCTGCTCCCAATACCACCAGCAGCTGCTTTGAAATCTAACAGGTTTCTTAATGATCAAGTATGCTTAGATTGGATGAGCTGGGCAACAGCAACATCTGAATATAACTTGTGTTTTTCTGGTCTTACCAGAGGGATTTTTATAATGACTCTGTTTAACCTTGTTTTCATTTGTCAGCGTCAGCCTCTTCTGTGGGAAACTCAAGCTCACCTTCTGTGATGAGATAGTCGTTAACTGGAGCGAAATAGGGAACACCTTTCTAGGTTTCAGCCTCAGCTAAGAGCTTCAAGAAGTCAATCCTAAATACATGCTTAATTTTGTGCAAATTCCCATTATTTAACTATCAGGCTTGTCCAGATCAGTTCTGTCCCATTGTATTGTTTTTTAAAAGAAGCAAATCGAATACACTGTAATTTCAAACTGCCTTTGCATCACAATTCTACATTCTTCTATTATGGACAACTGTGAAGAACTTGAACGTTACAAACACAAGAGGTTTGCATTTAACTCGGTATGCAATGGAACAGTAAGGCGCCATCATCTGCTGTAGTGAGAAAATTATACCAAATATAATTTAAGTTTTTCAATGGATTCTGTGGAACTTTAAACAGCCCAATGATATTTTTGTATCAGCACCCATTCTGATATTGTATATTAACAAAGTTTTACAGCAAACCAATTTACACTAGTCTGCTCACTAACAGGTAAATGAGTCCTTATCATATCATATATCATAAAAATTGTCCTTATTAAGACACATTATTCTTTAAATGAAAAGAAATTTATGTCTTGTAACCTTTTCCTTCATCTAGTTATATGGGATATAGATAGTGTGCTAAGTAAGGTAACTTTATTTCCCTTTTTGTTGAACTTTTGCAAATTTCATACAATATATTTGGATCGTATTTAGATCCCCTCCCCTATCTGTACCCCCTTACTACCCATCATCAATTTCCTGTACATATATATATATATATATATATATATATATGTATATCATATGGAGTCAGATTTGTGTCCCCAGTTGCCCTTTGGTTTGGGTTCATCCACTGAGCCTGGTCAGGATACCAAGAATTTCACTCTTAAACGAGATTGAATCTCCAATCCTCCCAGAAGCCAGTGGTTACCAATAGGTCCTCAGGTAGGGTTGGGGTCTCTTACCCACTTCCTCACTTCCATGCTGGTATTTTTTTGTCTGGCATGAGCTTATATGGGACTTGTGCATGCTGACACCATTTCTGTGAATTCATATAAGTAACTGACCAACGGTCTGGAAAACTCAGTTTTCTTGCAGTCATCCACCACCTCTGGCTCTTACAATCTTTCTGCCTCCTCTTTCTCAATGATTCCATAGACAATGGACCTCAGTTTTTGACCAGACACTGAAACCTGTGAAATTGAAACCAACAACAAAAAGTTTGTTGTTAGAAGGTGGTTTATCTCAAGTATGTGTTTATTGTCATTATTATTTTCTTTTTTGTCTGTTTTTAATTATTTCATGTAGTTAGTAGAATAATGGAAAGCTAACATGCACAAGAGCCATTTTCCAATATGGTCAAAAGCCACAGCAGGGGAACCTGTATTATAGCTAGCTAAATCTGTAAATTACTTTTCTTTAGTTTGGAATGTACTTTTTGAGGAACAAGGCAGAACGTAAAGTACTTTTTAGCACAAAGAAAATGAACTCTGATGGTATTGTTTCTTTGTGTGCACTGTTTAGGGCAAAAACATCCACAGATGTGATGGATGGGTCTATAGTGTGTAATGTCCTCATATACCATTTCCCAAAGCTCTTCAGCATTGCTTTACCTTCATAAGACTTCCTATATACATGTTTGCTTTTAATATTACTTATTCAATGTTTTCTTAAAATTGACTTTATATAACTCATTTAAAAAAGTAATTGATCTGACTTGGAATTGACAGCAATTATAAAAAGATATGCACTGAAAGCACAAAAGATACACAAGAAAGAGTTGAGACTTCCTTTTTGGTACACCCAATTAACAGATAATTGAGAGAGAAAAAGCTCTATCTCTATGAGATTAAATCTTTCATAATGCTTCATGAAACCTAAAGTCACTCGGGAATTTTCCATCATTCTCTATAGGAAATACTGCTCTTGATTCTCTTCTCCATTAAAAAGAGACATTAATGATCAGTGAAAGTGTTGGTGGTGGAGTGGAAAGCTGGCTTGTTCCAGCACTGGTGAGAATAGGTTTCACTGTCCCTGTGTAAGCCATCATCCTGAAAACAGACAGGAAGATGGTTGGCTCTTATGTAAGCATGTCTTCCTACATGCTGTATTTTCTCAATTTTTATTTTTCAACTAGACATTAAATTAATTTTAAAGTTATCAATTTGTGATCCTGAGAGCAAAATTACATCATAGTGTTAGAAGTGAAATGACTGTCAGGAACAAACTGGTTAAGCTTGAATGGGTATTTAACTTTAGGCAGGAATAATTGGCATCATTAAAGAACAAGATGACAAGTGAGTGGGTCATTTTACAAGCAAATACAGATCTGCTTAATTTGAATGGTCTCTGATTACAATGCACTTTCCAAGCGTTTGAGTAGTGCTTGTATGGAAACTGCAAAAACACAATGGCATTTCTGTTGAAAAGGAGTGTGTAAATGTGCCGCCTACAAAAGTGAAGGGAGAGTGCTGCCTGGGAAAGACAACATGGCTTGGGTAATGTCACAGGATGGACCCACAGGGATTCTCTTCCACACTGGGCCACATCAAGAAAGGGCTAATGACTTTATTGGTACAGATTTGTCATTAGCACGAACTTTACCATGTTCTGAGTGTTTTAACATCTACAGTACATCATATGACTGCTTTTACTGATAAAAGTTCTGCATTTATAGAAAACTGTCTTTATTTTCATGTTTACCCAATAAATGGGAGTTTCATTTGTTCAAGTTTTCCATCTAACATTTAATACTATGTATCCACACATGGAAAATTACAAATAATTTCTTTTTCTCTTTTCATTCTTAAGTTCATGTGGACTTGTAAAAACACATGGTGTTTCCCTGTCTGAATATGGGCCAGAAAACTGCATATTCATCATAATCTACTTCCTTTTGTTCCTGGCTTACAGACAGGTCTAAACAGCCACCCTTAAGAGTAACCATGTGACTAACTTAATTCTTACTGTATTCTGAATATGTATCCTTATATATTTACAGACAAGTATACCTGTCACCAAGTATACCTGTCACCATTATCAGAAAAAAAAAAAAAAAAAAACCACTTTGATTTTGCAATAATTGGAGACTATTAGAGTTCCATGACTGGTCAGCTGCAGAAAAGAAGTGTCTGTGACATGCCCAGCCCTAAGTGACACATCTCTCAATTCTCACCAGTGAAGCTTCTTTATGCAACAGATTGTGATAAACCTAGAAAGCTACAACGGACCAAAGTTCAGAGAATAAGAGACCACAGCATACTTGTCCCTGGGTAGGACACCTATGTCAAGTCAAACATCTGCCACCCAGGCTTCAGGGACCATGTGTATGAGGGGGAGTGTATTAGTTACTTTTCTGTTGCTTTTATAAAACACCATGACCAAGGGAACTTATATAAAGAAGAGTCTATTTGAGCTTACAGTTCCAGAGGAATTAGAGTCTGTCATGGCGGGGAGGCATGGTGGCAGGAGCAGAAAGTAAAGCACTCACATTTTCAAGCAGGCACAGGAAAACAGAGAGCAACTAGAAATCCTGCAAGGCTTAAGAACTCTCTAAACCCAACCCCAGAATGGTCATATCTTCTAAGACCTACCAAAACAGTACCACCAGGTGGGGACAAAATATCTAAATACTTGGAGCCTGTGGGAGACATTTTCTTATTCAAGCCACCACAGGGAGGAAAAACTGTAAGAGCCAGGGTGGTAGAAGAACATAAGAAAACAATTTTCCGGGGTGCTGGGAGGTTGTTCATATGAGCTTACAGCAATGGTGACAGCATGCACAAGACCCATGCAAGTTCAAAGCAGACAAAAACCCAGCATAGAAGTGGGGAAATGGGTAAGAAGCCACACCTTACCTGAGGAATTATTGGCAACTGATGACTACTGGGAGAGGGAGAGTTGGTCTTCTTTAAAGGAGTGACACTAGATAGGCTGACCAGGCTTCAGTGGATAAACTCACACTGAGGGACATTTGCAGAAACAAACTTAGTTTGATAGGTCTTAACATATATGACAGAATGCATGAAATATGGGGGGTGGTGGTAGATAGGGGAGGAAGTCTAAATATGATTAAGATGTATGCTATTTGAAAAAATTCAGTAAGAATAAATAAGAAGAAAAATCGCACTCGTATACTGGATTTAAAAACAAAGAGTACTATGTGTATGAAGTCTCACAACAGAAAGCTGAAGAAAGTGATCGACCTCTTTAGCGCTAGTCCCTGAAGGACCACTGTGGGATCCTTCTTCCATCAGCAAAGTGGGTTCTGAGAACTCAGATGATGGCATTGAGCTACCAGGCAATGATGACAGTAGAGAAGATCCCTTCTCTGTCTCAAAATGGCTTTGTGGAGCAAATCTTCCCTTTCCTTCCACTGATTGGACGTTACCGTTTTATGATCAAGAAACGAAAAATAAATGGATTCTATGCTAGTGCACTATTTTTAGGATTCACCTAGACTGATGCAGTTTGAGATGACTGGTGATCTTTTTGGTGAAATGGAACTGGAGATTGTAATCCAGGCACCCATCTGAGGATCTTCTTGCAGCCTGTATGATAAACCTCTTTCCAGCTGCACAGAGCAAGCAGGAAGGCAAGTGTACGCTCCTTACAAGCTCCTTCAGAACTTTAGGCTCACATCTCTCCAGGGCTAAAAGCTCAACACTTCAAGAAGATGAATGTCATCTAATAGAAGAATCCAACTTCTATTTTATAAGTGGGAGAATTGAGACTTAGAGAGTTTAAGTGATTTATTCAAGATCATCAGTTTACTTAATAATTAGCTCAAGACTCGGTCAACTAGGTCCCCTAAGTCATAGTTCAGGTGACTCATTTTTTCCCAATCCTTAGAAGCAGCTCTATTCTGAACATCAAGACAATAATAATTTTAAGCGTTTGTTAATATTTCTTGATGCTTGCAGCTAGAAAGCTGTGGTATATTAAAAATGGTCTCATTCTTAGCTCTTCCTCCACTTAGGAATAAAACTCTTTTTGACTTGGGATAGCTCTTCATGAGTTAATTGACTGTAGCAAGGTGACGTCTGTGTTTAGATTATTAAAAAAAAAATCCTTGATCTTTTCCAGGGTTCTTCTGGAACACCATCATGAGTGTTACATTCTACCTAGGTAGTTTGACTGCCTGGAACCTCTAGTCAGTTGTTCTCAGAGGAGCCAGCATCCTACCTGTTCCTGTCAATGTGTCAGATATGGGAACAGAACAGTTTTGGATTCTCCATATCAGCTTGTTTTGTCAGTTGTAAAACACAACCTGACCTCAGTTGGTATGAGGTAGAGCAAGATTCCCCAACCGAGTCCCTGACCTCTGAAATCTCGATAATAGGATAAAAATGTTAGTGGTTTTAAGCAGCTAAGTTTTGTGGTAATTAGTAAATACTATAGTACTAGATAAATAGGACACCCTGTGACTGATGTATTCTTTACTATGTAGTTAGTGGCTGAAAATTTGTAAGGGAATTTGTCTGCTTGGGTTTAAATCTGGTAGTATGATCTTACTCAGATTAATTATATTTTATGTGTCTCAGTTGCCAACTTATAAAATTTGGATAGAAATAATATATACATAGTAGGTATAATTGGCAATAATTAATTGAATATGACAAAAATAGCTAGCAAAGAGTATTTTTTTTTAGTGTTCCCAACACAAATGAAATTACTGAAATTGCAACTGATAGATATTTCTATTCTCCTGATTGGACCATCATGCCTTTTATAGATATACTGCAATGTCAAACTATTCTCTAGAAACAGAATTACCATGCCAGTTAGAAATAAAAACACATTGGGGCTTGAGAGAAGGCTCAGTGGTTAAGAGCACATGCTGCTCTTGCAGAGGACCCAAGTTTGTTTCCCAGCACCCTCACATTGGGCAGTTCACAACCATCAGTAACTCCAGCTCCAAGGGATCCAAAGCCCTCTCCTGGTCTCTGTGGACACACGCACACACACACACACACACACATACACACATGTACACACACATACAACACATGCAAGCATATACATACACAGACACACTCATAAATAAAAATAAATAAATAAATGATGTCTATGTCTTACACTAGGGACTAATAAATATTACAACAGTGCCTGGCACAACTAGTAATATGTAGTACATATGAATTAGTGTTAACATCAACAAACGCAGAAAAACAAAAAAAGGATTTGTCATTCCACTTTCTCTCCATATACTCACACTTCCTAACTCTGGTTTCCTCAGCAGTGTGGTGATGTGTTGGTTTATCAGTATATTGCTTTGGGTAAATTGAAATGCTCCTTTTCTAGATTCTCATTTCTTTTGGGGTTTGATGGACAGAAGAAGAAGTTTTTCAGGGTTTAGCAGGCCGAGGTGAAGTACCCACCATTTCTTTCTGCATTATGTTCCTGGGGCTACTATAACAAATTGACACAAACTTTGGTTTGAAATATCAGAAATTTAGTGTAAAGATTTTGGAGGTCAGAAGTTCAAAATCAGTAGCACTGAGGAATATTAATGTTTTGATAGGACTGTGTACCCTATAGAGGCCCCTGCAAGAATCTGTTCTCTGCTTCCTCCAGCTTCTGACCTCAGTCCTACCCACCTGAAGGATGCCATGTTGCTGTTACTGAAAGACAGAACTGTGGTGGTTGCATTTTAGACATGCCACACTTGCTAGTGTTGGCTGAAAACAAAGTCAAACATGGTCTGACAACTTCAAAAGTTTAGCTTATCATAGGCCATATTATTAGAAATACAGGACCTCAAATGCTGTAGATGATAATTCTATAGAGTAGATATTAGATCCTATAATTTTTAGAAGATACATATCAGTTTATAAATATTCAAATAATATAGAGAAAAACAAAACAAAAAAACAAAAAGATGATCAGAAATAACCATTTTAACATTTTGGGTGAATGTCATTCCATATAACAAATAGGTAACTAGGAGAAAGATAAATAAATGAAAAGATGGTCATAGATGTGTGAGAGTAATTCTATTTGCCTGAAGGATGAGTAGGCAGACAATAAAACTTTTGTTCATATATTTTTTTATTTTAGAACTTAGTAGGCCTTTACTAACTTCTGGCACTGGATAATCACATCCCATTGGTGATCTTCTTTCCTTATATAATAACAGAAACTTGTCCACTGAAGTGCAACAATTTGACTGGAATATGTATACACAGATAATTACACACTTGATAATGGTGTTCATTTTGTTTATTTTTGTTTTTCTTGTTGGTTCTTACTTTGGTGTGCACTGTGCCTATTTGATCTAAATATTTGTGTCTTCCTTTCAGAGAAATTATTCTAATTATATTTATATACTTAGTTGATTTACCATCACCCTCCATACAAATTACATTTTAGCTAATTATTTTAACCCCTTTTTCTTCTTTGTTGTCATTATTTCAACTTCTTCATATATGCATTAATAGATATTGAGTCAAATTAATTTTTCAAACAGTTCTGAAATTAAAATTTTTTGATTAGCTCTGAAATAATGCTATACTGTTTCTCAATTAAAAAAATTTTTTTTTGTCTTTTTGAGACAGGGTCTCCTTGTAGCCCTAGCTGGCCTGGAACTTACTATGTAGACCAAGCTGGCCTCAAACTCACAGAGATCTGCCTGCTTCTGCCTCCCAAGTGCTGGGACTAAAGGCGTGTGCCACCATGCCCGGCACTGTTTCTGTTTTTAAAAAAGCCATGTATATAAATGTTCTGCCACCTTTTCTTTGGATGCATGTTATACCAACTTCTTGTTTTATTGCTCTTATTCTATTCCTCCATGGCACAATGTGGTTCTGGTGATGTTATCTTGGATATTTGCTGCTATGAGAATTCTTAACCTGTTTTTTGCAGCTTTTGGCCTTGTCTTTTTCCTAACAGGTATAACTGCTCTACTTGGTTGTATTTACCCCTCCAAACATCTCCATCGTGCTCACATCTAATGTAGGCAGTTTTACCGGGCAGTCTAAACAGTGTGAGACAAAGTCTTGCCATGTAGCTCAGGCTGGTCTCAGACTCCAGATCTTCCAGCCACAGCGTCTCAAGGGCTAGCATTATAGGTCTGTGCCACCACACTCAACTCAATGTTTTAGTGCGAGGTGGTTGAATGCTTTTTGGCAGACTTAACATTTACTTAAAACTGCTTTAGCTTTGAAGATCAGGACATATGTTTATCCTCTTTTCTGAAGTTTGTAATCTGTGTTAGAACTTTAGCAACTCTTTTCACAGGACTTGAATACCAAGCTCATGTTATTTTGTTAATATCCTAGTCTATTCTTCACAGTATTACAGGAGCCTTAAAGGCCATTGACGATGAAGCCTCCTCCTTAATTTCTTTGATGAAATCTACCTCTGTTAGAAGTATGGGAGACATAACTCCTTTTTGCTTCCCAAATTAGTACATTTCATATGACTGTCTCTTCCCTTAAGAGTTAAGTCAGCTGGGCTTATCAATCGCCTTGCCAAGAGAACCCCCTTCTAGAAGGCTGTCTTGCTAAGACAATGGAAGAAATAATGGTCCTCTTAACAGGATAATGTACTTTTCCTTCCTAGAAAAGCCATCCAGGGTGCAAGCACACAGTTCCCATCCTCAAGCACTGTGGAGTCTTAATACTTTTCTGGTTAATATGTGCTTTTCTGTGTCCTAAATCAGGTAAGTGTAACTTTCCCCTTTTCTTTTCCTTCTATCTCTTTCTTAAGCATTACTTTTCTAGAATTTTGTGCTTGCTCACTGAAGGGGTCTTTTCTGAAGACCGCTCCACTTTTCACCATGGACTGCTTACAAGGGCATGGCTTCCTCTCTTCCATGATTTACAACCCTGTTGTTTTTCTCTTAAATTCTAATAAAAAGGTCCATAAGCTTCCTTCTGAGACTCTTTTTAAATTATTTTACTAACAAGACTAAGAACTCCAAGAGGGGAACCCCGGTTTCCTTGGATCACCAACATGGTGATCCCTAAAGTTCCTGGTACAAAGAGATATATTATCTTCTTGCATGTTAAAGAAGTGATGATCATGCTCTAGATTCTTCCTCTAATTTGTAATTAAGCTCTGGGCAATGGCAATCTTTAACACCTTTTGCCACTACTGAACTTTTTGAGAACCTGATGCAAGTCTACTGCCTTTCCGGAAGGTTTTTTCCTTGGCTTTCCTCGCTCTGCCTACTTACTGTACAATAGATTTCTCTCTACATTGACAGTACTAGTGAGAATTCGTAGAATTTACTCAATACATTTTCCCCTCAGTCAACGCTGTATACGAAACCCCAGGATTTTCTATTTTTCTTTTAGTCGTAGTAGCTGTATCACTTTTTAATGCTTACTTACATAATTTGCTTTTGGTAACAGGAGACCTTGAAATTTGGTTTTGCTTTGTCATCTTTAAAAGGGCTTAAAAAGAAAACAAAAGGCACTTTCGAATAGTATGATCAATCTGCAACTGATTTAGAAGAGAACAATAGAAATAATAAAATGATTGAAAATTTTGACAGTTAAGGAACTTCCAATTGTCGTTTTAGGGGGAACAGAAGATGTGTATGGAAGACTCCAACATAATCAGCATTATTAAAGACTTTCTTTTAAAGCACAGAATAGTTTCTGTGTATGTGGTCTCTGAGAGGGTAGATGTCTCATCGGACTGTGGGTGGAGCTCAAAAGGAACAGAGTTCAGATTGCTACTTGTAGGAATAACTCACAAAATAGGCAGAATTTGGACTAATGACTCTTTCTTGACCATGTGCCCGAAGCTACTGTTTATATAATGCAAGCAAGCTCACTAAACCATGTGCTCTTGTGACCTGGGCACCTACCTTGATCCCTGAAGACCCCACTTTGCCCCCCACCCATGATTGTGAATGAGTGTGGGTATGCTTGAATGAGTATATCAAAACACTGGAAGCAGCTTATTCATAATCCTATCCTCACTGAAAACAGTGACAATATTTGAGATTATGCATATGACATATTTTAGGCCTGAAGAAAAAGGGCACTATTCTCTGATAAAAAGGGTGATGGATCCAAGTTTGTAATTCCCCAACTCATTCAGGCTAAATTGTTTGAATAAAAGTATGGGTGGGGCCTGACTCAAGAGTGCAGTTCTCTGAAAGATTGGAAGGAACAAACTTGCAAAATTCAGGCCCACTCTTAAAATTAATGTGAATCAGACTGATTATTTATTTGGGTACAATGGTAATGTGGTTTAGTGATGCTGTAGATACTAGAAGAAATCTTGGAATCTGTGAGAGGGCTGCTGTGACCTCTGCTCTTCTTTCACCCTCTCTGAGCCTCTTCTCTTTGCCTGAGATGTCCTTAAAAGGCATTGCCTTAGTCTTGCTTCTCCATAGGGGTTTACTAGGCCATTTTGTTATTATTTCAATCTTTCTCATATCCATTATCCCATTACTGTTGAACTATTATATAGCCAACATAAAAGTAACTGTGGTTTTGGGGGCTGTAGAGATGGCTCAGCAGTTAAGAAAACTGGTTGTTCTTGCAGAAGACCAGGGTTCGAATCCTAGCACCCACACGGCAGCTGACAACTTTCTGTAACTCTGGTCCCAGGGGATCCGACAGTCTCTTCTGACCTCCACAGGCATTGCACGACACGGGTGCACTTACCTATATGCAGGCAATACACACATACACATAAAATAAAAATACTAAAATTTTTTTTTAAAGTAACTGGTTTTGTGAACATTTGTTTTTTCTCATTTATTATATTTTACCCACTTAAATGCTAACACAAGGTCTTGAATAAAGTGCAACAATTTTGACTGAATAGAGAATATATATTTGAATATATTTACTCTTTACAAACATTGAATTAGTTTGCCTTTCCACTAATAGAAATTAAATTTACTGGGGATGGAGCAATGGCTCAGTGGTCAAGAGCACTGGCTGTTCTTGCAGAAGACCTGGTTCGAATCCCAGTACCCACAGGGCAGCTAACAACCATCTACAACTCCAGTTCCAGGGAATCCACTGACCTCTTCTGTCCTCCACAGGTACTGTACAACATGGGTGTACTTATCGTACACATAAAATGAAAATAAATAAATGAAAAAATATTTTAAAAAATGAAATTAAATTACTGATAACCTATATAATCTAAAATATATTTTGTTTAATAAAAAAACCAAAATATTTTCCCAATTTTCTAAAACTTTATTCTCTAGCAATTTCTCAAAACAAGATAGATAATTTGTAAAGTATAATCATAAAACTTTCTTCTTTAAAAGTAAGGCCTCCTCACATAAGCTAGAGCTGTGGTACCCTCTTGTGAATCAGGAGCTGGGGTTCCCCTCTTGTGGACCTGGAGCCGTGGTCCCTTCTTGGGAGTGGGACACATGCTCCCTTCCTGTGAGCTGGAGCTGTGGTCCTCTCTCTTGAACCTGGAGCTGTGGTCCCCTCTTGAGAACTGGAGCTGTGGTCTGGTTATATGAGCCTGAAGCTTTGGACCTCTATTGTGGGCCACAGTTTCACATTCCTCTGGCAGTAGGCTGATGGTGGAGCAGAGTAGAGCATGGAGGACTTCTTAATGCTGGGCAGAAGTTTCAGTATTCTCTGAGTGGCTACATTCCCCACACCCCCCTCCCCAGGCAGAAGCTTTGCCTTTTATTATGGGGACACAGAAGGCCTCTGTTATATGCAGGTTCTGGTCTTGGGAGGACTAATTCTCTGGAATGGACCTAGTACTTCCCCTGAGGCCCAACTGTGGTCCTCACTCTACACATGGTCCTGAGTATCCAGGCTTTGATATTAGATCTTTCCCATTACCAGGCACCCATTACCAGACACCAAGAGGTTTTCCATTATTTTTCTTCTTCTTTTCTTTTTTGTCTTTTTGAGACAGGGTATCCTTGTATAGCCCCAGCTGTCTTGGAACTCACTATGTAGACCAGGCTAGCCTTGAACTCACATAGATCCAACTGCCTCTGCCTCCCGAGTGCTGGGATTAAAGGTGTTCATCACCATGCCCGGCTTCCATTATTTTTCTATAACTCTTTTACATCCCCAGCATGTCTTCACCTATGCTTTAATTGAACTTCTAGAGATTAAAATCACAGTCTTGGAAGTTAAAACAAAACGAAATAAAAAGTACTGTACTAACCAACTAATATAACCCCTAAATTAAAAAATGTATTATATCTTAGAATATAAATGAAAAATTCTATGTCTATTCCTCAGGGGTAACATGGGCTTGGGAGGAGTCCCTGGCTCCTTTCTTTTACCAGTTCCATCTATGTGAAGACAAGTCAAAGGTCCTACTTGACCATGGCTGTCTTTGCTTGGAAGCATGGAGGAAATGTTTCCTCTGTGTTGACCCTCCACTTTGTAGACTGGACACTGGTTTGGGTCCATCTGGTGGGGTCTCCATGGCCTCCTTGATCAAGAGGACAGGTTAGGACACTTTGAGAGATGCTCATAGTCCCCTGGAACTTCCTCAAATGACCGTAAGAGTAAAAATAAATTGGTTTATCTGGGCCAACTATAGAGTCTTAAATACCCAAAAGGAAAAGTATAACCAAAGATTAATGGGGTCAATATAATTTTTTAAGAGTTCATGTGTATAGCTAAAGGCTGTATAACAAGAAACAGTGCCAGACAGGAGATACCTTCCTTTGAGTTATTGGCTAAGGTGGCCCAAAAGACTCCCAGACAGTAACCCAGCATAGAACTGGGAAAATGAACAGCAGACCCCAATCTTATCTAAAGGAATATTGACAACTGATTGCTGCTAGATGAGGAACAGCTGATCTTCCTAAAGCAAGGATCTCTAGATAGGTTGACTAGATTCAGCAAACAGACGAGCACCCAGGAATGGCTGGGGGTGCCGACAACACAGTGGACAGTAACAAGGATGACAGAGTATATGGGCTCCAGTGTGTGGGAGGGGAGTGGCTATGGGAGGGTGCCATTTGGGAAGTGGGTATATAGATAAATAAGATTTTGTGGGATGTTCTGTATGATATAGACACAAAAAAATCAACAAATTAAAAAGACATTTGAGGAAGAAGCATAAAAATTTCTTTCACGTTAAATAGTGCAGGTGATAAACATTACCAATGAAATCTACCTGATGACTTTATATCCATACTCAGGTACTAAGGATCTGAGTGTAACCGACTGTGACTAGTAATAATCAGATACATAGAGATTAAAGACACATGTGTAAACATGTGTTAGTAGCATTAAAAGTGTAGGAAAGCATATTTTAAAATGTAAAGGATATCTTCTTTAAAGGGTAAAAACTCATTCAATTTTATGTCTTACAGGGCTTATACTGAGTTCAATATTGTATAACTGTATTAATTTAACTGTGAACCTAAAAATTTATATCCACTTTTGCAAGAGATGTATGTGTGCTCTGGAATGTGTTACTGAAAATGTTAAAGCTGTAATGAAATGCTTTTTCTAATCATGTGGTTATTAAATTTTAAAAAATTTTTTAAAAATTAAAAAAATTTTTCAAAGCATAAAAAAAATTCTATGCCTATTATAACTTTGGATATTGTTTATTGACAAAACTGTACTAGCAAGTGTGCTGGACAGCTTTAGTGTCAACTTGACACATCTGGGTTGAGGGAGCCTCAGGGAATTGTCTCTATTGGACTGGCCTATGGCCATGTCTGTGGGGCATCTTCTTCATAAGTGATGTGGGAGGGCCCAGCCCACTGTGGGTGGTGCCATCCCTGGGCAGGCGGGCCTGTGTTGCATAAGAAAGCAGGCTGAGCATGGGCCAGGGAGCAAGCCAGTAAGCAGGGATCCTCCATGGCCTGTGCTCCAGCTCCTGCTTCCCGGTTCTTGCCCTGAGTTCCTACCCTGGGCTCCCTGATGAACTGTCACCCAAGAGATGTAAGATAAACACTTTCCTCCCCAAATTGGTAGTGGTCAGAGTGTTTTGTCACAGAAATGAAGAAACAAGCTTCAACAACACTGTGAAATTTGTCATGTGCCTTTAATGTGAATTTGCCATTCTCCCTTTCCAAATTCTCATAACTTTGCAATGTCCTTCAATATAATCATGTTACTTCTTAAAGAAAGAAATGCTAATAACATGTTTTTAAAAAGTAAGGCCTAATAGTATTATATTTAGTTGAAATAAATGCTTGGTAGTATTATGTGTTATACAAATAAATGCTTGTGTTTTTGTTGTTCCCATAGGTTGCAAATTTCATATTTTTTAAGTTATATGAACATGTAAAATAACCCAACTTGACATATTTTCCTTCTAGCCTATTTCCAATCTTTATAATTAATGATGTTTTTCATTATTTAAATTACTATGCTGAGACCATTTATCTGAACTAACAGCTACATATTAAATTAAATTATTAAAGGTTTGAGTGGGCAGTATTTAAGAATTTATATCTGCTATATAACTTTAACTGTTATAAATACATTTCTAAAACACCACAACTGACCGAATAGAGGTTCCTTAGATGCCATTCTCTATTATCAGAAAAGATATCTTTATAGAAGATACTTATACTTTGAGGACTGGAGACATAACTCAGTGCCACCTGCTGTCAACCTAGACGACCTGAGTTCCATACCCTGGACTCAGATAGTGAAGGGAGAGAACCAACTGCTGCAGGTAGTCCTCTGATGTCCACATGTGGGTTGTGATAAGTGAGTACCCACACTAATACACACACATACACATACACAGAATAAATTTAAAAATGATTCTCACACTTTTGCTTTCACAGTAAAATCATTGCATATATATTTCAAAAATACAATTTATGTATTTCCTATTTGTTCTATATTCACTGTTAATACTATATTCACTGTTAATACTAGTCCCCATCTGCTTGTGTTGACATAGTGCTGTGAGTCTCTCTTGATGCCCTACTTTTTGGCTTCATCAGCCTCCATCATGCTTCTATCTCAGGTCTTACTTTGTTCACAGTGATCCTCCCTCCTTTCCTCATGTCTTCCCAACTCCTTTTTCTAGGAATTGGGAATTCCACTAGGAATGCAAATACAGAAAATAATTTGTAAAGCATATGACTGAATGGTACATATGTATCATTATTGAATGTGCCAGTATCATATCTAAAGAAGTAAACTATGGCAGTTGAATATATGCTGTTGGATTAGGAATACTTCTGATGCAATTTGAAAAAGCAAATTCTAGCTGGAGAATAAAATCCAAACATCAGAGCAAAACCTGATCTCAGTTTTCACATATAAAATATTTACGTTTCAACGAAAAGCAAATCTTTATCTGCCTTTTCTTCCTTAATGTTCACTGACTCTTCCGCAAAGCTTTATTTGCCAAATTAGCCTTTCACAGGAGAATGGAAGACTAGTGCTCTTCAAATATCATTCACATTTCACACGATTTGTCTCCCGAAATGATTGGCTGTGCAGGTGCTTAGGCTATGGGAGATTATGAGACTTGGGCAGATCCACCTGTAACCTGGACAATGAGAGGAGGTCTGTGCTGTGCTGTTACAGGGCAAACAGTGATGGCAGTCTATGTGACGCCTCCCCTTAACCAGACAGTGAAACCTCTGTCACCTCTCTTGCTGACATGAGCATAGACTGTACAGGGAAACTGCCAGGGAAAGTGGGGTTTTAATTCTAGACAGGTATGTTGACTCACTATTTCATACAATAATGAACTTTGAGAGTCTGAGCTTTGTTAAATCTTGATTGAGAAGGGAGTGGATCAGGTGGACGGAGCCCAACAGTCTTAGGAGTTAGGAAGGGACAAAAAGTAATGGAGAAACACAGATTTCTAGAAATAAAGAGGACTGAAGTATACAGACCAGTTTATTTTCCAGAGAAGCTCGTGTTTAGGAAGAAGCAAGAATGTCGAATGAATAGGACTCTTAGAGGGGAGTATATTGTGTGGTGAAAGGAGGAGAGAAGACATTGAGAGACCTGAAAACCAACTGGAAGTGATTGTGGAGGCTGAGTTCCAGAGCCAGGAACTGAAGGTCATGAGGAGCTGAGAGAGATTAAAGATCATGGAGCCTCTAGCAAATGACACATCCTTTATTTTTTCCAGGCGAGGCACACAGGCCACTGGACAAGAGGCCATGGTGTGAGAATAATGTACTCTTCGTCCCAAGTACTTCTTATAAGAAATCACACAAGGGTGACATCATGCCAAAGATTATGACATTGTTTATTGTGGGGGAGGGTTTCCTGGTCATTTTGTGCTGACCCATAGCCCTCCAAATGTCTAGCCTTAACCATCTTGGCTCATGCCAGAAATCCCTATTAGTGCTGTGTTGTCTCAACATAAACGGGCCATCATGGTCTCGATTCCCTACAGTGGTGCAGAGCATAAGGGAGCCTAGAAATTACACCTGGTTAAGAGAACTTTCTTGATGTTCTTAATTATTTGGCCTTATCTCTCCAAGTTCTCCCTCAACCCTTCCAGATTCTGTGAACAATTTGTGTTCATTATCAAACCTTTGGAAAATGGAAAAATTTATATCAAGAAAAATAAAAGTAATTTTCAAACTACTCTTCAGACAACGATAGTATTATAAAACATTTTAATGCATTTTCTTTTTAATCTTTTTTCTTTGGCTTTTATATCTTGAAATATACTTTCAGTGTTTATTCAATTTATACATGCACAGGACTGTAGAAGAATAATCATTCTGTAAAGTATGTAGGAAAAATGGTATTTTGCAGATTTAATGGATTCTTTTGATATGAACCCCCATAACCATAATAAACATGCCTATTGTGTCTTTGAAAGGATTTTCAGTTTTAAGCATTGAGAAACTGAAGAATGTGTAGTTCCTAAATTATAATTTTTAAAAAATGATAATACCATGACTTTCAGGTAACCTTATCAGCTGGGCATAATGGCACATGCCTTTAATCCCAGCACTCGAGAGGCACAGGCAGGTGCCTGTGAGTTCGAGGCCAGCCTAGTTTCCATAGCGAATACCAAACCAAAAAACAACCCTCCCCACCAAAAAAACCCAAACATTTATCTAACCTAGTGGTTTAAAGTAACAACTCAGTTTGTTTTTTCTCATGATTCCATAGGTTGACTGGGCAGCCTCTGGGTTTCAAGAGCACAAAATCTCAGGCCACTAGGTTGATAGACATATTCTTATACCTCCACTAGTCCAGTGGTCAAAGTGGCTTGTGAGCCAGCTCAATTCCTAGGGAATTGTAGTTTGCTTCTCTATTGTTTTGATAAACTCCATGACCGAAACTAACTTGGAAAGCAAACAAGGTATTTTATCTTACACTTTACAGTCCATACCCCTTCAAAAGAAGCCAAGGCAGCAACTCAAGCAAGAACCTGGAGCTGAAACTGAAGTGGAGACCATGTAGGATCTCTACTTACTGTTTTGCTTCTCTGGCTTACTCATATCATTTTTATGCAGCCCAGGCCCAACTGCCTAGGGATGGCTCTGTCCACAGTCAACTGGACCCTCCTACATCAATTAGCAATTAAGAAAATGCCTCACAGACATGCCCATAGCCCAGTCCAATGGAGGAAATTCCTCATTTGAGATTCCTTCTTTCTCAAAGTGCCAAGTTGACAATTGAAGCTAACTACATCAGGAGTAGTGCATAACTGACCTTACAATGGGCTGTGGGCACAAAGAACACTGCTTTGTAAGACGTCGTATACCATGAAGTTCTTTTTGTTTCTACTAAATTTTCTGTTTTCTGTGTTCTTTTGTTCAATCTCTTGCTAGAAACTTTGTTCAAATACTCACAGATGCTTCAAATGTCTGACAGTAGTGTCCAGTGATAGTCTAGGATGCAGTGCAGGAAGCAGTAGAATCTCTGTGCACAGCATGGAGCTTGTCAAATACGAGATTTTCTGCAGGAAAATGACCCAGATGGCTGGGTCATTTAATTCAGGAATATCTAATGGTCAAAGTGTCCCAGAAGACGGTTCTACTTTCTTGTCTGGAAGATGTAAACTTGACTGTGTAAACTCTCTACAGTCCTGATGGAAGGCAGCTCCTATGATAGTCCATGCCAACCCAGAATCTGCACCTGCCCCCAGTTAAGTACTCCCTAGATTCTTCACAGATTGGATTCCTTTGCTTCTCCGTACTTTATCAAAACCTTGTGGTGTCAGTTGGCTGATTTCTTGACTTATTGCCAACTGAGGGTTCATCTTTCTAGTAATGCCACATTGATTAACAGATATTACTTTCTAGTTTTTAAAACTATATGCTCTACCTTTGTTCTTATGCCCTATTTCTGCCTTCTTTATTATTTTAATATAGTTTCAAGAGGAAGTAGTGACTATTGGGTATGTACAGTTTTAACCAGAATGCCCTGCTTTATGCTACATTTGTGTACTAGGATATTAATCACTGTGTGTGATTTTTTTTCCCTAAAGTTTGTGAAGCTTGCCACTACAATGACTTTTCTGGGGACCATGGTGCTACAGTATAGACTGCCTCTATGAAAGACTTTGTAAGTCACATGATGCTGTGCTTGTGCCAACATTATGGCCCTAGTGGTTAATGTAAGGATAAGCACATGACTCAAATCAAATATGTGGGTTAAATCATGGCTTTTGAGGTGGTCTGGTTCATGGGATTTAGAGTCATGGGATTTGAGTCATGGGATTTGAAAGCAATACCTTTATGTACTGACTGTGAGATTATAAACTGGTGCAATCTCTCTAGAGACACATTGGGAGTAGAAATAAAGAGGCATAATGGAATTATTGTCCTTTGATCCTTTAGATTTAATGCCTATGAATTTGAAATGCACACACAAATATATGCAAAAAATTCTTTATTAAATTATGTAAACATTGCTAGCAAAAATAGAAAAAATTTAAATAATTTATTGAGAATTTCATATATGCATATAAGGTGTTTTGATCAAATCTGTGCCCACTCCCTTCCCTCCAACTCCTCTCATATCTCCCCATGTCTTTTTTTCTGATAACCTCATGTACTCTTTCTTCTTTTGTGATTTATTTATCTTTTATGGGGCTTTTGGCTACTCTAACATTCCCCCTTCTGAAGAGGTAACCCTAAAATCTTTTAAGGATTAGATAAGAGCTCCTAAATACTTTTGATATTTTTGGTCTTTCAAACAGAATATGTTCCTAAGAGGACCAAGGACATTGTGACTTTTAGTCAAGAAACTGGCTACTTTCTTTGTGGTCTTTCTACCCTAGCTGCCTAGCCAATTCCTACCTCTCTTTTTCTTATCACACCATTCTCTTAAGAGGTCACCCAGTTTATGGATAAATATTTGGGACCTACTCTAACATTCCCTCCTCTGAAGAGGTAACCCTAAAATCTTTTAAGGAGTAGATAAATGCTCCAAAATGCTTTTGACAGTTTTGGCTTTTGGTACTGAGTATATTGATAAGAGGCCCAAGGACATTATGAATTTTAGCCAAGCAACTGGCTACTTTTCTTTGGGGTCTTTTTACCTTAACTGCCTAGCCAATTCTTACCTCCAATTTTTTTCACACGATCCTCTGAAGAGGTTACCCAACTTGTGGATAGGGAATTGGGATGCAGACCACTCTGGCTTCTTCCATGCTGAACAGGGACGCAGGGTGAGGCAACTGGAATACCCTTTCAGTGGGTCGATCTAAAAGACTCCCAAATTGCATAACTCTTGTCTCTAAGGGGAAAAGAAAGTCCTTGAATCATGAAATGGAGCTAGAAAAAAGTCAGAACAGGAAAATTTTCAAATGTTCATATGAGAGTCCATTGGAGTTTCTTTACAAGAGCTTCCAAAAGCATCTGTCTATTGGGTTCCTCCTCATTTTTCTTTTGTCTTCCAAGGCTGGACTCGAGAGTGATGGATTCAGGATTTGCTTTCAGGTATTTTGATAGCTGTTGGAATGGTTAGAATCAGTGTCAGTTCCTTCTCAAAGGCTTCTAGATGGGGGAGAAAATAAATGTATCCATCATTTTAGAACAATAGCTGGTTGTCTCCCTTAGCTACAGGTGGGCACTACAGTATTGCAGATCAAAATTTGAAGTCTTACATGTGAGTAGCACTTTCTGATTGGGAACAAAATCATCAATGAGAAACAATTGTCTAAATAACTTTTTGTATGTATTTAAGCCTAATATCTGGGAAGTGTAATCCTTTGAACTCTTAAAGAAATATACTGATGACTTTACTCTGGTTATACTTTCCTTTTGGGTGGTTAAGACCATACAGTTGGCCCAAATAAATGAATTTATTTTTACACTTAAGGTTATTTGAGGCTCTGTTCCTCAGGGGTCACATGGGCATGGTCAACTAGTTTAAGGAACAAAATATATGTCTAGTCAAGGTCTATCTGAGAATATTTGGGTTTTTTTGTCCAAGCTTTATCTACATAACACATGGTAATTAAAAGTACCAGACTGGTGGAACTAACCTTATTGGATGTTTAACAGCCATAATTTGAGGCCTATACTAATCTGGTCAGAAGGACTTAAAGGACAGCTTTTGCCCCTTGCCCTCCTAGGCCAACCAAGTTCCAGGGGACTATGGGTGTTTAAGACCCTACAGTTGGCCCAGATAAACCAATTTATTTTTACTCTTAAGGTTGTTTGAGGAAGTTCCAGGGGACTATGAGCATCTCTCAAAATGTCCTGTAACTGTGGTGAGTCACCTGTCTTCTTGTTCAGAGAGGCCTTGGAGACCCCACAGGATGGACTTGAACCAGTATCCAGTCTACAAAGAGGAGGGTCAACTCAGAGGAAACATCTCATCCATGCTTCCAAATGAAGCCAGACATGGTCGAGCAGGACCTTTGACTGGTAAAAGAAAGGAGCCAGGGGCTCCTCCCAAGCCTGAAAATGAAAAAAAAAATTTAAAAATCACAAAATAGAAGAAATAAGATATTGCCATGTCATGTGACAAAGTTTTGTGCATTTGTTCATAATGAATAACAAATATGATTAGCCTTGAAAGTCATTAAGTTGTTAGATAATTAACTCTCTGGTGTTTGGGGTTCCCTTTCCCCTAGAGAGAGGGGCTGTAGCCAACCTCTTGTGACCAGTTCTACAGTTTTCCACAGTCCTCATGACACAACATTTGTGGCCATTATTCTCAGACAGGGAAGGCTGTGAGGCTGGTAAGTTAGCTCCTTCATGTCCATACTAACAAAGCTGCATTCTCAAAGTCATTCTAAGAAAATTTCATGAAGATATGGTCTCCACTGGAATCTAGAACTACCCTAAATACTGAACTCTTAGCAGAAGTCTCTGAGTAATCAAGATCAGGTACCCTGTTTCTTTTCTCTGCTTGCTGGCCCACAACTTCCCCTTTCCCCAATAATTTCTCTCTCTCTCTCTCTCTCTCTCTCTCTCTCTCTCTCTCTCTCTCTCTCTCAGCTAGAAGTTGTCCTTGGGTGACTTCTTCAATCTCTCTGTAGTTTATTTTTTGAGATAGGGTCTCTCACTGAACCTGGAGTTTGACAATTTGGCTAGGTAGGCTTAATGGCCAGCAAGAACAGGGGTTTTCTTTCTTTCACCTCTCCAGCCAGAATATAAATGTATGACTCTGTGCCTGACTTTTACATGAGTGCTGGTGTTCCAAACTCAGATCCCCATGGTTGCGTGGCAAGCTCTTTACTGACTGAGTTATCTCCCTAACCCTTAAATTTAATCTCTGAAATCCATATTCTAGGATTTTGTAGTCTTTGTTCTAAAACCTAATTATAATAGAGAAAGGGGAATGTCTTACTTTTTCTGTTGCTGTGATAAATCACTGTGACCAAGAGAACTTATAGAAGAAAGAGCTTATGGTTCCAGGGGAATTAGAGTCATAGCAGGGAGGCATGGTGGCAGGAGGTGGCTGGTGCAGGAACAGAAAGCTAAGCATGATCACATCTTGAAGCAGGCACAGGAAGCAGAAATCCAGCAAGGCTTAAGAACTCTCCAATCCTGGCCTCAATGATGTGCTTCCTCCAGTATGGTCACACCTTCTAAAATCTCCTGGAACAGCACCACCAAATGAGGACAAAATATCTGAATACTTGGAGCCTATGGGGCACATTCTCATTCACCTATCACAGGGAGGTTACCAGAATGGGCCCATTTCTTACAATAGCCATCATCAAAACCCATTGTTTTTAGTTTTTAAATGCCACAAAAATCATTCACAATATTTCAAATGATCAAAAACAGAGTAGACTCTAAAACTTTGTGTTTGGTATGAAATAAAAATTTCAAAATATTAAAGTATATTCTTTTTTTTCCCTACATAACAACTTGAAAGGCATAAGGCAAAGCATTAGGCCAAAAGGTACTGGTAGAGTGTTAATGTGGAATATTATAATCTGTCAGCAGAACACCAAAAATCATAGTAATTTTCTAAATCAACTAAAAAGAAGCACTTAATTATAACAGAATTCCAAGTGAGTTTTCTTATTAAAATATAAATAGAGTTATTAAATTTTTATGGTATGCAATGTAAAAAAGTTAGGAATAAATTTTGGCCTTGTTTATTACTCTAGCTAAATTCATTTTAAAACTGTGTTCTCTCTCTTTAAAAGATGGCCCCAAACCCCCCCCAAACCCTCCAAAAAACAACAAAAAAACAAATAAAATACTCCAGCTATTTCTCTAATCTTCTTAGAGACTCCAAAACCACTAAGAGCTCAAAACAGTTAAGATTTGACAACTCCAACTTATTATTTTCAGAGAGAGTGGTGTGCCCAGGTTGGGTTGAACAGAAAGTCAGATTTTGTGACCATATGAGGGACAAGGCAAAGGAGAAGGAATTGCAGGATGAGTCCGTGACATTCTGGATCCTGATGTGGGCCCCTGCTTTTTGGATTCTGAGGGAGCACCACTAGCTATGCAGATGTTAAATGCACTGTTTAGGTGTTCCACGTGGTTAATTGGGAGAATCACAGCTTGTTACTGGAGCAGGCAGACTTCACAGAGTAGGCACCCTTGGAACTTGCTGAGCACAAGGCCTGCCTCATGTTTTTCTTTCTGAAAAGAGGTTTGCCTGGTGGTCATCATCCACCCAATTTGGAGATTTATCCTGATATGGTTTTATAAAGTTATTTTCAACTAGGAGAAAGGTGAAGGCATACTTACATCTATGATATTAGTTTAAAAATTAAGAAGTTACATGAATGTTTACTAAGGAAGAGGCTCTTGTGTGTGCCACTCACCACATACTCTCATTAAATAATTAAAACCCTGCAAGACTGCCTATGATTCAGTTTCCAGAGGAAGTCAGTTTAAAAAATAATGACATTGGAATCATCACTTATTAAAAAGCTGACTCTAATCACTCCATGTATTTCTTGAAGACTGTATCATGAGACCAGCAGTTAACCAGACACAACCATCCTCACCAGATCCCTCCTTTCCTTCTGCTTTCTCTGTAGCTATTCTGAACACTTCACAATATGCCAGACTTTTGAATTTCTCCTCAGTTCCCACCCAGAGTCCCTTTCCTGTCCTCTCTCCTCCCCTCTCTTTCCTGTTTACCACATAGGGATGCATGTTCTCAATGACTTTCTTCTCTTGCCTCTTTTGGTTCATTTATAATTGATAAATGTTGCTTATGAATTATATATAGTCAAGAGAGCAAAGAGAAGCAAATGAAACTTTTTATACCATTACAGTTCCAGGTAATGGAATAGCAATTAATTTTGGTGTGTGCCTCCTTCTGTGTGTATGCCATATGTGTGCATGTGTCCTTGGAGGCCAGCAGAGGGCGTTGGATAACCTGGAGCTGGAGTTACAGATGGCTCTGAGTGGCCTAATGTGGGTGCTAAGAACCTAACTTGTGTCCTATGGTTTTAATTTTTAAGATTTCTTATATTTTCAGTTTTCCAGAAGAAGCATGTATAATTTAAATTTTACTTTTTTATAATTTAAGATTGAAAATTATCAATGTAGACTCAGCACAAAAATGGAAAAGAAGCAAAATATACAATAATATAATGAAAGAGCAAATCTATTAAAGCCTTGATATTTAATTTTCTTCAAAGAATAGATCTATTGCTTTCTGGGTAATCTGAGGTAAAAATTATGAAGTCATAATTTTTTCAGATTATGTCTACTCTCTGTTGCTCTCTTCTTTAACCTCTCATACCCCCACGTCCTCCCCAATTCATCCCTTCAATCTTTCTTTTTTTTGAAGCAGGGTCTCCCTGTAGCCCCAGCTGGCCTGGAACTCACTATGTAGACCAGGTTGGCCTTGAATTTACAGAGATCTGCCTGCCTCTGCTTCCCAAGTGCTGGGATTAAAGGCATGTGCCACCACATCTAACTTAATCTATGTGTTTTTCCTAGTGTAAATTTTGTCAGAAAAATCATCTTTTACTTAAATTTTAAAACTATGTCTTTGAAGAATGATAGCTTGATTACACTTTAAATATTTTCTCTGAATTTGTGATGATTTCTTCAATTTTATTAAAAAATTTAGGTATACTTTCATCTTGTATTTAATTTTGAAGTAAACCTTTAAATTGAATTATTTTTAAAAAATTCAGTGTTTTGTTAATGAATGTTGCTTTTATATCTATTAATCTTTCCATTATAATTTCCTTAGACTATTTGCCTTTAAATTCAAAATTTGTATGCTTAGTTTCTATGTTGATGCTATTTCTTGTTTATTAATATACATATTTAGGTTTTTGTTTCTTCTTAAACACCTTAGTCATACTTGGGCTTCTATTGTTGAACACTTTATTTTGATCATTTTCTCTGTGTTTGTGGAATTGAACCTTGTCTTTCTTCTTGTAATTAAGAATTACTGAAGATATTAATAACATTTCATCATTCAGTGGGGTTCCTTCCATTTTGGTTTTGATGCTAGTTTCTACCATTGTCTTACAACAGAACCATATCTTTGTTATTTGAAATTGGTATTTTATGATTGCCTAATATGTAGCCAGTTTTATTCATGTGTATGTGTGTATATATGTGTATATGTTGTGCATGCATGTGTGTGCATGTGGATGTGTGTGCTTACACTTGTGTGCACATGTGTGTGGAGGCCAGAGGCTGACATTGGGTGTTTTACTCTATCGTTCAGTCACTCTCCTCCTTATGTATTAGGGCACAGTCCCTTACTTGAATTCAGAACTTGTGATTGTCTAGTCTAGCTAGCCAGTGTGGTCTGGGGGGGTCTCCTGTTGCTCACTCTCAAGCACTGGGATTACAGGAATGCTGTCACACCTACTTGGTCTTATTTTTTTTTTAATTTTTATTGAGCTTTTGTACATTTCATACAACAGTTCTTAATCACATTCAGACCCCCTCCCTCATCCATGACCCAGCCCCCCAAGACCTCATGTATTCCTCCATGCATGTTAAGTCCTTTCCAGTCAAGTATTTGTACCCAAATGTCCTTCAGTGCAAATTCAGCCACTGGAGTTTACTCAGTGTATCTAGAGATGGTTGGTAAGGCCTACTCTCCTCACCCAATAATAATCAGCCTCCAATAGTTTCCAGATTAGGTCCAACCCACCTCTCATTTCCCTTGCTCTACTCTGGGTCCTTATCTGATTGAGTTCACATTGGTCCTGTGCTCAGTGCCACCATTGCCATAGGTTTAGTTGTGCAGGTTTCAAGTGGTTTGAAATCCTCTGCTTCCTTATGGTCATTCACCAACCCTGGCTCTTACAATCTTTCTGCCTCCTCTTCTGCAATGGACCCTGAGCTATGGGTGGGAGAGGTTTGATATAGGAGTCCTTTCAAGGGACACACACTCTGCAGTCTCTTAGTCTTTAAAAGTTGTCCAGTTGTGGCCTGTTGTGTGCATTTCACTCTATTGTATAAGGAAGCTTCACTGGTGAGAATTGAGGGATATACTTGTTTTCTCTCTACACCCTGTTCTGCTTTGTTCCATGAGTCTTAGGTGTAGAGGTTCAAGTGTAGTTATGTCACCTAGTACTGGGCATCTCTCAGATGTATGTTCTCTGTGTCTGACCAGTTGTGGAATTCTGCAGTAGCCTCCATCTGTTGCAAAAAGAAGCTTCTTTGATGAGCGGTGTACGGTATTCTTGTCCTTAAATATAAGGATCCATATTCAGCATATGGTAAGAAATTTCATTTATCTAGAGATACGACACAGATAGGGGTTTCTCTAGGATCTATGGCCTCTCCAGCCACGTGTATTTGGCTGTGTTTACAGTGTCACCTGTGTGTTCACTCCTACTACCTGTCTGTTGTGTGGGTCCTGGGGATCCATACTCCAGTCCTCATGTTTGTGTGACAAGCACTTTTCCTATTGAACCATCTCTGCACGTCCTGTAATCAGTTTTTATAAATGACAAAGGAACTTGAAAAGAAGTTTTTGTTTGTTTTCTGGGTACAGACTTAAACATGAAACAATAAGATCTATTCTATGTGATTTAATCATTCTATGCTTTTACTAATATTTTTATCTACTTAACATTACTTTAGGTGAAGTACATGCTTCAGCAAAACTACTTTCTTTTCTTTTAAACTTTAACTTTTATTATTCAATTATGTTAAAATACTTTTCTTGACTTTATCGTATAATTAATTACTAATTATACTTTGTTTTATATTCCAAAAAAATAATTTTTTATTTTAGTGCTTATTTGTTTAAATTATTAACATAATCCATATAGTTTGCTTATTTATTTTGCTCAAATGTTACATTTTAATATTTCTTTTTATCTTTTGTTTTATGACTATTTGCTTGATTTTATAAATGTACTTATCATTTGATAATTTGGAAAGTTCACAATATGCACATAGTTTTTCTAGTAGTTACCTTTGTAATAACTTTATATAATATGTGTGTATGTGTGTGTATATGTAATTTTATTCCCATTACATCAGGTGTGGAAATGTGTTGTATTATTGTCTCTGTATTATCATAACAACACACACTTGCCACTGTTAGCCTATTACTCTCAGGATTGTATTTGCTTAGATGGATATTTTAGAGGATGCAATGCCCTTTGTAGTTACTTGCTTTTTACATGAAATTCATCCATAAAAAGCTGTTTGGGAACATAGCTTGCTGTTGAGAGTTTTGTGTCCATCCAAGTCAGAGTAGATTTTGTTCTGTAGACTTCTTTAATTTCAGGAAAGTTTTCTCTATTTTTTGGAAGTTTCATACAATACAATGGATTGTGATTCTATTTATGTGCCACTACACTCTGGCATCCTCCTCTTTTTCCTTCTGATCTTATTCTTCTTACATAGTTCTTCAGTGTCTATGCTGTTAGGGAACATGGCATCGCCTCCTCCAAGGAACCAGAAAAAGTGACTAGTTCCTCAAGGAGGAGTGGGGCTTAATGAGCATATTCTCTGTCCATGGTGGAAACTTGGATAGCTCAGTCTTGTGCAGGTTCATGGTTACAACAGCAATGGTGTCTCTGGATAGTAGCGTTTTATGATACTTTTCTCCATCCTCCAGCTCTTACATTCTTTCCACCCTGTTTTCTATGATGTTCCCTGGATTTTGAAAGCAGAATGATACAGATTTCCCATTCAAGGCTAAGTACCCATCAGTCAGTTATCCTCAGGACTTTCACCAGATATGAGTCTCCTCTGCAAAAAAAAAATCAGTTTCTCTTTCCCATTAGTCTATGTAGATATTTAGAAGGCAGTTTGAAAAAACATGTTCATTTAGGGAAACAACAGTAATCTATTCCATCCATGAGCCCGTGCCTTCTCCAGATATTGGATTTTGACAAGGTTTATAGTATCAGGTGTGTAATCAAGTGTGTATTTGGAATGGGGTTCAAAACTGGTTACAAAGTTGTTGGTCATCCCCAAATAGTTGTGCTACTATTGCACCACTGAGTGTATCTTGCCTGGGGGATGGGGGAGGTGGTACTGTACCACAGTTGGATAAGACCACTTTTCTACCCCAGCAGCCTTCTGGTACTCTGGTTGCTAACCAACAAGAAGGGAACTTCCAGCTCAGTTCCTTCTTGATTTCTCTGTGTTCAAAAACTTTCTTAATTTTTATTTGGAATTTTTTTCCTATTACTCTTTTACCTTTTCCTCAGAAAACACCAATAATGTATATGGTGGATCTACATTTTATTTATAATGGCATCTCCGTTTCTTTCATTTGTTTCCTTTCAATGTTGTTTTGAAGTATAGCATAAATACACAAAAGGAAAGAATCTATAAATATAATATGTTCAATAAGTAAGACCGTGAATACGTCTACCATCTGCTTCAAGACATGGGCAATCACTAACACTCCAAAAATCCATTTACTTCTTTAAAACTAACTTCTAGGGACTGGAGAGATAGCTCAGTAGTTAAGATCACTAAGTGCTCTTGCAGAGGACCCAGGTTTGATTCCCGGCCCCCACATGGTAGCTAATAATTGTTCTTAACTCCAGTTACAGAGGTTCTGGTGTCCTCCTCTGACCTCCGTGGGTATTGTACAACACGAGTGCACTCACATACATGCAAGCAATATACTCATACACACAAAAAATTTTAAAGTAACTTCTAACTTGAATTATTGTACTTTATTTTCCTTTATGCCTTTATCTCGTCTGTTAGTGGTATTTCTTAGTTTATATTCAGTAATTTCTTTTATTTTCTCTTCCCTGCTTCTGTCATTGATGTAATAATTGTCCTCTCTTATTTTGCTCTAAAACTTTCTTTCATCTTATTATAATTTTTCTTCATTGAATACCCCTTCCTTCCCCCTCTGTTCCCTCCTTCCTTCCTTCCTTCCTTCCTTCCTTCCTTCCTTCCTTCCTTCCACCCACCTTTCTTTCTTTCTTTCTTTCTTTCTTTCTTTCTTTCTTTCTTTCTTTCTTTCTTTCTTTCTTTCTTTCTTTCTTTCTTTCTTTCTTTCTTTCTTTCTTTCTTTCTTTCTTTCTTTCTTTCTTTCTTTCTTTCTTTCTTTCTTTCTTTCTTTCTTTCTTTCTTTCTTTCTTTCTTTCTTTCTTTCTTTCTTTCTTTCTTTCTTTCTTTCTTTCTTTCTTTCTTCTTCCTAAGAAGGGTAACCTAGTCTGTCCTTAAATTCACTATGTAGGTAAGGATGTCTTGAACTCTTGACCCTCCTGCTTCCACTTCCAGAGTGCTGGGATTACAAGTGTGCACCAGTTTGAATTTTTATTTGACAGAGCATATTTTTCATGGTTTTCTTTGAGTTTTTGTTAAATACTTTTGACCATGATTTTAATCTTCTATATTAAGACCCTTTGCTATATGTACTCTTTATCAGCATTCATTTTATTTGGATTTTTGTGTGTTTCTCATATGTTTGATATCGGTTTCTAGTAGATGACCAATCATTACTGAGCCTCTGTGAATTTTCTATTTATTGGAAGGTCTATGTGGGAAACAAGCAAACATAGTGCTCTGAGATTGCAAAGTTCTGAATAGTTCATACAACAGACTGTATGTTGTAGATTTTGTTACTCAATGTGTGAGCTTGGTTAGGCTTCTAATTCTTAAAATTGAAAGTTGTCAGATATTTAGGGATATTTATTAGGGAGTCTTCTACTGATAACTCATAAACTCCAGTTTTGTTGTCATACATTGATTTTGAAGAACATTTTGAACTCCATGAGCCTTTGTTAAGAAATATATGATATTTCTTGGCATCCAGTCTTATTTTAGTTGACTTTTCTTACAAGCTTTAATGTATATATGTGTGTACATGTACATATACCTCTGTGTGTGTGTCTGTGTGTATGCTCATGTGCCTGTGTACATGTGCATGTGTGTGTATAGGCAATAAGTACATGTTTAGTGTCTTCCTCTATAGCTCCCCATCTTACATATTGAGGCATGTCCTCTCACACACCCTGGAGACAACTGGTTTACTATACTACCTGGCCAGCAAGAACCAGGGTCTCTCCTGTCTCTGCTCCCTACGCTCCACAGTGCTGGGTTTGCAGGCACATGCTGCCACACCAGATTTTACTTGGTTGTTGGAGATCCAAACTCAGGACATCACATTTCTGCTACAGGCACTTTACTGACTGAACCATCTCCCAGCCCCCAACTGTATAGATTGTTAAAAAGAGTTATATAGATGCATTCTAACTTCACTAAATCCTGAAAGTTTCTATTTCAGCATCTCTCTCCCTGATATTTTGTGGCACTCAGTACAGAGAATGGAGATAATTTTCTTGTCTTCTAAAATAGATGTTTGATAGTGCTTTTTGTTCTTTCAGTAAAATAAGTGTAGCATTTACTTTGTGTACTCATTATTGCATATATTTCTAAGCTTTACATTTTTTATATTTATATTTTTGTTTTTAATTGTGTGTATTCATTGTACATGATACTGCATAACATAACATTTTTATAAAAGGAAATATTGTACATTGAGGATATTCACCACCCCCATAGCCCCTCTTCTCTCTTTCCTCTTCCACCAACCCCCTTGTCTTTTCCAGTGTCACTTCTACCTTCATGTCATATATATGTATATATATAATATATGATTTTTGCATCTGCATAAAATCTAAGAACTGCCAGTGAGAGAAAATAATATATAATATTTGTCTTTCTGTGATTAGTTTAATTCAATTAATATGATTACATTCTGCTACATACATTTTGTGGCAAATGGCAAATTCATTCTTCTTTAAGGCTAAGAAAAGTCCTATCATGTATATATACCACAGCCCAGCTACATTTTCTTTACATATTCTTCTGAAGTTGGACACATATGTTGGTTCTATAACTTAGCTATTGTGGAAGGAAGGGTGGTTTATAACTATTTTTTCTCTGTTATTTGCTTCTTCAAAAGATGGGCAGTGGGGCTGCTAAGAACACTAATACTGATTGTTAATTAGAAAGATAATTAATTTATATCTGGATATGCCATAATTAAGACCCCTTTCACTAAAGAGCCATAGCAGAGACAGCAGTTAATCTGAGTACTTAAGAAAGGCAGAGGAAGGGGCTGGAGAGATGGCTCAGCAGTTAAGAACACTGACTGTTCTTGCGGAAGACCCGAGTTTGAATCCCAGCACCCACATGACAGCTAACAACTGTCTGTAACTCCAGTCCCAGAGGATCTGACAGCGTCTTCTGACCTCCTCGGGTATTTCACGACATGGGTGCACTTACCTACATGCAGGCAATATGTGCATACACATAAAATAAAAATAATAAAATATTTTTGAAAAAGAAAGGCAGAGGAAGCTGCGGTGGTCCCAGTACTAGCTTTCAACAGTGCTAGCTGGTGGATCTCTTCCTTGATTCCATTTCATGAGACCTTGGTGTAAAAATGAACATGTTCATCTATTGAGGTCTAGTCAGCCTATGGAGAAAAGATTAGCATGTTACTCCTTAGGGAAGGCGTTGTCAGACTGCTGCCAATAGAGCGACTCTGGTTGGTTGTTTGATTTTGTAGAATTTTCGTATACTTCAACCATTTTTATTTCTAGGCATTGTTGATAGCTGCTTTTTTGGTACAGCAGTCTTTTTTGGAATTCTAGTCTTTAGACTTTACGGTCCAGGAAGGCTACAGTAATTATCATTTAGACTTTTCCAGAAAAAGTTTGCTGACCCTTGCTTTGGGACACTCACTTTCCAACTTCAATGTTCATTTAAATCATGTAGAAGAACTTTAAAAAATATAGATTTTTAGCTGGGCATGGTGGTGCACGCCTTTAATCCCAGCACTTGGGAGGCAGAGGCAGGCAGATCTCTATGAGTTCAAGGCCAGCCTGGTCTACATAGTGAGTTCCAGGACAGCTGGGGCTACAGGGAGACCCTGTCTCAAAAAGACCAATATATATATAATCTTCTTGGATTCCACTTGAGATAATAACCTCTTCAAGACAAGGGAATCTTAGGAATTATGAGGTTAAACATGTCAATTAATTTTGAATCAGGGAAGTAACACTGTCGCAAAGCTATCAGTAAAATGTCAAGAAGTAATTAGAAAATTTAAAAAGCCATATGTGTTATTTTTATCCTTTTCTCCCCAATTAAAAACCAAATCTGTGTCTTTTTGTTTTTCCATAAAACACAATGTTCTCCTTATTTTAAAAATTTTCCCTTCTCTCTAAAACAAATATATTTCCACTGAAGGAGAGTCCTATAAATCTCACAGAAGGACTATTAAAGTAGAAGTAACTTGAGACGTACCTCAAGAGGTTTAGGGAGATGTTCCTCTCTATACCAGTTATATGCTTGAGCATACATTTTATTGTTTCTATTCATATAAATTTATATATTAGAATAATATTGTTTTTTAAAGAAAATATTTTATCCTTGGATGATTTTTCCAAAAGACATTATTCTAAAAAATATAGCTGAAATGCTTGCTTAGCTTGATGTCAGCGTCTCAGTAGAATTTACTTGCTACAAAGTCAATTCAGCATTGAATTTTTTTGTTTATACCTCAAGAAAGAAATTACATCTCAAGAAGCACATGAGTAGGTCCTGGTGTTTAATATCTTCATGATAAATATCAGAATTGCCATGCCTTGATCATCAGAAATGATTACCTAGTAATATGAAAGTGCTGTTTAGGGAAAGAAATTATGAAAAGACTGTTCTAAGACTTTCCCCCAACAATTCTGACCAAGACAATTCCATAAGCTTTGTTTGTAAAGTTACAATGTGTGAGCTAGGGAAATGGCTCAGAGGGTAAGGCTGCTTTCAGCACATGCCTAATGACCCGAATTCAGAACCCCAGAACCCATGTAAAAGGCCACAAGCTGCTGCATGCATCTATAATCCTAGTCCTGGTCCTGTGCGATGGAGGTGGAGACAGGTGAATCATCTAGAAGCTCATAGACTAGCTAGCCTAGAATGCACAGAGCAGCAGAAGCAGTTAAAGAGACCCTACCTTAAATAAGGTGGAAGGCAAGAACCAACTCCAAAAGTTGTCCTCTGACCTCCACACACACATTCTAGCATGCTTGACAACACTCACATATACATTATAAACATATATCACACACATCATACATATACATATCACAGGCACACACATATATATTGTGTCATACATATAGACATCACTGGCATGAACATATCATATATGTTCACAACATGCACACATATATCATCCATATATATACATCATATACAGGTAAATCATGCACATATACATAAGATTAATAAAAAAAATCACATTCTGGACTGGGGATATGGCTCAGGGGAAGAGAGCTTGCTTCACATTCACAAGGCCTTGGGTTCTCCCTGCCAGTAATGTAAAGACAAATCAAGACTAAACAAAATACACCTTCCAAGAAAGCATTCCCGTATGTTCTGATTTGTTAGTCTGGAACTGATCCTTTAAATCTGTATTTTTAATCAAAAGTGAGATAAATCTTCTAACAAGGAAAGTGTAGGGAGTTCTGTTGCTGGATTAGCCTTTACTTGTCAGTGGTAATCACTGGGGCATTTTTTTTTCTTTGGCATTTAAGAATAACAGGCGAACAAGTCAGGGTGCACTCTTTAGGCATCTCGTAGATGCTCTTTATTTCTTCTTCACGTGGGTTTTTGCCTCTGGTAAGAAAATAGAACTACATGATCTGTATCTGTGCCACCATCTCAGTTCTTTGGCTGTTTGGTGCTTAAGTATCTTGAGTTCTTAGAGGAGCCAGTTCTGTTTGATGCAATCCATCTTTTAACCTTCTTAACAAAAAGTTTGAATCTCCAGTATTATATAATCTTGTGATTATAACTAATATGGTGACATTCAAGGTTCATAAGAATTTATAGGCTCTATAAACAATTTGATGTATATATAATAAATTTGTCTCTGCATATAGATAAAAATTTAACTATTTAATGGATGTTTGGAGTAAATGAAATATTTTCAAACTGTTGAAGAAAGAGATTCCATATAGCGCTTTATTTTTTAGAAATTGTTTACTTGGGTATGTGTGTGGTATGCATGTTTTCAAGTATGTGGTTGCAAATGCGTGTTCATGCATGTGGAGGCTTGAAATTGATATCAGCTGTCTTCCTTAATAGCTCTCCACATTGTTGAGGCAGAATCTCTCACTGAACCTGGAGCTCATCTTGCCCTGGAGCCAGCCATCTTGTCCCTGGGTCTCCTGCTATGTTCCCACTGAACCTGCTAGGTTCAGTGCTGGGGTTGCAGGCAGCCACCATGCCTGCCCAGCTTTTACATGGGTTCTGGGAATCTGAACTCCAGTCCTCACAGTTGCACAGCTAGTGCTTTATCCAATGAGCCATTTCTTCAGTCCCCATGCAATAGTTTTAAGAGAATCATAAAAGCGATATATAATCTACAAATATTCTCAATATTACAACATACTTATTTGTTGATTGAACAAAACCTATATCCTATCTTTCATAATTTCAGCAAAAAATTCTTGATTGGTGGGACTATGCAGGAGATATGCTGATACTTTTTTTTTTTTTTTGCTAGAAGCATCTTCTTTTGGAAGGAATTGAAATTTAATTTTAGCAAAAGGACAGGGTTGACGATCTTAAGCCTAAGATAGATGTCTTTTGATATTTCCTCCAACATTAAGATTCTGTGAGTTTTCACATACTCAGAAATTTCTATTCTAAAATATCTTAGTCTAATCACTGTCTTCTTTTTTCCTATCTCCCACATGTGTGTTAGGTGATTGTATATATAGAATTAAGAGAGAGGAAAAGCACCCTGATGTAGATGCTTACTCCTAGGATTTAGAATGCCAAGTAAGTGCTTTTATCTATCAGCGAGAAAGAGATGGATAAATTTTAAAAACCATAACTTTTCCTGAAATCACAGAATCAAGGACACAGGGAAACCACAAAGTACGATATCTGGAAAAGAGCAAACCCTTGCATAGAACTGATTGCCTGTGGCAGAGCAGGGGAGGAAGAGGCATCATCTTCCTTTCTTACCCTGAGGGAAAAAATGGCATTCCTATCTGTAGGCACAAATATTGGTTTCTCATCCTCTACATGTCTACAGATGTCTGGCATTTAGTCAACAATTACAAAACATTAGTAAAATAAACATTCTCATGAGACAAAATTACCCATATATTGGGAGTATTAAAGAAATTATTTTAAAAATAAGCTTTATATTTTAGAGTCATTTGGACTGATAGAAACAAAAAGCACAAACACTTGGTTTTCTCTACTGTGCCACACTGCATATGGTCAGTGTGCAGTTTGACCCTATCTGGTCTGTGATGATTTTTCAGACATTCCATAAAATAGAGAATTTTGAGGAGCACTGCCAGATATTTCATAGGCTTTCCTTAAGGTTGGGTTCTTCTAATATTTTGTTGTGGGTAGACAGATGTTCAGGATGAAAATGGCACAGGTAGAGTGTTGCTCTTAATATATCATGCCAAGGATATATGCTGTTAAGCAAGACAGTGTCTTGAAGAAGCTAGTTCTGGTCGCCTTCTTGGATAATAATGCCAGGATTCTCTACAGCAAAGTAGAGAATTTTTTTTCATCATTTTTTAAAATAATCTACTCTCCAGAATAGTTACTAAATACTGCCACAGCAAAGGGGTGGAAAGTTCAGCTTCCTTTCCTTGAAAGGAAATAAGTGTATAACTTTTCCTTATTGTTTTCTATTTTCTTTGTACTACAGCAATATTAAGATTAACTGATTTTAGTCTGTATTTCCTTCATACAAGAGAATCTTGAGCAGATTCTGTATAGAGAGTCTATCAAAGGGATATTGTCTGGAGAAAACGAGTGAGGGGACTGGATAAGGCAGGGGGACAAAGATAAGGAGAAATGACCTCAGCTAGAGAACACTTTTAGATTTGATAATTTTCCACTCTGAGCAGAAATTGTGCCACAGTTATAGTTTGGTCCAAAGGACTAGGCTTTTAGACACCTTTATTATCATCATATCATTAGGTGCAGATGGCAGTCCTGTGAGCTGAGAATAATCTTAGATTGAGGTTGTTTGATGGCAATTCTCTCAAGAAAGGGGACACCCAAGAACTGTCAGCAGACAGCACTGACAATAGCTGGGAAATCAATGCATTGACTTGGTGAGTGGTTCAGGTAGGGAAATCAAGTCCAGCTATTAATCTCTTCTTCTGTTCAATTAAACAGTGTGGCAGTCAGATAAGACAACTTATACTATCAAACTTTCCATTATTTGGATACCTTATAGATTGTTTCCAACCCTGAAATTAGTAGACTTTAGGACTTTGATGATAACAAATCCTCAGGTAGTCATATTTAATTATCCTTGTTTTCTTTATATTTTATAGGGCTTAGAAATTGCTTAAGAACTTTCATAATTTCTTTTCCTATTCATTTTAGGTATATAATATTTTTTGTCTTGCAGGCTTATTATTGTTGAATAAGGGTGATAGATGAGTGAAGGACATGGGTTCAAAATTAAAGACTGACTGTATTTGTATAAGAAAGTTGTGGATAGATTTCTCTTTATCTCAATCTGCTTTCCTTTTTGCTCAGGGGAGGCTGGAGAACCAATCATGACATTGCTCAGATATACAGAGCAGCCTTAAGCAATTAAACTTCTATGTGTGAACCAGGTTCAGCCAAACAGAGGTGCCCAGAAGTGGGAAGTATTTATTGCCTGTAACTAAGAACAGTGACTTGCATAGCAACAGTAACAATTTTAACCCCTGGTAGAATTATTCCCCCAATAATATTTCTATAAGGTAAATACTGTCAGATTCTAGATTTTACTTCTGGGCTTAGGAGGAAAATGACCTAGTCCTATCAGATCTGGAAGGTGGTCAGGTTGAGAAATAAATTCATGTTTCTGAAACTAAAGCTGAAAAACCTGAGAATGAGGTTGGCACAGAATGCACCCATTGTGAAGATGCCAGAGAAGTTTCTACACAAATTCTGGGTATAAAGCCTGGGTCAAGAAAGTTCACTGAGTGTGAAGAAGGCAGAAAAGAAGTTCAGACATAAAAAAAAAATGTTCATCAAGCATCAGAATGAGCCAACAGAAGAGGCAGTGAGTAAAGCTGATATATTTTCTGGTGCTGTTCAAATCACAGTGACAAAGGTGGTAGATAGTTTGTATCAGGAATAGCTGTCAGACCTGGTATCCTAAGTCTGGACAACAAAAGTCTTGCCGTACCATTTTCATGAACATATCAGGTTATTTATCTTGCATTTACTTGTTATAGGATATAGAATTTTCACTCATGTTCACCAAATGCCTATATGTGGCTATCACAGCATGAAATGAAAAATCAAAGTCAGGTGAGAAAGCAATGTAAAAGCTGGAGAAATTTAGGTGACCTGGGTCCATCAGGTAATGACATGGGGGACTGTCGATAGTGGAAGCCAAACTTCAAGGAGTTAATCAAACATCTGCCTTCAGTGGATGGACCCAAAAAGAACATGAACGTATAACCTCACTTAAATTTGTTCCCTTTTTGCTTGATTGTGAAGTTTTTTTTTTTTCCTTTTTCTTTTTGAGACCTACTTATTCTTTTTCTATGAAATACAATTTGGACTCAGCTTTCACCTAAATCCTGAGTTCAACTGGAGAACCCTTAAACCACTCATTTTCTGACTAATTCTTAGATGGTTTCATTTAGGGAAGAAATAGGGAGGGAAGTTGGTTTCATGATTTATATTTCAGAAGACCATCTTATTTCCAAGTTCTTGGAGTGAGGCTCATTCAAACCCTCAAGTGCTGACAAGACTGAAATAGCTACCTACACAGCCTATCTTTAGCCCTAAGAATGAAAGCTTGTGAAATTTATCTTTCCTTTAATTTTAAACTTAAATCTGAAGACTCACTTTCCCCTGCAAATATGTCAGTGACTATTCTCAGTCATTTTGACTACCTTGGCTGTAATTCAGTTCTTCTAGCATAGGTTTTAAATAGAAGCTCATTTACTTATTTATTTTGGAAAAATCCAACATTTAGATTGGAATTCAAAGAAAAAAAATGGACTCATAAGGTATTTATATTATCCAATCCATGTAGCCTGTCATTTAAAAATATTATCCTACAAAATTATTTCAGAAAACTTGGCGCTGAAATTGTTTATCAGTGATGTATTTGTCGTTAAAACTAGTCAATTCACACGTAGAATCAATTTTGAAAGTTTTATTAAAATAGAAAAAAATTGTCTCAGAAAAATGTTTCTCTGGGAGTTTGAGACATGGCAAATGGAGGGTAAACAATTCTATTAAAAGCACTATGTAGAAAGACTGAATAAGATGCATTTCCCTTTCTTATGAAGCTTTTGTCGCTTTTTCAAGTCACTGAACTATGCTATACCATACTGATTGTAAGCACATATGCTTCCAGACTCTATGAGAAAAGAATTCCCCAAATCCTCTCCTTTAATATATATTTCTAAAACAAAACCAACTAAAATTGGTTAATTCTTTAAAAACTGATTTACAGTTACAGTTATATTGTAAACGTCCTATTGCTAAAATGGTACTGGCATCATCTTCCACAGAAGGCTTCTCTTTCTCTCTCTGTCTCTGTCTCTGTCCCTCTCTCCTTCCTTTATTTTTCTCATCTCTTTTTAAAAAAATAAGACCAATTTTGAAAATAAATCACCATTATTTTCAATAGAAATGCAAGTATAGTATGAAAAAGCACACAAAATGTAAACATATGCATTTGATTGAAATGAGAGTGGGTCCCCAGGTGAAGGGTTCTCCACTAGGAACAGAGGGATTTTGTTGTAAAGCCCCAGATTTCATGTTGCTTTTCCAGGATTCAGGTATAAGGAGTTATGGTGTTCATGGGGACAGGAAACCAAGATAATCAGAAATAGGCCTTTGGTTTATCTCCTTCTGAGAAAGGATCTTATCTAGGATATTTTGAAGAAGTACATAATACACAGTATTTGACAGGCAACCTCAGAGAAAATGTAGACTGTCCACATCTTGCTGACTTTTATGTTTCTTATAATACACTTAATAAATAAGCTAAGCACAGAAAAAAATATTTCTGTCTGTAAATATATTCCTAAAATCACCCTTTTAAAACTTTTGATGGATTCAGTCTACAAAGAGGAGGGTCAACACAGAGGAAACATTTTCTCCATGCTTCCAAGTAAAGCCAGCCATGGTCAAGTAGGAGCTTTGACTTATCTTCACATAGATGGAACTGGTAAAAAAAGGAGCCAGGGTCTCCTCCCAAGCTCATGTGATCCCTGAGGAACAGATCCTCAAATGACCTTAAAAGTAAAAATAAATTGTTTTTCTGGGCCAACTGTGGGGTCTTTAAAAATACCCAAAAGGAAAGTATAATCAAAGAAAAAAAGGGATCAATTCATTCTTTAAGAGTCCATGTGTATACCTAAAGGCTACATAACAAGAGACAATACCAGACAGGAGATACCTTCCTTTGAATTGTTGGCCAGGGTGGCCCAAGAGACTCCCACAGTAACCTAGCATAGAACTGGGAAAATGAACAGCAGACCCTAATCTTATCTAAAGGAATATTGGCAACTGAT
>NW_008333889.1:184050-195353 GCF_000622305.1 Nannospalax galili | reverse complement strand
GCAGGGTTTATACTGAGTTCAATATTGTATGACTGTATTAATTCAACTGTGAACCTAAAAATTTACAGCCACCTTTGAAAAAGATGTATCCTTGCTCTGGAATGTGTTACTGAATATGTTAAAGCTGTAATGAAATGCTTCTTCTAATCATGTGATTACTAAATAAAAAAACATTAAAAAAACTTTTCATGGAAATATAGATCTGAAGAATCTATAAAAATGTTCTTATTTTTTGGTTTTAAAGATTTAAATCTAAGCATTAATCTTATACCCAATAAAAATTAATTCTTCATGTGATTACTAAATAAAAAACATTAAAAAAACTTTTCATGGAAATATAGATCTGGAGAATCTATTAAAATGCTCTTATTTTTTGGTTTTAAATATTTAAATCTAAGCATTAATCTTATACCCAATAAAAATTAATTTTCCCCTTTATCTTTGGTCTGATGTAGAAGCTGCGAGGCAGCAGGGAAGCCAGAAGGGATATTTTTTCACTTTCCTATTGCATTTTCCTTCCAGTTTCTGTAGTAGCATCAACTGAGCGGGGCAAGAGGAAACAGGGAAAAGGTCCATGTCCTGTTTGGTGGTGTAATCTGAACATGAGTACCTCCTGTAGCGGAGAGTCCAAATGCAAATTGATTCCTTTCTTTAAAAAGGAAAGGAAAGTTCTTTAGAATCCTGAGATGGATGATTTTGTGCTTCACCATTCCTTGGTAAGGAAGAGTCATCTATCCTAAACACCTTTCTGCTCTGGATCTGCTGTAGAAAAATCAGTCTTTTTCTATCCAGGACTTCTCAAAAGCAAAATGATCAGGGATGCTCTGAGTAGTTAGATCTCCCTGTTGAGGGGCAAAAACCAGTGCCACATTTGGTAATCATGCATGAGCAGGGAGGGATGGTGTTAGGTAATGAAAGGCAATGCCTTTAAAAAGGGAATATTGAAAAGGTAATGATGGCCAATTTGAGGAGCACATTTCCTATGCATGGTGTATTCTATACAAATTGGTGTTAGGTAATGAAAGGCAATGCCTTTAAAAAGGGAATATTGAAAAGGTGATGACGACCAATTTGAGGAGCACATTTCCTATGCATGGTGTATTCTATACAAACATCCTGTGCATAGATATTGATATTCTGGAATCAGCAATGACATGTTTCATAAAAACACAAGTGTTTAGATTAGAGGTTTTTGGAAGTTAAAGCTTGGCTGGCTGATATTCTGGAATCAGCAATGACATGTTTCATAAAAACACAAGTGTTTAGAGGTTTTTGGAAGTTAAAGCTTGGCTGGTTCAGGGATGCTCTGAGTAGTTAGATCTCCCTGTTGAGGGGCAAAAACCAGTGTCACTTTTGGTAATCATGCATGAGCAGGGATGGTGTTAGGTAATGAAAGGCAATGCCTTTAAAAAGGGAATATTGAAAAGGTGATGACGACCAATTTGAGGAGCACATTTCCTATGCATGGTGTATTCTATACAAACATCCTGTGCATAGATATTGATATTCTGGAATCAGCAATGACATGTTTCATAAAAACACAAGTGTTTAGAGGTTTTTGGAAGTTAAAGCTTGGCTGGTGATTCAGACACTGATCTTGGAATATCTTGGTTACCAGGTTCAGAAAGCGGCAAAAAGGTGCAATAGAAGATCTTGTACCCATGTATCCTGTGTAGTAGGAATGAGGGAAAGGGAAGAGAGAATTCCATCTATTGAACAGAAACTGTGACACGTCTAATTATGAGCAGACTCCATAATAGCTGTTATTAGGAATTCACCACTGTTGCCAGTCATGACAGTGTTATGAGCATTCATCAAGATCATGGGGCTGCATATAAAGTGTAAAGGTTTACTTTCTAGATGCTAACAATTTGATGTCTATTTAGAGTATGTCTGGCAAGTGCCAGACGACAGTCCTCAGAAGGTGCCTCTTAACTTCACTCTTGCTACCCATGAACTTCTTAACATTTATTTGCTCCTAAAACCCAGAAGCCTTCTTAATCATCCAGTATCCATATGTTATAGATTATCAGGCAACACACTCACTGCAGAGGATAAGAGCCTAATGTAGGGAAGAGCTTGATGGCATGGATAATAGTTACATTACCCTCTTGGTGCCTAGCTAACTAAAGCTCGCAGAAGAATTTGCTATAGTTGGCCATAGTCACTTTGCTGTTCTTTCTAAAGAATCTCCTTCCCTTTTCCAAATTGAAGCACCCCTTCCTGTCCTATCCATTTTTATTGGCTTTGTGTTCAGAATTAGACGTCAGTATAGATTTGACTTTCTGAGGTCTGTTTTATAGCTGGGTTGGTTGGGTAATCTTGACCTGTCCTTCAGTTTGAAACAAGGTAATGTATGTGAAACCTTTTTGTGAACTAAGAGATACCAAAATATGCAAGACATCTGTCATATCTGTTTCTATTTCCTTTCTTTTTAGATTTCCACATCCCTTCAGCTGCTTCTAACACCCCAACCTCATGAATATCATGGATACGTTTCCCTCTTCACTTTATTCAAAGGAAGATAGTGAGAACACTAAAAATATTTAACAGTTTCTGGAATAGTATCTGTATGTGTGATAGTGGGGAAGAGGGGGTTCTTTTTTCTTGTTCTCTATTTTTACACACGTAAAGAGAACAGTTCTCATTTCTTCCAACTATCTGAGAGGTGAAAGAACCCTTACAGATATAGATACAAATGACAGAGATATAATCCAAATTCCAGTGGCTCTTATTCAACCCATTCTGAGAAGGTCTCAAACTCTTGCAACCCAACCTTCCACAAGTTTACAAAGCATTTCTAGCAGCTCCTGGTCAAATTGTTAACATTTATTCTGTTCAGTCTCAGTTCAGGTGATTATGACTGTGCTCGCCAGAAATTACACGCCCATCAGTTTCCATCCCACCTTTAGCTGAATTTAAACCACTGTAGCTCAGGAGATGTACAGGCTTCACGGGATGCTTCACAGGAGAGTATACTTGCTATGCTGCTGAGCTATGCTGAATGGAAGATTTTAGGAAATGGTCTTAAAGTTTTTCCTTGAATTCACACTCAGTTTCAGATGGAAATTCAACATGGAGACATGTCAGAATGATTGACTCAAGACCAAATCAGAATATCCATTTCTTTCTAGGACTGAAAACCTTTTTTCACAATCAAGTATGAGTTACCTGTATCCTTTTCTCCCTAGTATGATTTGATTTCAGGAACAATTTCAGTTTTCTAATGAGAGAACTAGAGGTTTAGTTTATCAACTATGTCCACTATACATAAAAGCTGGAAAAATTATGTTCTTCACCCCAGCACCAGAATGTTGGAAGAGATCTGAATGTTCTTAGGAGATATCCATTGACAGTATCTGGGACAGGTAGAAATAGAGAATTAAAGACCTCAGAATTGGCTATTACTAAGACACTTGGTTGCTAGTAAATCGGTATGAAAAGCAGGGAGATGAAGAGAGAAATATGATGTGGAAAATTAGGACCAGATCCTGTAAGGAAAAAGGCATGAGAGAAGTCAGTTAGATTGGGGAAGGGAAATGGATTTCTATAGAACATATTGTCTTACTAGTGAGTTAAAGATTAATTACTCTGGTATCTGTATTCTTATCCATTTTGGGAGAATTTTGGATTGTTATAAACACAGAATAATAAGATACAGAAAATAAAACTTGCATCACTCAGATGTTATGATGTAAGAGGGATTCTTAGCTATCTGGGTTATGTAGGGCAATAAATAAACAAAATACCAGTTATACATTAGTATAGGCATCTTTCTAGAAAGTTCACTGTAGCTTACAGTAAAACTGAAAGAAGAATCAAGTCAATAAAAGTTATATGTTGACTCATTTAGATCATTAATAGTTAGAGAGTATTAAGGATGAGCCTAGACTGGGTAAGTGGGCTGCTGTTCTGAGAATACAATGTTTTAGTCAATGAAATGAAAGAAAAGCTAAATTTCAACCAGTGCCTTTCAGAAATAAAGGGAAAGCATTCAGAGAGAAGCAGGGGGGGGGGGACATGTACCATTGGACAGAGGTCCAGAAGCAGCAGGGTCGGAGTGGGGGTTGGGGTAGAATAGTAAAACCTTTTTTAGACTGAAGTTAGAAAGGTGAGTCAGTGGCTTATCACTGGGGGCATTCAGTGCATGGGCAGTAAGTTCCTGTGAGGAAGAGAATTGATCTTAATTTGTGAAGTAATCAACAATCAGTAGAATGATTTTGATTGCCATATGTTGAGTATCCCACGTTTAAAATTCCAGAGGTGGTAAAAATTAAGGAGAGATGCAGCAATCATGAGAAAATCAAGACTAGCCTGGAGATTGTGGAAGGGACAGGAAATGAATAGGTCAAAATACAGAGAAGACTGGTTAGAAACAGGTGGCTGTGGCATAAAAGAGAATGAAATCTGCATTCGTGGCATTTCACAGTTAGATAGGGAACTGTACCAATACAAAGTACCCCTTCCCCAGCGGCTTCTGTATCCTGTGCCTCAGGCAGCCTCTGGGCTTCAACACTGTATCTTCAGAGCCTTTTTCAATGTAGGACTGCTCAGCAGCATTGAAGTAGAATGAATACAGATTACACCATACGTGACAGCTTCCCAGAACCAGAACCATGTTTTCTTATCAAATATGTTGCCAATTATAGAGAGTAATACAATCAAAAAATAAGAAGTGGATAAAATGAAGAAGATGGTAAGAGACCTCAGAGCAATGGACTGGGCTCTCATGCTGGAGGTGCTGGTATTATATTGTTGCATCTGCTCCCAGTGCTGGACCAATGAAGCAATAAGTACAATGATAGAAACCAGGAACAGAAGGAAGGGAACAGCCATCCCAACCATTTTAAGAGGTTTGTAAAAATACTGCTCAGACACTTTAAGTCTTGCAAGCAAAGTACTGTTTCTAGGTGAATGATCCAGGGTGATTACTTCCATCTGGATGTTATTTCTAACAGCAGAAGGGATGACGGTCACACCAGAAATCAACAGAGAACCCAGTATTAACCAAGGAACCAGTTTTGAAATTTTCCATCTCAGCCAGCGGAAGACGGGGTGGGTGATGGAAGAGCTCTTGATACAGTAGAAGGCAGCAAGCAAACTGGTTAACCAGAATGAAAAACTATTAGAGAGATCCCAGATGAGAGATAAAGTCCAAAATATCTCATCAGGCCTAGTATAGACACAAAAGTTGTATAGCATTGATGCCCATTGTAGACAGAAATGGGAGACGCCCAGGCTGATGAGAATCATTTCCACAGGTGACAGTCTTTTGAAGTGTACCCACTCTCTGAACAGCACTGCAACAGTTAAGCCACTCTGTACAATTATTATCAAGGATTCAAGCACATAGATGATGATAGAAAAGATAGTGAGTTGGATGGGCATCATGCTTCTACTCTGAAGTATCTTCTGGAACAAAGACTCAGAAGCTCTGTACCAGTTTTCAGTTATGAGGCAGGTGTCTCTTCCCACCACTCTCTGGTATAATAAAAAAAAAAAACCTCTTTCTGGATGCAAATTTTCCCAACTCACTTTGACATTGTCATTTTTTTGGCTGCAGGATTTGTCTATGCTTTGTTTGCTGGGTTGTAATCCCATCGGGATGCATGGAAATATGGTTTAGATGTGGATTCTTGCTCTTAAGATGATTTGATTATTTCTACAAATAAAAATCCATTACACACCCATGCTATGAGTTTCCTCTTTATTTCCTTGAGGTACCCTTTGATTATCTCTCCTCTTATTTAAGTGACATCTTCACATATTTAGCTTAAAATATGTGAGCCACAGAAAAGATATGTCCTTCACTGTGCATTCATGTCTTTGGTAATGTTTCCATTCTACTAAGCGCTGTGCTGGTGCTAACCTCAGAATCTCTGTGTTACCAGCTTCTTCAACAGCAGGTGCTGTGTAAATCACAACCAAATTGTGAGGGTTAAAAAAATGGAAAAAAAAGGTCTTTCTTTGAAAATTATGTCCACAAAATTTCTAGAAGTCCTCGCCTATCAGTGTCCCCATCCAATGCAAACTGAATTCAGAACTGTCCGCTGAATCTTCTGACTCAGAGCTATCAAACTGCAAGGAAACCATTACACGTTCTTCTTTGACCTCCTAATGGAAATGAAGCAGTGTTATTATTGTGTCCTGCTAATTCCAATGCCTTGAGCATATGCTTGATATAGTTTTGAAAATTGTTCTTGTTCCATTTATATCACTTTTGTTTCTCCTCTCATGGCTAGGTTTTTTTTTCATGTCTCACAGACAAACTGAGAGTCCTCTTACCACTAGTAAAACCATATACATACTTTCTAACTATGCAGACATCATTTCGTAGTTATACAAGAATGTTAGAGAAAGAATACATTTTTCCTTGTCTTGGAACAGCTATGCTAAACAGGTACAAAATTCTTAATTAGTGACTTTAAAAATGAGAATCAGATTGTAGTAATTTGTAGTTCATAGTTGAGACAAAGCAAAAGTTATTGACCCTGAAGGAGTTGAGGGGGAGTCAGTTACCCTTCCCACCCAATCAGTCGATGTTAGCTGCATGTGGGGGAAGGGCTAAGGATATACAAGCTGAGAACACCATAAGGTATCTCGACATTTTGTGCCGCTGTGAGGAAGTCACAGGATCTATAGTTGAGTGTGGACTTTCCAGTGCAGCTGTAAATGTGGGGGGGGGCACCCACTCTTCTGTAAATAAACTCCTACCCTATGTTCTGTTAGCAAGCCCAATAAACTAGATAGGATTTAAAAAAAAAAAAAAAAAGAACAGAGCTAATGGAAACATTCGTTAGTCCACCAAATGACTCTATGTTGATGAATTCTTTGGTCTTTGATTTCTTATTCCTACTTTTCCCCTTAAACTTCATATATACATATATATATATGTATGTATATATATAACCTGCTTCAAGTTATTTCTAGAAAAATGTGTTTAAAATTGCCTCTCTTTAGAATAACAAAAATATTCTAAAAATAGTTATTGACCCTATGCATGGTAAATTCCAAACCCGGATGAAGAGTTAATTTTTCAAAATGGGAAAACAAAAGTAATCTAAGTCTAACATGAAACTTATAATTCTTGAACATAAACCTTCCCCAAACCCACTTAACTCAATGGCATAAAGGAAAACAATAGCTTTAAAAAAAAAATCACACCAGTAGCCAGGATTAAAACGAGAAAGCATCTGATTTTAAAATGCAAAAAAGCAGGAAATAAAATGAAACAATAGCCTTTAATTAAATGATGAACTGGTTGAGATGTAGTGCCACATAAGGGGGACAGATAAAATATGAAATGTTGATTAGAGAAATATTCAATGGCAATATTAACATTTGCCCTTTTTGTCTTTTATCATAGATATAACATTCTAAGCATGTTATCTCCACATACAATGATCTTAGAAAGACTGTAGTTCTCTAAACCTCTGTCTGAGGAATTATTCAACTGCATTTAACATGTTACAGCCCTAAGAACTGGTAACAACCACAACAGATTAACCAGAAATGCATCTCTGCAGAAAATGGCACTTTATAGCTGGCCTGCAGCTAGAGAAACACCCTGGCAGTATTCTCCTTCACAAGAGCATTCTCCATGTGGTAGTGGCAATTAAATAGTCCATATATTCTTTGGGGAAGAATTTGACTGTGAGATATACTGAGTTTATGTCCTCTGGGTTAGACACTCGAAGACTGATTCTTCTTCTATGTGGACACATCTTTGAGCTCTCCTTCTGCAATGACCTGACTTGCCCTCTTTTGCTCTCTTCCAACCCCCACCCATACCCCTTTCGCTTATTACAGTGAAAATTGGAAAATTGTTACCCATTGGGACTCAATGCTGGAAAGGTGACTGGTGCCTGGATACTTCTGCATAGTACTCTTTATCCATGTGGCATCAATTTTTTAAAATTTGTTTATTTGTGTGTGTGTGTGTGTGTGTGTGTGTGTGTGTGTGTGTGTGTGTGGGTGGGTGTGTACGCACACACGTGCCTGTGTATGTGTCTGTGTATGTCAGAGGAAACTTGCCAAAGCTAGTTCCTTCTTTTACCGTGTGGGTCTTGGGATCAAATTCAGGCTGTCAGGATTGGTGATAATCACCTCCACTTGCTGAGTCTGCCCAAGCTCAGGCATTCTTGCCAGACAAAAGGATGGGAGGACACCACAGTTGTCTGGACTGAAAGCTCTCTCCATGCTGCTGTCTCTCCAGTTCTGCTCTCCCTTTTCAGACAATGCCAAGGTCCACTAGCTTGCTTCCTAATGTAACATTTAATGGTGAAAGGGAAGGTCAATCTCTCCTTAGGGGCAATATAATCTTCACTGTTAGAGGTCTTGTTTCTGTGACTACTGGTTTCTCTGAGCATCTTCCTAGTCTGATCTGATACTTTGTTTACTTCTAGGGAGGCACCCTAATTTTTCTTTTTTTCAAACTTGGTAAGACTAATTTTCTCAATTATGAATTTTACTATCATTAAACATACACTGTATATGTATACAGTCCTAGACAGTAATGTCTTTTCTGATATGTACATATATATGTACTATTTATTATACATAGGAAAAATTGAAAATGGAAAAATTAAAAAGAACAGACTATTAACCAAAAGGTAAACAGCAATAAACAAGAATTTTCTAAAGAGAGGCTTAATCTCATGAGTAGTAAGAAATATATGAAAAATCCTTTTCATTCTTCACATTTCACAAACAAAATAACTTTTGGGTCATATCAACTACAACAGAAAATGTGGGGGTATAGAAGGATTTATACTTCTGGAAGGAATGTAAATTAATAAGTTACATTAAAAACGACTTAGTCATATTAAGAGAAAATATATTCCACAGCCATTCCTTGCAGGGTGTATGTTGTATATTATATGGAAACTCTTGCACATTTAGAACATGGGAGAAATTTATTGATTCTATTTCAGAATTCTTCATAACATTAATGGATTGGAAACTGCATAAATGGCCAGGAGTTGTGCAAAGATAAAGTGTGGTGCAATCATATAATGTTATAAAATTACACAGACATTTATTTGCCTTCCCCCAAATTAGTTTACTGCATTTGTTCCTTACTGGCAGAAGTTGTCTCTTATTGAAGAGGTTTTAAATGCCAGTCTCTTAGTTTAATATCCTCTTTGCATATTCAGTTTGTACATGAAAATCAGTTCTGGGGACAGGGACCAGAAGAGAAGCCTGCTGAGTTGTTCTATGAAAAATGCTCTTCTCTGATATAGCACACAGATCCCTCTTTTTCATCCTGTGTTTCAACTATGTGTGATGCTGAGAACAACTGTAACCCTGGAGGAAAATCAGAGTGAATCAAAGAAAAGAACACAGAATCTTGTACTGGTGCCTGATAGTTAATAATTTTGGGTTGTACTAACTCTGAAAGGCTATTTTATGTGCAGAGTATACCAGTAGAGTTTAAACCACTGAGAAGCCCTGGGGCTGCTGGATAAAGTCAAGCAGAGAAAGAGAGAGAGAGATGCAGTGTCCCTGTTGCTGAATCAAGAGACCTACAAACACTCATTTTATGTAGCACTCACAGAAACTTCAAAGCACAAAATATGCCTGATGGTTGGTGTTGTCTGTGAAGACCATTGCTCTCCTCACAGAGAGAATGCAAGCACATATTTCATTTGTTGTGTAAGCAAAGTGATAGTCTTGTATCATTCTAATACAAAATTGGCAAAGGTGCCAAAATACAGGTGCCCAAATAGCTAGTTTGTAGGATGAAATGTGTTCTAGAACATTTTCTTTAAATAAATGCAATTAAACTAGATCAGACAAATGATGTTGTTAAATTCATATGATATTGATATAATGTCATATATGAAAATATGGTAAGGATGCTTACCATGATCTGCACTGGTGTGACTGTGCATTGCCAATAAGTGTTTAGAACAGTGGAACTAGCAAGATGAGCTCCAAGTCGACAGAGCACAAAACCATTAGAGCTCTGGAGTTTGCTTACAACATTGGGTGTGAAAATAGCCGCGTTTGCATGTCCAAACCTGTGAATATGTTACCTTATGTGCAGAAATGACTTTACTGAACTGTAAGACAATACTTTTTTATTTAACTTGGTAACAATTTGTTATAATGGTACTAGGAATAAAATCCAGATAATGCAAAGAACCAAACTCTAAGAGCCAAGCTATCCTATTGCTTTAACTGAAATTTGTACACATTTTATAGTTATGAACTAGTGACTTCATACACAAAGAAATCATAGAGAGAATAGACTAAAAGTACTAAAAGATAGAGGTAGAAAGGTATGGAGGAACTTTATCACATACCCCCAGGCTGCCTGAAGGACTTGTAGGCTTTGGATCTTAACTTTGGAGTCACACAGTGAACATTAAAAGCAACAATTCACCCCCATGTCCCATCTCTAACATTTTTTGTCTGCTTGCCAGAATTTTGAAAAATCACCTCATAGAGTTCTAAAGTCCAGTTCGTTGCTTTGAAACTTCCAGTGTGGACACTGAGAATGGGCAGTGAGAATAAAAAGCTGCTACATATACCAGTTTACTTTGCAAAGAGTGTATTTAGATTTATAAATTTCTAGCAATTGGAAGAACTGTGGAGTGTTCAATCCTTCCAAACTTCTTGTTGCTCTTCGGCCACATTCTGAAGATGCTCCTCCTGAAGTCCGCCCTTCCCTGTCCTCTCACAGCACCTGGATCCTGCTGGGGCGTTATTTATCTCCAGTTTGTGAACACATATTAAGTTCTTCTGATATCACCCCATTTTTTTTATTAATTATGTAGGAAATGCCACACTTTTCTTTGACCACAGATGAAATGTTTAATACTGTCTGCTTCAATTGTTTCAAACTATTCACTCTCCCAGGGTGCTTTTTAAAAATTATTTATTTAATAACCATATAACTAGAAGAAGCATTTCATTACAATAGCATTGACATATTCAATAACAATTTCCAGAGCTAAGATGCATCTCTTTCATAACTGGCTGTAAATTTCTAGGTTTACAGTTGAATTGATAGTTATACAATGTTGTACTCTGTATAACCCCTATAAGACATAAAATTAAATGAAGTTTTAAACTTTAAAAAGATCCCCTTTTCATTATTAAAAGGCAGATTCATACAGAAAAATTCATTTTTAATACAATTGACACTACGATGCACATGTGTTTCTAATCTGTATATATCTGATTATTACTAGTCACAGTCGGTTACTTTCTGAGTTCCTTGTCATCTGAGCATGTATATAAACTCGTCAGATAGACAGCCTTCCTCTCCCACTAGAGCCTCCATACTCTGCCATCCC
>NW_008333889.1:183015-183832 GCF_000622305.1 Nannospalax galili | reverse complement strand
AGCTGTTCCTCATTTAGCAGCAATCAGTTGTCAATATTCCTTTAGATAAGACTGGGGTCTGCTGTTCATTTTCCAAGTTCTATGCTGGGTTACTATCTGGGAGTCCCTTAGGCCACCCTGACCAACAATTCAAAAGAAAGTATCTCCTATCTGGTATTGTTGCTTGTTATGTAAGCTTTAGCTATGCATATGGACTCTTAAAAATTATATTGGCCCCTTTAATCTTTGGTTATACATTCCTTTTGGGTGTTTAAGGCCACACAGTTGGTCCAGATAAACCAATTTATTTTTACTCTTAAGTTCATTGGAGGATCTGTTCCTCAGGGGTCACATGGGCTTTGGAAGAGTCCCTGGCTCCTTTCTTTTACCAGTTCTGCCTATGTGAAGATAAGTCAAAGGTCCTGCTTGATCATGGTTGGCTTCACTTGGAAGCATGGAGGAAATGATTCCTCTGTGTTAACCCTCCATTTTATAGACTGGACACTGGTTCAAGCCCATCTGGTGGGGTCTCCTTGGCCTTCTTGATCAAGAGGACAGGTCACCCACCACCACTATAGGACATTTTGAGAGATGCTCATAGTCCCCTGGAACTAGTTGACCTAGGAAAGCAAGGAGCAAAAAAGGGTCCTTTGTGTCCCTCTGACCAAATTATTATACACCTCAAAGTATGTCCGTTTAACACCCAAGAAGGTTAGCTACACCAGTCTGGTATTTTTAATTACTGTGGGTCATGTAGATAAATCTTGGGCAAAGACCAGTTGTTCTCAGATAAACCTTACCTAGACATATAGTTCTTGATCTGCTATGTATAATTTTT
>NW_008333889.1:181145-181627 GCF_000622305.1 Nannospalax galili | reverse complement strand
TGTAGGTTTTTCCCAATGTTTTCTTCTAAGAGTTTCAGAGTTTCAGGCTTTACATTGAGGTTTTTGAGCCATTTGGAATTGACTTATCTGCACGGTGAAAGACAGAGGTTTAGTTTCATTCTTCTACAAGTGGAGATCCAGTTTTGCCAGCACCATTTGCTGAACATGCTGTCTTTTCTCCAGTTAATGTTCTTGGCCCCTTTTTCAAATATCAGGTGGCTGAAATTGCATTTGCTCATATTTGGGTCTTCGATTTTTTGCCATTGGGCTATGGATCTATTTTTGTGCCAGTACCACATTGTTTTTATGACTATAGCTCTGTAATACAGCTTGAAATCTTGTATAATAATCCCCCGGCATTGTTCTTAGTGCTCAGGGTTGTTTTGGCTAGCTGAGGTCTTTTGTGCTTCCGTATGAATCTTAGGATAGTTTTTTCCAATTCTGTGAAAAATGGCATGGGGATTTGGATTGGCATTGCATTG
>NW_008333889.1:179181-181092 GCF_000622305.1 Nannospalax galili | reverse complement strand
ATTCTTCCAATCCATGAGCATGGGAGGTCCTTCCATCTTCTGATGTCTTCCTCAATTTCTTTCTTTAAAGATTTAAAATTTTCATTGTAGAACTCTTTAATGTCTTTGGTCAGGGTTACTCCGAGATATTTTATTTTTGTTGCAGCTATTATGAATGGGAGTGTTTTCATGTGCTGTTTTTCTGATAGCTTGTTATTGGTATATAGAAAGGCTATAGACTTCTGTAGGTTAATTTTGTAACCTGACACTTTACTGAATGTGTTAATAATTTCTAGGAGTTTGCGTGTGGAATTTTTGGCGTCCTTTAGATATAATATCATATCATCTGCAAAAAGGGATAATTTGATCTCTTCTTTTCCAATTATTACTCCTTTAATTTCCTTCTCTTGTCTTATTGCTCTTGCAAGAGTTTCAAGTATTATGTTAAAGAGAAGTGGGGATACTGGACAGCCTTGTCTAGTTCTGATTGGAATGGGAATGCTTCCAGTTTTTCTCCATTTAGAATGATGTTGGCTGTGGGTTTGTTATATATGGCTTTAATCATGTTGAGGTATGTTCCCTCCAGTCCAATTCCCTCTATGACTTTGAACATAAATACATGTTGAATTTTGTCAAAGGCGCAACTATTGAGACGACCATATGGTTTTTGTCTCTAAGTCCATTTATATGTTTTACTACATTTATTTACCTAAGTATGTTGAACCATGGCTGCATCTCTGGAATAAAGCCGACTTGATCATGGTGGATGATCTTTTGGATGTGTGCCTGTATGCGGTTTGCAAGTATCTTGCTGAGAATGTTTGCATCTACGTTCATTAAGGATATGGGCCTGTAATTTTCTTATTTGGTTGTATCTTTACCTGGCTTTGGTATTAGAGTGATGCTGGCTTCATAGAAGGAATTTCGAAGTTCTCCTTCCATTTCTATTCTTTTGAATAAATTAAGTAGTGTTAGATGCAGATCTTCTTTAAATGTCTGATAGAATTCTGATGTAAATCCATCTCATCCTGGGCTTTTTTTAGTTGGGAGGTTTTGTATTGCTGTTTCAATTTCTTTTTGTGTTATGGGTCAGTTTAAGACGTTAATCTCTTCTTGGATTAGTTTTGGTGGTTCCCATGCCTTTAGATATCTGTCCATTTCTTTCAGGTTTTCAAATTTAGTAGCAAATAGGTTTTTAAAGTATTCCCTTATAATGTTCTGTATCTTTCTGGTGTCTGTTGTGACCTTTCATCTCTGATTTTGTTCATTTGGAGGTGTTCTTTCTTTCTTTTTGTTAACTGGGCTAGCGGTCTGTCAATCTTGTTTATCTTCTCAAAGAAACAACTCTTGGAATTGTTGATTCTTTGTATTGTTTTCTTTGTTTCAATTTCATTAATTTCTGCCCCAATTTTTGTTATTTCTTCTTGTCTGCTGGGTTTGGGTTTCATTTGCTATTGCTTTTCAAGTGTCTTGTGCATTGAATTATTTCAATCTTTTTGTATTTGTTGAGGTTCGTTTTGTGCCCCAGTATATGGTTGATTTTCGAGAAGGTTCCATGGGGTGCTGAGTTGAAAGTATGTCCTTTGGTGCTTAAGGTGGAATACTCGGTATTTGTATGTTAGGTCCATTTGATATATGGCATTGTTTAACTCTGTTGTCTCTCTGTTAACTCTCTGCCCTGTTGACTTATCTAATGGAGACAGTGGGGTACTGAAGTCACCTACTATTAATGAGTTGGGGTTAATCTGTGTCTTGCAGTCCTGTAGTATTGTTTTTATGAAGTTGGGTGCACCAGAGTTTGGTGAATATATGTTCATGATTGTGATATCTTCTTGATTCATTGTTCCTTTGATCAAAATGAAGTGGTTTTCTTTTATATCTTCTGATTAGTTTTAGTTTAGAGTCTTTTTTGTCATATATTAGAATTGCTTA
>NW_008333889.1:139535-179136 GCF_000622305.1 Nannospalax galili | reverse complement strand
TACTTTAAGATAGTGTGTGTCCTTGAAAGTGAGATGAGTTTCTTGCAGACAACAAAAAGATGGGTTTTGTTTCTTAATCCTTTCACCTAGTCTGTGTCTTTTGACTGGGGAGTTTAGTCCGTTAATATTTAAAGTTATCAATGAAAAATGGGTATTGAATCTTGTCATTTTTATTTCTGTTTACATTCTTGATATAGCTGTACCTTTCCATAGTTATACCTTCATTGGAATTATTTCCATAATCCCTTGGTATAGTCGTTCCTTTCTTCAGCTCTTTGTGTTGCTTCCAGAACTCTTGGAAGGGCTTGTTTTGTGGACATGAATTCCTTCAGCCTATTAATGTCATGGAAGGTTTTTCTTTCCCCTTCAACTATAATAGATATTTTGGCTGGGTAAAGTAATCTGGGTTGGCATCTGTGGTCATTTAAAAGTGGGAAAACTTTGGCCCAGGCTCTTCTGGCTTTCATAGTTTGCACTGAAAAGTCAGCTGTAATCCTAATGAGTTTTCCTTTATATGTGACTTGTTGTTTCTCTTTTGCAGCTTTCAGAACTGTCTCTTTGTTTTGTACGTGTAGCGTTTTCACTATGATGTGCCATGGAGAGTTTCTTTTCTGGTCCTGTGTGTTTGGTGTTCTATATGCTTCTTGTATCTGTATGGGCATGTCTTTCTTTCATTTTGGAAAATTTTCTTCCATGATTCTATTGAAGATCAGGTCCATGCCATTATCTTGGGATACTTCTCCTTCCTGTATGCCTATGATTCGTAAGTTTGGTCTTTTTATGGTGTCACACAATTCCTGCATATTCCATTCCTGTGATTTTGTAAATTTCTCATAATCTTTGCTTGTGTGGTCTAGTTCATCCACTTTATCTTCCAGTCTTGATACTCTGTTTTCCATTTTGTTCATCCTATTGGCGAGGCTTTCTCCTATTGTTTCTAATTGGAATGCTGAATGTTTCACTTCCTTTTCATTTCAGCTAGTCTTCAATATTTGTAACTCTTCTGAATTCATTCAGAAGTTTAACCCCATCTTCCTTCAGTTCTTTGATTTCGTTTGTGTGTTCTTTAAATTCACTGAATTCTTTACCATGTTTATAATTGTTCTTTTGAGTTTCATGTCCTGCATTATCTCTAGGGGGTTCTCCTTGTACTCCTCTAGAGTACTATTGGTATTTGGTGGGGATATGTTATTTTGGTTTTTTATGTTATTAGTTTTTCTCTGTGGTTTTGTCATGTGAATTTCTTTTGTAGTTTCTGATTCTTATGTGAGACTCAGGCCTTCAAGTTTAAGTCTGTTCTTTTTGTGAACTTTATATGTCTTTGTTTACTTTGTTTAATTTTTGGGCATGAAAAGCTGGTTCCTCTAAGCTTCCACTTCTCTCCTTTGATTTTATATTGGAGTGGCCGGATTGCTTTTGTCTTCAGGAGTTCCCACAGAGGCCCAATTCAGGTGAGAGTAAAATGGTTTCAGGCTTTATACTAAGGTCTGGATTCCTCCAGGAACGATTTTGGCCTCAGGAATTTGGGGGTTTGACTGGACCAGGAGCCTGGCCCAGGAAAGATGCTGGTCTAGGGCAGCTGGTGGCAGTGCCAGGGAGAGATGCAAAATCAGATGGGGCACGGAAGAGGCCCCAAGGCCTCCTGGGGACTGCAGTGAGGAGCTGGGTTGATCTGGATGCAAAGGATCAGGAAGAGGAAGTGTCAGACCCAGAGTCCCAGACGGATGCTGGTGGGTGGGGCCAGGCCCAGAAGCAGTGCTCCTAGGGCCCAGAGAAGGGACTACATTGGTCTAGCTGAAAAGGATCAGGGCACAATATTGGTTCCCCAGGTGTCTGGGGCCCCAAGACAAGGAATGGGGCAGGGCCCGGTGGCGGACATGAGGGGGCGGTGAATGAGGATGGGGGTTGAATGAGGTTGGTGGAGTCAAGGAGCAGAGGGCACAATGGACTTACCACAGAGAGGCCTACAGGTAGGAGAGAGGCCTGCTGTGGTTCTTGCAGGCTCAGGGAAGCAGAGGAGGTGATGGCGGGGCCCAGAGAAGGCACTCCATTGGTCTGGATGAAAATGATCAGGAAGCAGTATTGGTTCCCCAGGTGTCTGGGGCCCCAAGATAAAGAATGGGGTAGGGCCCAAACTCGGAGGGGAGAACTGTGGTGGAGAATGGAGGGTGAATGAGGCTGGGGGAGTCAAGGCACAGGGTCTAATGGACTTACCCCGGAGAGAGGCCTGTGGGTAGTAGAGAGCTAGCATGCTTTTTAAAAAATCTACAGATATTAGAACTGCACATTATAAACAAATAGAGCTTCTGAATATAGATTTTGCCTCGTAAAATCTTGTGAAAATGCACAGTGTGAATTTTGCTTTTAGCTACCGTGTGTATTTAAATCCAGAGATCATTCAGTGGTAACTTAAACTTCTTGCTTCTACATAAATACAAGTGAGGGCTTTTCTAGTCCGTGCTTCAGCCACCCTCACTTTTCCTACTACGTATATCTGTTTTCTGGGAGAAGACTGTTCATCCTTAACACAATTGACATATTCAATAACGGTTTCCTGAGGTAGGATGCATCTCTTTCAAAATTGGCTGTAAATTTTTAGGTTTACAGTTGAATTATTACAGTTACACAATATTGTACTCAGTATAAACCCTATAAGACATAAATTAAATGATGTTTTAACCTTTAAAAAAGATCTCCATTTCATTATTAAAATACACAGTTTCATACAGAAAAATTCTTTTTCAATGCAATTGACATTATATCACTCTTTAAATAAAAAAACATAGTTTGTTTAGTCCCCAACTTGTTGAATGGATTCATTCCTGTAACCCTGGGGGCATGCACACAGCCAACTGGAAAACTGAAAATTATAGAAAATTCAAGAACTAGAATTTAATACTATCATGACACTTCCCGATGGACTTGGGTAAATAAAGTTCAGATCAAGAAGAATTAAAGACTGCTGCCGCCAAAATAACTGTGTTCAGATGACATATGTAATGTTACTAGAAACTGATTCTTCTTTCCACCCCACCATCCTTACCAGTCACTAACTTCGATGTTCTGGAACACTGGGCACTTGTGGTCGTGATCGGCACTGAGGTGGCAGAGCACTCCTTTCCTGCTCCTGTTAGGTTGCAACAAAGTTGTACCAAAGCCAGGTATACACTCCGCAACCCCAGACATGCTTGACATGCTTTGTTTGTTGTGTCTCTCTTGCCCTAAGAATTGCTGCTAGTACCAGAGACTGAGAGGAGTTAGGATCAGTGAGAACCCACGCTTTAGTGATAGTCTCCTCAGCTGTGGGTTCTCATGGATTAACAGAAGAAGCATCATCTGAGAAATGGCTAGAAATGCAAAGTCTTTGATCCTTTCTCAGGCCTCCCCATCAGAAATTCTGGATACTGGGCCTGGCACTGTGAATTTCAATGATGCTTGATCAAGCTTGAGAATCATGACCACCAACCGGCACATCCTTCTTGGTTCTCCCTAGCCTTGGGATAACTCAATTGCCAGGCTACTTTGGGACACTTCTCCAGATGGTCTAGACATAATGGATTCATTTGACTCCAGTGGAAGACACAATTTTGGATCAAAATGCAACTGCCTCAAACAGTGAAAGTGAATTTAAAAATAAATATAATTTTAAAAAAGGCAACTGGAGAGATGGTTCAGTGGTTAAGAAAACTGACTGATCTTGCAGAAGACCCAGGTTCAGTTCCCAGCTCCCACATGGGGTTAACAACCATCTGTAACTCCAGTTCCAGGGGATCTGACACCTTCTTCTGACCTCTGTAGTAACTGTACAACACGGCTGCACCTACATACATGCAGGCAATGCACACATACACATAAAATAAAATAAAATTAAGGTTAAAATTAAAATAGAATACATGGCCCTCTGCTGGGAATTTCCTTGTTCTTACTTTGTGCAATATGACATTTTGGAGATCATCTAGGATAGACAGAACTTTTGGAATAAATTTTTACTTAATAAATGGCAGTAAAAGGGAATAAAAGGCAGTTGTACTGCTGAAGAGCCATGAGGAACCTTCACTTGGCTGTCTATTGTATCTTTCTCAACTCTCAGATCAGTGACTCTTTACCCTTGGGAGCCAAGGGTGATGAATGCCTTAGGTATCTCTGTATCACACAAAGAATTTCCATAGGAAAAAGGAGCCAAGAGAATAAAAATAGCAAGAAGGAAAGACAGGAAGAGGAACGAAAGGGGAACAGTGAAAAAGGAGGAAGAGAAAGGTCAAGAGGTCCCAAGCCTCCTTCTGTCTTTCCTATCTCAAAATACAGAGATGTCACAGGTTGCCAGAAACCCCTGCCAAGCTGTGAAAACTCTGCTGTAACTGTGACCTGGAAAGAAGGAGCTCAGAAATAGCTATTCATGAAGGGTAAATATGCTAAATAGATGGGATTATCTTGCTAAAGCAGCTCCCAGCCCTCAAGCTTGATACATATTTACAGGTTTTTTTATATATATATATATGTCCAAAATTATGTGAATATAGCTATGTGTTCTGTAACACCTGTTTTATGAGGTTCTGGGAAGCAAACACAGGGCCTAGGCAAGCACTTTACCAACTGAGCTACATCCCCAACCCTGTCTTTGCTCAATATTTTTAAGACTAGAAGTTTTATAGGACTGTTCATTCTGAACAGTCATCATTCAATCAAGGTGTCCTGTTCATTACATGACTTAAGGACACATTCCAAATCTTTGAGGGTGAGATATATTTAGATACTTTCTAAAATATTTATTTATTATTTTTATTTTTTGTGTGTGAGTGTATTACCTACGTGTATGTAAGTGTACCCGTGTCATGCAATGCCTGTGGATAAAAGAAAAGGGCCTCAGATTCCCCTGGAACTGGAGTTATGGATGGTTGTTAGCCACCATGTGGGTGCTAGGAATTGAACCTGGGTCCTTCTGCAAGAGCAGCCAGTGCTCTTAATCTCTGAGCCATCTCTCCAGCCCACTTTCAATAAAACTTTGCTGTATGAGTCTTTGCAGGAGAACAACAATGAAAATTTTATGAAATATAAATACTAAGGATTCAATCTTCAAAAAGTTTATTCTTTATAAGATTAAATTCTAGGTTTAACCAGAGGATTCCTACGGGCAACTTTGTTGGAAACAAAGAAAAACCTTATTCTCTTTTTTATGCCACTTTCAAAAACTAGCAAAAGAAACAAAAACAATGTGGCAGACTAAATAAAGTCCAAGTCACATGTAAGAGTGTTCTCCAGAAAGATCAGCTATGCTAGTGGTAATTATTTTCCTTTGTTTATTCAGCAAATATTTACTAAGATTCTATTATGAGCCAGGCTGTCATAAATGGGATGTGGGAATAAAGGAATTTGTATACATTATGTAAGAGAAGCCTGCTTTAGATGGCATTTCAGAGAAATGAGTGAGTAGTTGAGTAAAAATATCAAGAGTTCAAGGATAAAGTCTGGGTATATATAAATTTAGGATTCCTAAGCACTGATTGATGTTATCTAAAATTATGGATTTCAGGATATGACCTAAAGAATAAATATAGATAAAAGCTCTGAGGAAAGGTACACTCTGGCCATGTAGATGAGGAACCAGCAAAGAAGACCAGCAAAGTAGAGACAGTGAGGGGGAAAAAGTATTTCAGAGAAGTCTGGCTTGTCACCTATACCAGCTGTGATTGATTAATTCACTTATGTCACCACTGAAAATGGACCATTGGATTGTATCAACAGAGAGTTTATTGGTAACCATATATTATAGCTGAATTATTTTCCCCTGAAATTTGAATGTTGAAGTCCTAACTGCTCACTATTTTCAGGATGTTACTATATTTATAGATAGCTATTTTAAGAGAATATTAAATTGCAATGAATCAATTAGGTTAGGACCTGATCTTACAAAATGAGGAAATTTAGACATAGACACATGCCCACAAAGAGGAAAATCCCCAGAAGAAGATGGCCATCTATCTACAGGCCAGGGAGGGAGGCCTTAGAAGAAATATCTTTTTCTTAAAGAAAATAAGTTTTTGTTATTTAATCCACCTAATCTCTGGAACTTTGTTGAGGGATTCCTAACAAACTTATATACTATGTTAAGAGCTATCTTGGAAGAGCTATAGGAAATAATAATCTAATTGTAGTAACAAATCTTTATTGACCCAAGAAAAAACTTAAATGAAAACATGTGCAAGGAGGCAGATACGTTGGTTACTTCTTGAAAGGGTACAGGCATCACATGTTTTAAAAGAAAAATAAAAGCATGTTTGTATACAATGGGAATAATCTTAATCTTATGGTGACTTGGAGAAAGAGAGAGAGAGGGGGAGAGACAGAGAGAAAGAGAGAGAGAGAGAGAGAATGCATGAGTCCAGGTAGGACCCAGTGATGTGGAGGAGTTGGTCTTTATCATGCTAATGTTTTCCCCCCAGTCGTGAGAAAAAGAAGTCACACAGTACACAGTAAAAACATGTGAAAATTCCTTTCTTACCATGTCCATTCACAAGTAAGATGTAGCTCTCATCAGGAGAGAAGAAGAGACAGACAGAAATGTTGGAGTTGTAAAGAGAGGAATAAATTTGTGCAGTGGATATTCATATTCAGGAGTCAGAGACACCTGGGGGCTCTTTGTAGAGCTCTAGAGGGTAGCATGAAGGTAGCCTCGTCAGTAGTAGAGCTGCATAGATGAAAAAGTGATGCTCAGATTTCCAGCTGTGTGAGCCATAATTGACCAATGCTTCTGCCACATTCACACCAAGAGCTCTGCTTCCATTGGCTGCTGTCATCTAGGGTCTAGGCACTGGGCACTGATGGAGAAAAACACAGATTCATTTTGATGTGAGTGTGTGACTTTGGCCCTAAGACGTTCTTATCAGCCTGGCCAAACTTTCCTAAATGCACTATAGTTTAAGAATCTCCATACCTAATCTTTCAACCCTCTTTCCCTTCTGGAGGTCAGGTTTTCGCCTCAGTCTGGAGTCATTCTCTGCCGTCTCTAGCTTTCCCACTTTAGTTTCACATGCATTTCCCCAGTAAGCCTTTTGCACATTGGACACTATCGTGGTGTTTGTTAACTTCTTGGAAGTCTGAACCAACATAAATGATATCAGGGATGGTCTGAGAATCAGGTGATCAGACAGTTTGGCAACTGACTTACTCATATTGTAGCAGTCATGGAACACCTCAATCTGCCATCTACTTGGGTACTTGTCATGCCCAACACAATATGTTGACCTATTTATTACAGATTTCTTTGTAGTTGCTATGATTTGATCATTTGAAAAATACAGAGGGAAGACTACCAAGACAGCGGAGTTAGTTATTTACTACTAAGTTTGCGAGACAGACTAGAGAGAAATAAGCCAAAAAAACCAAAAACCAAAAAACAAAACCTGAGAATGACCGACGATCAGCTAAAGACCAAGGGTAAGAGACAGAGATACTTTGAGTAGCCTACATTGAGACCCTTATCTTATGTGGTCAAAAGAACAACTGATCAGTAAAAGGAAGATTGATTATCAGAGACACTGAGCTATTTAAATGTCTAACCAATGCAAGTATGTTATTGCAAATAAATGGTCCTGGCTGGAAAAGTTTTAATACTCAGTCATGGAATGGAGGATGGCTGAAAATATGCTTCTAAGATTTTTGTCTACACCGATACCATTGAGCACTCAGAGCTTTTAGAACTACCCTATAACCAGTCCCTGTACACCTAACCTAGACCGTATGCTGGAAGATACTGCAGAGTGTTCACCCTGCAAAACGACACCTGCAGCCCGCATAAGCTGTCCTGTCTCCTCTTCTGTCAAGTGGCAGCCTGATAACAAAAATCAAATGCCAATAAGACTTAGATGAGGACATGTTAAGCTTTATGAAGGATGAAAGAGATAAAACATAAACGGGGCTGCAGAACTGGCTAGATAAACTAATAACTAATTAAACCCATGGATGAAAAGATTAATGATCTTGAATGAAAATAAAAAGTATCTGAAACAAATCTTAGAGTGAATGAAACTGAAATTAAAAAGAGAGAGGTCAGAGCTGTGGACTGACTCCAAGTAGGTAATATATTTGTAATTGGAGTCACTGAATTAAATAAGATTAAGGGAAAGGCCAAAAATATTTAAGGTATTTATTTAATTGTACGTGTATGGGTGTTTTCTTGCATGTAATTATGTGTGCACATGTGTGCCTGTTGCCTGCAGAATCAGAAGAGGATGTCAAATCCCTTGCAGTTGCTGGAATTGGTGTTGCAGATCACTGTGAGCCACCATGTGGGTACTAGGAATTGAACCCAGGTCTCTTGAAAGAGCAGCAAGTGCTCCTAACTGCTGAGCCATCTCTCCAGCACCCCCCAAGATATTTTTAAATGATATAATCAGTAGCTAAGTGTTTCTATAAACTGTGCTGAATCGATAATGGAATATAATGTATTGCTCTAAAAAGTGTTCTGAAGCCAACTTGAAAGACCACATACTGTGTGACTCCAACTCTATGACCTGCTGGAGAAAGAAAATAGTACGGCCGTGGGAGAACAGATCGCTGTTTGGGCAGTGAATTTGTTCGATATGATGCTATATTGGTGAACAGCTATTATACTTTGTCAAAACTCATAGAATGTACAATATCAACTGAACCAAGAGCAGCAAATGGGTTTTGGGTGGTGTGAAAGTGACAGTGCAAATGATTCAGTTGTAGCAAATATTTCTCTCTGGTGGAGGACAGTGACAATATAGGAGCTTGTGTATATGGGAGGAAATATGGGAACGCTAGGTAATTTCTGCTCAATTTTGCCTAAAACTGTTGTGAAAAATTAGAACTTAATTATTTGTTTGCCTCTGTGTGTGTGATATGTGTGCAAGAAAGTGGTATATGTATTAACATGTATGTGGATGCATGTGCATATGCATGTGCATACATGTGGAGGTCAGAGGTAAATATTGAGACAGGATCTCTTCACCAAACCTGGAGCCCACTGATTCACCGGCAGTGACTGGCCAGGGAGCTCCAGGGATTCACCTTTCTCTTCACTGCTGTCCCAAGCACCTAACTTTTATGCGGGTTCTGGAGATATGAACTCACGTCTTCATGTTTGTGTAGGAAGCAGCACTTTAGTGCTGTACTTACTGGCCATCTCCCTAATCCTCAAAGTTAATAAAAAGATAGTAATAGGCTCAGTTCCCAACACTGAAGAAAATAGTAGAAAAAATTTCCAAATATCATGAAAGCTATAAATTCATGGACGTAGAGATGGGTTTTGTCATTTCCCTCTTAATACCAGTAAAGAGTGCAGGGGGAGCTGGAGTCTGATCTGCTCTTTCCTATGATGCCCCATGGCCTTAGCGTCTGTAAGAATACGATGGCAAGGTATTGAATCATTGGTAAACCCATTCTGCCAAGGATATGCTGTCTAAGAATGAGTATGAACTATAAGGAAATTGAACATAGCAATATTTAAAACCAAAAAATGTGAAATAATTTTGCTGCCTTTAGGGATTCCAAGTAAAGAATGCTTCTTTTCTGTACAAGGTTTTAGCAGAAAATTTATATGATAAAACAACGAATATATACATTTTTTTTAGTAAATTAGCAGAATCCAGGACTTTATAGAAAATCTGATAAACAATTGAAGATAAAATTTCCCAACTTTAATTTGCAACCTTTAGTTTATGTGTAATTACAATGTCTCACAAGAATACTGACAGTGAGCAGGGAGCATACAGCCTTAGAAAACTATACTAAATGAGTAACATTTTAAATGACACTGATGCATAAATTTTCACTTCTTGCGCTTGTGCTTGTTTTCATATGGATGTATTTTTGCAATTTATCTCTTCTACTTTCCAATACCTTTCAGATATTGGGTGCAAAAGTCTTAAATTAGTTCAAATATTCTCATACAGATGTAATATAGTAACATTGTTACATCACACAGCTTGCAGGTTTAATATCCCTTTCCAGATTTTGTTACCATATGATTCATAAGCTTATTTCTCTCTTTTACACTAGGAAAACAGGGAAAAGTACCCTCCTACATAAGGAAGACTAAGTGGCGTGATATAGGTGAATTAAGTGGCCATTTAGTATGTTGTAAAAATGAAATCTTTATTCACATGCTAGCACACATGGGATTTCTGAAGAATCACAAATAATTTTAAAAAATTTTAACTGTATACAAAAAATCATTAGTGTTTTATTAGAGATTTCACTGATCTGTAGATCATTTTGGGTAGTATTAACATCTTAGCAACATCAAAATTTCTGGTTCATGTACACAAGATGCTTACATTCATTTGCCATGTTCAACTTCTTTCATCAATATTTTGCAGTTTCCCCCATTTTGACTGAATCTCCTACATTTTGACATGCTGTATTTTCATTGTCATTTATCTCTAAATATTTTCTAATTTTCTTTGTGATTCTGTCTTTGATATATTAGCTATTTATAAGACCATTATTGAATTTCTCAAGATTAATGAATCTTCTCTGTTGTTGATTTCTAATTTAAGCCCATTGAGATCAGAAATGATACTTTGTCTTTTAAAAAGCCATTGGCACTTAATTTGTGGCCTAACGTATAATATATCATGTAAAAATCCTTGTGCATTTGAAAAAAAAGTGTGATAACTTCGTTGGGTAATGTTGTGGTTTGGATATGAAATGTCCAAAAGAGGCTCAGGCCCATGTTCTGAGTACTTACCTCCCAGATGGGAGCACTATTTTGAGAGGATGCAGAATCCTTAGGAGGTGGGACTTTGTGGAAGAAGTCAAACAATGGCTTCTTCCTGTTATACCCTCTTTGCTTCTTGGACTGTTGTGATGTGGACAGTGTCTGCCATATATGTCTACCATCATCAAATGAGCTGTTTCCCTATGGACGATGGGCGGAAGTCTTTAGAAAACATGAGCCTTAGAGATGATTCAGCAGTTAAGAGCACTTGCTGCTCTTTCAGAGGACTGGAGTTTGATTTCACAGCACACATCTAGTCCTCTTCTGGTCTATACAAGCACCTGTGTGTGTTTGCACAGACATACACAGACAAACCTATTAAAAAATAATAAAATAGATGTTCAAATTGTTTTCTTAATACATGAGCTAAAATGAATCTTCCCTTAAATCATTGCCATCAGGTTTGGTGTTTACAGTGGTAAAGAAGTAGCTAAACATAGAAAATTAATACCTAACAATTGGGGTTATAGCTATGACTAAACCTGACCATGTGGTTGATAAGACTTTGCAATTATTTTGGGGGAGGAATTTGGAAAAATTTGGAGATGCAGGCTAGAAAAGCCCTAGAGTGCTGTAAACAGAGCTTAATCAGTAACTGGTGGAAATGCAAAAGACCAGATGTCAATAAAAATAATACAGTAAAGACCAGGATCATGAGACTTCAGAGAAGAAGTGGGACTCCACAGTAAATTGAACTGGAGGCACTACAGAGTATTTCGTTGCATTTTTGCAAATAATTTGTCTATATTTTGCCTATATTCTGAAATTTTGAATAAGGCCCACTCCAAAGTACTGAACTAATAATTAGTTTAGTGAAAGCTCTTTTGATATATCACAGTATTCAGGCTGTGGTATAGTTATTACTAACTGTTTTTAGTCATGATTACAATGAGGTTTAGAATAAAAAAGCTGAGCAAAATGATCTGAAAATGTACAGTTTGGATAGTAAAGGCGTGTGTTTACAATTGTGAACAAAGAGGCTATAATTGTTAGAGAGACTAGAGCCATTAAAGAAAAAAACAAATACTTTGGATCTAACAATAGAAAAGGTTCCTTGGACAGTTCAGGAATTAATGGGACTGTACCCATCACAGGCTCCAGTGTGTAAAATAGCACATGGACTTAAAAGACTTTCCTTTGATAAGAAAGCACCTTGACCTCATTTGCACAGAGCCACTTAGAGAAATGTTTGATGGCAGCACCATTACCCACTGATACATCCCGCCAGGTACCCTTTCCAGGTATTATTTTCTTTATATTATGTAACTATTTTCTGTATATATTTATCACTAAAAAGTTTCAAGTTGAACTGATATTAGATTAACTTCAATAAATTTCACTGATATTAGATTAACTTCAATAAATTTGTTTCATTGTAGTTTTGCTACCAGTCTTTTGGTTGTTGAAGAGGTACCATCATATTGATTGTCATGAAATTATACTTTGCAGTCAAAATTATAACCTAATAATTCTTTTCAATGCATTAATCTATGAAATTTTAAAGAAAATGAAATGCAAATTTACTAATTAAAGAATACTAGATTTTAGTCTAGTAATTTTTAAAATCTCTTTAATAAACTAGAAAATGATAACATTATTATAAAACATGTTTACAATGATAATAATATCTTTTATAATTGCTTATCCATTGACCTTTCAGATCTTTACATTTCTATAGTTTTAAATTTCTCTCTAGGTTCCTTTCACCTCATCCTGCAGCACTCTATTACATAATTCCTGTAGGAAAGCTCTGGTGGTACTAAACTCCTTCAAGCCTTTTCTTTATCTGGAATTGTCTCTATTGTCCCTCACTTTTCAATGACAGTATTAACAGTTATAAGAATTTGACTGACACTCTTTCCTTTAATGTTTCTAACAATAAATCTGCTGTTAGTAATAATAAGGATTCCTTACTTGTGATTATTTGTTTTTACCTTGCTTCTTTTATGACTATCTCTTTGGATTTATCTTTCTTAAGCTTTTGAACTTCTTGATTTTTTCGGATTCATGTCCCTTGAAAAATGTAGGAAATTTCACCCATCGCCTCCTGCCCACAGAGTGCTCTGGTTCACTCATTGGAGTCCCAGAGCTCTCTTAGACTTTGTTCACTTTTCTTCAACCTTTTTAATTTTGATTCCTCAGTCTTAGAAATTTTTATTATCTTGTCTTCAAGTTAACTATTTTTTCTCACATCAGTTTAATTCTAAATTTGAATTATTTGATTAATTTTTTTAAACTTCAATGAGTATACTTTTCAGATCCAAAACTTCCTTTTGATTCTTCTTAAATTTTCTATCACCTTGATGTTTCTAGTTTGTCTACACATTGTTTACTTGGATTTTCCTATGTCTTCCTTAAGTGTTTTAAGTATTTTAAAAAATATGTTTTAATGTCTTTGTCTAATACATTTGCCATCAGGTCTATTCCAGAGACAGTTATATTTATTATTTCCACCTGTGACTGGGATACATTTTTTTTCTGTTTTTTTTTTTTTTTTTTTTTTTTTTTTTTTTTTTTTTTGTATAAAGTTCCTTTTTGTGTGTTAGTAAAACACATGGGGAAAAGCTATGGTATATGAGACAATTAGGGTCAACTGAAAAACTGAAAAAGCAAAGAGATGTTGGAAATCTTGGATTTTTTAAATTTACTTATTTATTTATTTGTGTGTGCATGCGTGCGTGTGTGTGTGTGTGTGTGTGTGTGTGTGTATTCAAGTGCCACAGTCCCAGTGCAGAGGTCAGCAGACAACTTTTGGATGGTGGTGCTCTGCTTCCACCATTCGGATCTCAGGGCTCAGACTCAGGTTATCAGGCTTATACAGCAAGCTCTTTCACCCACTGACCCACCTTTCTGGCCCTATTTTCATTTTTTTGTTTTGCTTATTTTTGATTTATTTAATTTTTTTCTTTTTTAATCATTATACTTTCTTAATTTTTAATAACTACATGATTAGAAGCTTCTCTGCAAGTTTCTAGGTTCACAGTTGAATTAATATAGTTATATATTATTGAACTCAGTATAAGCCCTGTAAGACATAAAATTGGATGAGTTTTTAACCTTTGAAAAAGATCTCCATTTCATTTTAGAATATAGTGTTCCTTGCAGACAGATTCATTGCTTTTGCTACTTACACTGAGATGTTGGCGCTTGCATCTCTAATCTGTATGTATCTGATTATTGGATTTTTAAAGTGAAGGTTGTAAAAATTCAAGGTTCAGAGAATCTTGGTGGGCCCTGGACCCTGGAAGAATCCCTGAGAGCTGCCAAGCATTTGGAGCTGAGTCGCCTACACACAAGACCTCAAAGCTGTGACACTCGACCTCAACAACTCCTGTCAATGCTGGCTGCTGTTAGGAGTCAAGGACCTTGATTGCCCAAAGCACAGGAACTGTAATACTAGTTGACACTTGCTACTGCCAGTGCTACCTGCTGCGGAAGCCACTGATATTGGCTTCTGACAACCAATGTCATAGCTAGATCTGAGCTAAGTCCCTAGAACTATTAGTCTTTAGCTATAAGTGCTGGGGGGAGCCATAAGTCTCTAGTTCTCATTACTGAGAACCAGGAGCTTTGATGTCCATTTGCATAATTCATAGGCCCTTTAGCACCTGAAAGTTTGGCATCCATGAAACAAAAATAACCATCTTTTGACCAGCCATGTATTTTCATCTGCATAAACCAAAAGAACCACCCAGCCTGCCATTTATGACATAACAATGTTGAAGCGAGAAAGAAAAAATATTGTTAAAAGCCCAGAGTTCATCTTTGTTTCAGTAAATTTTGAGAGTCAGTCAATTTCGCTTTTTGCTTATTCACCATCTGCTCTTGCCTATGACTGTGTTACTGTGCTCTTTCATAACCAAAGCCCCCTGAAAGAGGGAGAGCTGTCTAGTCCTGCACCCATTGCTCCAGTCCCCAACCTGAGGAATAACACCCTGACAAAGGGAACCTTATAAAATCACAAGTGACAGTCAAGGGTATGGAAGTTGAGTCTTCTTCCCTCTTCTTCCTTTGGGACCAACTGAATTAACTTTACTACAAATATATGAGTTTACTTGAAATTTGATGATCTCCTGGACTGGATAATCTGCTTCATTAGCTTTTTCTTTATTTATCTTGCTACCTCAAGCCATTTGTAAGAATTCTGTGATTTTTTTTTTTTGCATCTGAATTTATTGTCTTTGAGCTCCCATATTTAACCGTATATTTCCCTATCATTAGGAAAGTATCAATCTGCTGCTTCTCTTTCAGTCACCTCTGCTTCTTTCTTTCATATTTCTCATATAAGCCATTGTAAATATAGATGTTCAAAAATATCAAAAACCTGTCCCTTTTAACTTCTTACTATCCTGGAACAAATTCCATCAACTTTGACCTCATGATCCTCATGCTGTTCTTTCTCCACATAAAAGCCTCCATTGGTTCCCACTTTTAAATGACTTATTAGGCCTTATAAAATCTTTCTTTCCCAAACACATCATTTTTTGACCATATAAGTAAACAACCTCAAAGCTTTATAGAATCTTTTAATGTATTATTCCCTGTTCCCTCCTTCCAAAAAAAGTAAAATTTTATTACATATTGATTTCCAAAGAGGTCAGAGAAATGGGTCAAATATTCCAATTATATTTCTGTATTAATTACAGAAAATGTTCACAACCACTTCATAGAAATTGTCCTGTTTTTTGGGGGGCGGGGTGATTGCCAGGGGTGGCGGTGTACAGTGTACACCTATAATCCGAACACTCAGAACACTGAGAAGGGTCCCAAGTCCTACTCTTTCTTAACTTCCTCTACCAGATATCCACTTTATTTTTGTAATTCCTAATCTTTGCACATGTATCACCACCATCAGGAGGCCTTCCACTTTTATTTCCTTTGGACTTCGTCTTCTCCCTCTTTATAACCACGCCTTCTTAAGTGTCTTTCTCTCCCTCACTTTTGTTCCTCACACTTATTACCATTTAGAATCTCATATTCTAAGTTATCTGTCCTGTGTCTGCTTTCTATAACTAGAATATAAGTGACATGAGGGCTGAAATTTTGTTTTGAGCACCACTGTAACCCTACTGTCCACAGATGTATCTGGATTGTAAAAATAGCCTGGGGACTATTTTAATGAATTTTGGTGATGGTAGCCTAAGATTTTTAAGCCTATTCATAAATTCTTGAGAATAATTGCACATTAATTTGGGCAGGTAGACAAAACATATTGATAGGTGATTCAGAATTCACCTGCTAGGAAAATGCATCAATACAAATGTCATGGTAGAAAGACTGGGGATTTGTTCATGAAGCTAAAGTTTGCCCATTGTGGCAGTATGGTGTTGTGTCTAGAGTATATATGAATTAGCTTATGTTTGAGCAATAGTTCAAGTTTTAATTCAATTAAAGGGATTTTTTTGTAAAAAGTGTTTTGCAAGGAACAGGTAGTGGTGGTGAGGAAAACACGTTCTTGAGAAGAATATCAGTTGGGTATGACTCTGTGATTATGAAATATGATAATAAACAATATGCTGTTGCTTTGAATAGGCCCAAAGATTAAATTCGCACAGGATGTTCTTCTTTCTCTTTTCTGCTGTAATGTGCTAAAATAGTGCTTTTTTTTTTTTTTTTTCTCACAAGTTACCTTAGAAGGCAACGGCCTGACTAGAGAAGTTATCAGAGAAGATCTACTCCCCCACTCCCCCTTTCATCTCAGTCTTCTCTTTTCAGATAACCGGAGCCATCTGTTCCTGGTACCCTTCCACCGTCCTCCACACAGATTCTTCCTTTTCGTATAAGCAGTCTTCCTGTCCCTTCTGACTTCCTGATTAGCTCCATCCTGACTTGCTCCACCTCCCACCATATTTCTTGTTGTTTTTTCTGTGCCTAAGTTCACAGGACTAGTCCAAGGCCACAGGTCACTTCTTGCCACTTTCATTATGTTTCCTGTATCTTCACTAACCCTCAATTCATCACTAAGAACAGTGTTTAACCAGGTCTATGTAGAGGAGGATAGAGCTTAAGAATTACAACTCCTGTGTCTCGTCCACAGCTCTGAAAAATTGAACTCTCTCTGCTGAGGCTTTGCTCTTCATTACATCCCTCATCTCATTCTGTTCTGCTTCCTTTGGGATCTCTTTTCCATTCTGTCTTCTTCCCTACAAACACTAGTCCTCTCATTATTTCCTCTGGCTTTTTATATTCTCGTGTGTTCTCCCATTCCCAGATGATAAAATCAAAACAAACAAAACCAAACAATCAGAAACAAAATTGCACAAAATCCTAATACTTATGGCTGTTATTTAACCTCTAAGCTTATAATGCAAGACTCAAGGGTATAAACTTAACCAAGCTTTATGCTTTCTGTTTCTGTTTATGCTTTAAAATTGATTTCTTCTTCCACCTTTTGCCTAAAACCAGTCAGCAGAATCAGTTACCAGGACATCAGCGGTTACCTTCTTCTAGCTGTCTTTTAGTCTTCCCTTTCTATCAAGTACCTACTTTATAGAAAAGAAAATGGAGGCAACATAAGAGACTGAAAATACAAGTCCCAGACTGCTTTTAAATAGGAAGACTATGTGGTTCAGTTAGTGCTGGTTGGAAAACACGAGGAAAAATGTAGTCAGATTCAAAAGTATAAAGGGATTATTCATTTTATGTAAAAATAGTAAGAAGACAAAAGAGAAGCACAGTCGGAGAAAGGTGCTGCGGTGTGGTGAGAATGGATTTTTCCTAGTCAGATGGACTAGTTTAGAATCCTGCATTCACCACTTCATACTTCAGTTATGAAGTGACTTCAGTTAATATGTGTATTGGTTCATGTTATGTTGTCATAATGAGATATTTAAGACTGAGTAACTTATTACAAAAATGGGCTTATTTAGATCACAATTTGGACCCGAAACATCCCCACAGCATGGCAGTGGCTTGGTGGGAGCCCCTCCTAGCTATATCCCTTGGCAGATGCCATCATGAAGGCAGGTGCACATGCAGAGCAAGCAAGCCCAGGGCAAGGCACAAGCCAGACCATGGGGAGGAGTTTCTTGTAACAGCTTTCTCTCCTAAGAACCAACCCAGGATCCTACGAAATCTACCTTAGTCCCTTCTGAGTGCAGTGTCTCCAACTCTCACTGAGCTCCTCCTCTAAGGAGCTCATTATTCTCACATTCATCTACTAAGGGCTAGGATTTCATTCATGAATCCAGGGTAGACATCCATACCTGAGTCACTAAATTTGTTCTCTGTAAAATGGGAACAGAATTACTTCACTAGGTTAGCTTGAAGAATAAAATTCTGTTTAATTAAGTTAGCTGACTGCCTACTACTTGATAAGTAAAGCTTTAATAATTATCAATTATTTTATTGTCAAATTGCCCACAGAAAGTACCACTGATAGTCTGGAAGACAAGAAGGGTGAAGGTTTTAATTCCTAATCCTATCTACCAGACTGCTTTTCAATTTCATTCCTTTGGTAATTTAGTTCAGTGTTTCATACTTGATTTATATGCCGGCCCAAGATTTCCAAATTTTACTCACAGAAGGCAACAGGTAAATTGAGTTATATTTTTCATTTTCAAAATATTTTCTCTTGATTTATATCCCACTGTTTTATTTATTTGCCAGCACAACCTCATTGCTTTATTTATTATATTTATCCACTTATGGTGATAGTAAAAATCTCCAAAGAAGTAATAGCTTTTCTAGATGAAAAGGTAGAAAAGTGAACGATTATTCATAGAATGGAGAGAACAGTAAAGGAAAAACTTTGATATAGAAGAGGTAAAGAAAAAGTCACTTCCTCAAAGAGCACCATGAAAAGGAGCCAGTTATTTTCAGGTGGACTTTTTCATGAGAGGTGAGAAATACTGGAAAAGTGGTGTTTGTGTTCCGAAGCTTCAGTCACAGGGTAGGAAGGATACCTGGTTTATAAGTGATTGTAGTGTGTAAATAAGAGGCTAGCATGGACAGAACACAGTAATCAGGCTTTAATAAGCATGGGTCACAAAGGCAGGGTAAGTCATTGAGGCTGAATTAGGAAGATGAACAACACAGACCTGTAACCATGGAAACACAATAAACCAAGGATAATTCTAAACCCGTGATCAGTTTTTGTTTAGCACTAAATGCCACTTGGAAAAGAATAGTGAAGTGCCAAGAATACCCAGACGTGTACTTCACAAAGCTTCTTAAAGACAAATAAGCAGAGCGATACTGAATGTTTGCCATAACTAAGAGCAGTGTGATATGCCAGTGCATGTCTAATCGGTACCTCACAGAGGAAGCCTTGGGACAAGAAAAACTCAATTCTTCTGTTGGTGTAATAGGAGGAAGAATTAAAGATACAGAAGACACATGACCAGATATGTGCAGTGATCGAAATAAAATAACAGATAAACACTGACCTACTAAAAAGGAAGGGACCACATGTTGTATAAGCTCAACTTATTTCCATTGCGTAAAATTAGTAGTTATTGATTGGTATTTTGTGCATGACAGGACTGTAGTTAGCAACTCTCACCAAGCTGAGACTTAGCTCTCTGGTTGGGAAATATTGTCAAGTGAGGAGATGGTGAAGGGTCCCCTTGTAGAATGCATTTCATGGGTGTTTGATGGTCCAGCTCACCATTTGCATAAACAAATGATTGCAGACTCTCACTCACAAGATACTTTATTCTTGTTTTGTACACTGTCAGTTGGAAATTGAATCCCTGGTTATCAAGAACCTTCCTAATTAGAAGCAAAATCTAAGAGAGGACTGCAAACACTATAAAAAAAATACACCAACCCCTGTGAAGTTGTCACGTGTGTACCTGGGTGATGAATAATGTAAGAGACTAAACAACATATGCTTAGAAAGAATGATGAAAAAAAATTTTAGACTTAAAAAAATTTATTTGTTATTTTTATTTTATGTGTATGCATGTATTGCCTGCATGTAGGTAAGTGCACCTGTGTAGTACAATGCCCACAGAAGTCAGAAGAGGCTGTTGGATCCCCTGGGAGTGGAGTTACAGACAGTTGTTAGCTGCCATGTGGGTGCTGGGATTCGAACCCTGGTCTTCTGCAAGAACAACCAGTGTTCTTAACCGCTGAGCCGTCTCTCCATCCCCAGAATGATGAAAATTTTGGGTGTAATGATTTGTAGATATTTTCATGAACAACAGATGCTGTTAAATAACTCTCCAGTTATGAAGGAACATATTTATAATGGAAAACAATTGGTGACTAATAATTACTGTGTCTATTATAGACGAGGCACAGGACAGGCATTTGAAATATATTTATTACATCGTTTAATGTTTAAAACAACCATGTGATAGAAATACGCTTTCATTTTACAAGTGAGGAAAGTATCAGCTTAATTTACAGCAGTAAACATCCAACAGCTAAAATATGATTCAAACTCAGATCTAGAATTGCAAAGTCCAGACTTATTTTCAATATCTTTATACCATCTGTTACTACCCTATAATACATCTCAATACAGAAATTTTAGTCTATTTTTATCTCAAACGGAAATGGCATAATCACATTGTGATTATATTAGCTTGATGTACAGAGAGATTAGCCCATGCCAAATGCTTTTCTAGGTTTACAGGCATTGTTTCATTCTTAAGTTTAGCTGCAGCAGGAGAATTCCATCAACATTCTCCTCTATAGCCCAAAATGTTTAAATGGTGGAGTGGAGTCAGAGTTTAGAACTGGCATTTCTATTTCTAGAACATGTTGTCTTGAGCAGATTGGGATGTATTTTGAAGATCTTTGAACAAATTCCCTTTAGTACACCTCAAAAGACTCTTTGATATTTACCATATAATTAATAGTTTTCTCCCTTCCACTTGGGAAAAAGTTAATAATTAGTAAATTATGTTATTAACTCAGCTGTGTCAAGGTTTATGCATGTTTCTGAGAGTGATAAATTGCAACACATTGCATAAAAAGGATAATGCAGTTTTCTGAAACTCCTTTGATAATCTTTACCTTTTAAAGAACTGATCCTCACTTACTGCTTAAGGTCACAGTTCAAGTTTACAGAAGGACAAAGTTTCCTGTCCACTGAAACTGCCCTTTAGAATATCAACTGTGGAAACAGAACTCTGATTGACTATTATGACTGCCTATTAGCTCTCTCTCTCAGTGAAGATGACATTTCCCACTTTGAAGCAGTTGCATGATTGAGTGTTGGCTATTTGGAGCCTGTAAGAATGACCTCACAAATATTTTAGTACAGGAAGTATCATCAGTTAAGTGCCTCAGATGCTTCTCCACATTGCACTCTACCATTTTATTTGTGTAAAAGTCTGCCTCCCATGGACCGTTCCATCCACACCCATTAGAAGTGAGGTGGGAAGACTAATAAAGACTGTTCGGGGGAGAGACATGTGATTCTTTTATTGGACAAATTTGGCCTGAGAAGTTAGCAAACTTAGTCAAAATTGTACCTTTTTCTTTTAGTCTTTAGGTTTGCATCATGGTCTGGCGCCTTTCTCCTTCTGCTCGCTTCCTATTACATGGGTTTGTTCCTTAATAAATCTTTTACATATCGAATCCCATTTTAGTGTCTGTTTCCTGGGGAAGCCAGACTGGCAGAAGTGGAATCAAAAGTGATCTAGAAAAAATGACAGTAAGCAGGTGCAGGTAGAGAGTGATGCTCTGATGGACAGATGGAGTATTCACAGTCTCTTGTATGAATTTGTGGTTCCCTCTCCAGTTTTCACTGGTGGTGGCCTAGAGAAATGTACAAGTGTAATACTGTGGCAGATATGGTAGTGCTGACATTTTGAAAACATAGGGAGATAAGGAGAATAATACCTACCAAAACCAGAACTGGGTGATTGCTACTTAGTTGTATTGACATTAGCATGAGGGATAAAGACCTGTTAACAAGCAGTAAAGAGCTAAGCACGAGAACAGGAGAACCTTGGTAGTGGTGTATGAAGAGATGCTCATTGCTGGTAGAAGGGCAGATAAGGGAACAGTGGGATGACGACATAGTTATGAGAGGAGCAGAGCTCCAGAGATGTTTGACTTTATGTGAAACTTGGGGACCTGATAGGACAACCCTGGAACTTGGAAACTGGGGCAAAGACCAGATGGATGTTACTGAGCCTCACAACTCTCCAAACTTCCCTGTATCTAGGGATGGACCACCATTCCCTAGAAAGTGTTAGGCCCTCAGCTATGTGACAAGATGTTGCAGGAAACCTCTATTTTTCCTCTCACACAAATCAACAGGTATTCCTACAAAGCTCAATGTACTTCTATTCCTGGTTGCCCAGACTGACTGTTAGGGCTAAGTACTAGTATAGCCTGGCTTGCACATGCTACACACCAGGCTGACAGTATTGACAGTTTACACTGAACAGATTCATGTCTGTGTGTGGACACTGATCTACATACTGTAAAATGTATAACATTGTGTTGGGCCTCTATTCACTAGGAGCCAGTAGTATGAGCCTTAGTTTTAGATAGCAAAAATATTACTAGATCTTTCCAAGTATCATTGCAGTTAAGAATAACTAAAATAAAGAATAATAAGACTAGCTATTTTTCCTATCAGTGCCCTACTATCTCTGCAGCAGCAACAGATAAGTAGAGTACACTTGTTTGCTTAGGATGGCTGGTTTATGAAGCAGGGTAAGAAAGAATTTCTCTCGAGACAGTAAATTTACATGACACATGACAGATGGGAGAGGAAGACATAAAAAGGCTGAAGGAAGTGGGCATAGTGGAACAGATGTATTTTGCGTGGCCAGAAGACCCAGTAGAGTACAGTGGAACAAAACACGGTCCCGAGAATGTGCCACTTAACAAGGTCATTGGGAATACAGTAGTGAGACAGGTACCAAAGTCACTAAAAGTAGTATGCAGACAGGTGGAGGCAGTGCAGGTACATTGCCAGCTGTGGGAATGACGGCATCACATGGTAATAGAGTTTGTTAACTGCCAGAAACCAGGAGGCTGTAATAATCATAATGACCAGCAAAGCCAATGTGGAGACTGATGAATTTACTTAGAAACTTGCTCTCAGTCAGTGGAGCTACACGTAGGAAATGATATTACAGGATAGTCAATGCTACTTGGCCTATAAATCGCAGCAGACATCATGGTGGCAGAAGTAGTGCTAGCAGGGAAAAATGGAGTATGAAGCTCGTGGAACGATCCCATGTGGAAAAGCACGTCAAAGACTTCTGAGATTCTGGTTTGGGCTCATATCACTCAAACAGACAACGGTACACCATCGAAAAGAACTCTTGACATACTAGATCCTGCTAGACATAGAATGCTTAGCCAAGCAAATGACTATGTTCCTGGGAACTTCCTAACTTGTATAGAGTCTGTTCAGTGAGCCTAGTGGCATTCCAAAGAAATTTAAGACTGATAAATCAATTTAAGAGCCCCAGAGAACATGAGATTCTATATGGGCATGTAGACCAGACCTCCATGCCACTTACCACTTTTACACATGACCTTCCCTGAGTATGTACATAACGCTGTTTTAAAAAGTCTTTTCTGATAAGATTCCCCCTTTCTGCTATTTATAAAAGGTATACAAGTTTGAGTTATATAGAAATTGACTTAGTGTATTGATACCAAGTAAAAAGGATGATGTCTGCATTACAGTGTCATTTAGGACTCATCCTGAAAGACACTGGAGAGGGAAAATATTCCCATGTGCAACTATGTGGAGTATAGTTAGTCATCTAGTTTATGTAGAAGAAAGAAGGATGGATGATTGGTTTGGCTTGGAGGTAAAATGTTCCCCAAAGGTTCATATGTTATGGGTTGGTTCCCAGCTGGTGGCACTATCAGCATATGATTGGATCACGAGACTACCAGGGTTGTCAGGGGGTTGACATTGATGAGGTTATACTGAATGGGGCATTAGAAAATGCTACCTAGTTGGCAGAAGTAGAACACTGGGGGGAAGGCTTTTGATGGTATATCTCCCCTCTTGCCTCCATATTTACCATGATGTAAGTAGCATTCTTTGCCACAGGCTCTTATTACCAAGATGGTCTGCCTCCCAAAAGGCCCAAAGCAAAAGAACCAACTGATTGTGGATTGTTACTTTGGAAAGCATGAGTCAAAATAAATCTTTCTTCCTTTTAAGTTGTTTATATCACATATTTTATCATACAGTAATGAAAGGCTCAGTGATATAAAGATAGTATTACAAATTCCTAAAATAATGGTCAATGACATGGCCACATGGAGGGGGATCATTAGAAGAAAATGACCAGAAAATAAGGAACAAGGAATTCAAGGTTGAGGTATTTTGGTAGCAATGTGTCCTAGTTTGAGTCTCCATTACTGTGACAAAACACTCTGACCAATACCAACTTGGGGAGGAAAGGGTTTATTTAGCTTACATCTCCCAGGTCACAGTTCATCAGGGAGCCTAAGGTAGGAACTCAGGGCAGGAACCTGGAGGCAGGAGCTGGAGCACAGGCCATGGAGGAACTCTGCTTACTGACTTGTTCCCCTGCCCCTGCTCAGCCTGCCCAGGCCCACCTGCCCAGGGATGGCAACCCAGGGTCACCTGCCCAGGAATGGCACCACCCACAGTGGGCTGGACCCTCCCACATCACTCAGCAATCAAGAAGATGCCCCACAGACATGGCCACAGGCCAGTTCTATGGAAGCAATTCTGCAATTGAGGCTCCTTCAACCCAAGTGGGCCAAGTTGACACTAAAGGTATCCAGGACAGCATACAGTACATGAAGACTTTTCTATAACATGCTAATGTCCATTAGTAATTATTCAACTGGGACAAATACTGAATGATAAAATATACAAGATAACCCATTCAGGTTACCAGTTTTTTCATTATCACTGCCTTCAGGCCATATCTGATAGAAATATGAATGTGCCAGCCATGGAGGCAGATACAGAAATGAGGAATAGAACAAAAGGCAGGCACTCACATTTTATAGGTCTGATAAAGCTACCACATTCTCTAAATGTCCAACATAAACAGTCTCTGATATAGCACATGTCTTGAGATGATCTCCTGGCCACTTGGTGGTAAGCTGCCTAAATTGGCCCTCTTACCACTAGAAAGGTTAGTGTTCTACCCTCACAGAGATGATATATATTACTTGGTATAGGTTAAACTTTGCTGCCTGGAGTGCCTCACCTGGCACCATTATCCAGTAGCTATGGGGTGCTTGATCTAGAACCATGGGTTTCTATTCACTGCAATGTTTATCCAGGAAACCCACCTTTAAAATGAAGAAAATATGAGAATTGGTTCATCTCTATGGAATCTATTGCTCATATTGTCTACAAAAAGGATGCTAGAAAAGACTTCCAAATGTAGAATTGAAATTCACTCTTTGAGACAATACTCTGAAAGCATGGGATACTAACATTCCAGATATTGTTTATTTATTAAATTTCAGATTATAATGGCAATACATCATCAAAAGGAATAATACCTGGTCTGGGAACCAAGGGATTCATGATTCCCAATCACATACTGAAATGTTTTGTGATTCCTATTAGTACATCTCTATGGTCTGCAGAATTGGTCTTTCTGGTCTTCAAAGGCTGCGTATTTTATAAAGATATTTATCAAGGGTCCAATAGAAATGAAAAATTATGGCTACTTATAGGACTTGCTGCTTGGGATCCTTAGGTGAAAAGAGTGACATACTGCTGGGGTGACTGACCCCATCACTATAAGGAGACAGAGCTCTCTTTTCTCTGCATGGGCAGGGAATCCTGCACTTGGAACCCAGGTGTCTACCTCACAGAGTGTTTTCAAGTAATGTGCTGTTGTCTCATTGTAACTATGAATGAATGTGGACACAGTCTGAATTGAAAAGGATTAAAAAGTACCAACTGATCAGAATTTTCAGGTATGGGTTATGGCACCAGGGATCTTAGCTGAAACAACAACAACAAAAAATCAGAATGGAAAGTGGAGAGAGCAGAGGAATGCTCAGATGATTTCAAATGACGGAGGTTATACTTAGTTTGTTCCAGTTTCTTTTTAAGTTTTCTTTTTGTTATTGTTGTTTTTCAGGAAGAAAGGCTTATATCCCCACTACCTCTGAGAAGTTCACTTTTCTTACTGAAAGGTGCCGGTGGAAGCCCCAGAATGTGACTTTAAACCTCCTACTTCAGAGAACATAATTGATCCCAGGCTCTGAGAGCTGTGGTTAGAGGTTAGAAGCACATCACCCCTTTTATGCAGATTTTCCTTCTAGCATATGATTGAGTGTGGTAGGGTTTGAGGGTGGTATAGTGTGAGTGCGTCAAGGGAGACAAAAGGATCCCTTTGTTTGCTCACTTTGGCCCTAGTGGTTTTGTCACACCTGCCTGAGAGTGCACCAGGCTCTGGGACACCAGAAACCTCTCCTTGCTTTCTTTGGGACACAACGTCAGCCTTTCCTCTTGGTCCTTCTCAGCCTTCTCCAGTTCCCTCATTTCTTTCACACAGCATTTCCCTACTTCATTCCATGCACATTTAATCCAATCTTGTTATCAGTCTCTCAGAGAACTTGAGCTAACATAGAAATTTTTTGTCTGCCTATTCTTTTTAGAAATAAATATTTGTCAGTAAGTCACATATAATGTTATTTTGAATTGCTTTACTAAGTATTGAAAGTTAGAGGTATATAGTCCTTTGAACAGAATTCTATTCCTTGGTATCCAGGAGCTTTCAGCTAACTTTTTACTTAAAAAACAATTAAATTGGCATATTCAAAATAGAGTTTTTAACAAAATTCTGAAAGAAGTTGGTGTAGGCAGGCCAATGTACTAATTGATCCCAAAGCCACAAACATCTGGTGTATAAAAGAGCTGGCCCAGAGACCCAGATGCTATACTGAGACTGGAAAACAGAGCTTGATTACATTGTTGGATTGATGGTATTTCCCTCCTAAGTATTCCTTGTTTTCTGAACAAAGATAGGAAAGTTCTTGCTTTTGCTTTGCTATTTCCCCTCAATTGTTTATTATTCATTTATTTGTTCATTTATTCAAGACAGTGCTCATTTCAGGAGTCTGCGTTTCAACAGGTAAAACAATAGTATTTTATGAATGAGGATAAACACAATCAGTTAAAATTTATTTTTTAAAAAGATAGTTTAGGAAGTGGAGTCAGTTGTTTTCTTCTAAATGCATGAACTTGACTAAGTCACTTGATATCTCTGAGTTCCCACTTGGTGTGGTGGCACAGGCCTTTGCTCCCCACATTCGGGAGACAAAGGCAGGTGTATCTTTGTGAGATCCAGGCTGGCCAGGGACTACATAGAGAGACCTTGTCATAAACGATAAAACAAAGCAACAAAACAATAAAAACAACCCCAAACTGTAATACCTATTAGCTAATTTCTTCAGAGTTTGCTGTAATGTCAAACTAGAAAATACACGTCTATGAAGCCTTCTGGTGAAATTTCTCCACCATTTAAAACGCTAGACAATCACATATTTACTCTTGTCATTCTTACTGTAAACCTCTTTTGTTGATCAGATCACAGGAACTTCCATACTGTCATACTGTCATCTTCATTCATTTTTAATCATTCCCGTTACTAGTTAAATTGTTAGTTATAACTAAACCCAGAGTGGGTCATGGACTTCCTTCTCAACGTAGAAATGAACATGCTCTTTTCAGGTAGAGGAGATATTGCTGTGAGCTTCTTCATTTCAACTTACTGTGCTTGGAACTGCTGCTCAAGGTTACTGGTCACTGATGTGTAATTTGATCAGCAAATGGTGAAAACTAAGAAAGACAGAAAAAAGTAATGAAGGTAAAATGAAGGTATAATCCACAGGCAGAGAGTATTTGTAAATTGCACAGGATAGGAGGGCTCTCTAGTAATCCTGACTGAGTGCTCTAACTTACTTGATGAATGATTATAGGGTAGGGTGATCACTTAATTTGACACAGATTTTCATCAGACTTTAAGCTGCCTCTCAGTATGTCTCTCAGAAAGGTCATATTTTCAATTTCCCCAGTGGGTGAAGAAAAAATTGCCTTTCATTAACTTCAGACGTTTTTCTCCTTACTTTGTGTGAAAGACTAAAAGTTTGAGAATGAAAGCAAAAGACACATTCTATATTTCCTGCCTGTCAGAGGAAGAGAAGAAAATAGAAGACAGAAGGAACAGATAAATCCTCCAAAAGATGACCCAAGTCCTCTCTCTCTTTCTGTCTCTGTCTCTCTCTGTCTCTCTGTCTCTCTCGTGTGGTTTAAGCTCCATAGTCTCTGAATTAATAAGGAAAACATTGGTACTTGATACCACGTCCTTGACATCGAAATGTAGCTGAGGATGTTTTCCTCTTTCAGTGTCCCTGTGGTGCTGCCTCTCTTTCTCTACACACACACACACACACACACACACACACACACACAAAACCCTGAGCTACCAAGAATATTCACCACTTGACAAAGGAAATCACCCTGATTAAAGCACCGTACTATGGGCCAAGGTGTGACCTATGATGCAACTGACCACAGACATGAAGCCCGCTCATAGAGGATGGGTCCTGTCCGATGGAGGAATGCATACAAACAGAGAACAGATCCTTTCTCTACACTGCTGTGATTCTTTGTTGGTAAATTTTCCTTTTACCAGAAACAAAACTAGCTCTCATGAGGGAGGTTAATGGAAAATAAAGTTCTTGAAGGTTTTGTGGGGGATTATTTTCATAACATTGGCATAGCACTTACATTTTCACTAAGTATTAATTTAAAAGGTAAATAGAATAGCAATTGAAAAGAAAATGTATGAGTCACCGCAGGAGAAATGTGGAAGAAGAAGGGGGATTGGTGGGAATTATGTTTGTTAAAGCAGGACTGTCAAAAGTTGATCTGTTTATATAATAACAATGATCATGGTAAATTGCTTTTGCATAATGGGCACTTTCTTAGGCAAAGACTATGGAAAGTTTTCCCGGAATGAAATGTAATATTTAGCATATTTTGACATTATATAAACATTTGATGGTGAGAATGTCAAAGTACAAATCAAGATAATTTATGTATAAAGCATATGTATTAACAAAAGAACACCCAAAATAGGAACTACACAGCAAAGGATCACTAGAAAATGGGAAATACACAGGCAGAGGATCACCAGCAAAGAGGTACATCTGCAAGTAGCCACTTTGTTCTTAAAGTCAAAAGTCTTCCAAGTAATAACTCTCATCTTCTCTGTCCCTGAAAAAATTGTAGAAAATATTGAAATTCTTATCTGACCAAGACAGTGGACCATGTATCAGCTTTATTTTCATTTTGTTAATCCTCATGTTATGTCAAATTATGGTTTTTAAAGATATTTTCTAGCTATATCAAGATATTCAAATTAATCGTCACTGAAAAGGACCTCTAATCTGAGAGGTAGTATGACAACTTAATTCTAAAGGTAGACCTGGAGGTTAATCCCACTGACATGTGGCAAGCAAGCCCAAACCAATTCAGATCCTGTGGTCTGGGGTGAGGATAATGTATTCCAACTTCCTTTTCTTTTCAGTCGTTCTAGTTGAATGTGTACTTTTAAAACTCTGTCTACATAAGTGTATATATACTGTGTATCTGTGTGTGAATAGATGTGTATCTATACATTACAACAGTGTTTGTATTGTCTCACAAAGCACAGAACCATAACAAGGGGAGCACTGGCAAACAAAGCTAATGACTAGTTCAAATTTCATGATTTGAATCACATTTGGAAACTATCTTCAAAAATATATTATTTTTTGATTGACAGACTTTTTTTCTAGTCATAATTTTTAGAAATGAGTTTTTTTTTTCTTAAATGAGAAAAAAATAACAGGTAGCTGATTCAAATGTAAGCGGGGCTAAATGGGTGACTGAAACACTAATGTTTAGATTAAATTGCTTCTCTTTAAATAATCAACCTCTATATGACATCCCTTTTCCAGAGATTTTTCTTTTGTGCTCTCCAGTGTGATGATATTACTAATAGGGCACAGCTCAATAGTTTCAAGGTTTTATTATAGGGGTGATTGACAGCCCATTGCCACATACTGATAAGTTGTTGCCACCCCTCAAAGTAAGAGGCTTCTTTCTCCAATAACTGAAGAATGGACCATCTTAATGTCTACATTCAGTTGCATGTTAAAAAGCAGATGAATTCTCTGTGTTACCAAAGGCTACTGCTCATCACTGTAAGGAACATATGAAAATACAGAAGTGAAAGTCCAAAGAACCTGCCCAGCCACCCATTCGCCTGCCCTCTTCTTAACCATCTGTTTGTAGAGATTTGGGATGTCATCATAATATTGGCTTTTGAATAATTTAGGCATATCATAGATTCTTTTTTGATAGCAACTTGAAAATAAGCTGCTCTAATTTCCTGTGCTTTCTGGAGGGTGGAGAAACAGCCTATGTAACATTAAAAATATCCTGTTTGAAATGCAATCAGTTCTATTGTTCATACCACGTAAAGCCTTGATCTTTCCAAGTTTCCTTTGGAATGCTCTTTTCAGTGTGAACCTTTCTTTTTTGCTGTTCGTCCTTCCATGATCTCACTGGATTGCTGTGAAGACCAAATGAGACGATATAGGAAAAAGGGCTTCTGAAAACTGCAAAAAAAATTGTGTAATTTTTGAGTAGTATATTCTTACAATAAGCCTTCAAGTGATTTCCTCTTTTTCAGTCTGTGTATGTTGAACACCAAAGATGATTAGTCATTAGCCAGTACCTAGTCTCTTCCCTTTCTATCAAAGTTTTGGCTTGGTGAGGATGGGAACAAACGAAAAGCAACAAATAGGCAAATAATTCGGGGACACACACTCTCGGACTCCTCTGGGAGAATTTATTAAAAGAAAGACTAAATCATCAAATAAATGCTGTCCTTCCTTATTTCTCGTTCTTTTTAAAAAATATTTTATTATTTTTATTTTATGTGTATGAGTGTATTGCCTGCATGTATGTGAGGGCACCCATATCGTGCAATGCCGCAGAGGTCAGAAGAGGGCTTCAGATTCTCCTGGAACTGGAGTTAAGGACTGTTTGTAGCCTTAACCACTGAGCAATCTCTCCAGCCTGAGCCATATCTTTTTAATTCACATTGTTACATATTTGATATCCACAAAGCAGTTTCTATGGGAACCAGGAAAATTACAGTATGTATATTTTCTGCTGCTTAATTTAAAGTAATTCTGTATCCAATGGTAATATTTGATATTTGCACTGCTGTCTCATGTGTGTCGTATGTACCTTGGTGGTGATTTACATGCAAGAACTCTAAAATTCAACTCATCCTTTTCAAAGTTGTCTTTTCATTATTAAACCCTGCAAAAGCCATCAATCTCTTAGTCAATAAAGCAAAAGTGTGGATGCTAAACTTTTACTTTCTTACTAACAACACTGACCTTTGTATCTGGCCTTTAAATCTTTAATATCTTGTGCAAACTTGTGCAAAATTTTCAGTTCCCAGTGACCCTTCTAAACTGTATAAAATTCATAGGTTTAAAAGGCTTATAAAGCCTCTTACTGTCTAGAAGATTTGCCTCTACCCACCCCCACATAATGATATACACAGAAAATAATGTGCATTATTCAGGGCGATCAGCTTGAGGGCCTTTATAGTCTTCTCAGCACCATAGAGATGTGTTGCTCCTGGAATATGTACTTAGATCAGTTTCTGAAGTTTGTTTGGAGACAGTTAATTACTTAGTGCATTTTAATTTAGAAGACACAAAGTCAAAGTATCTTAGCATGTCCCATAAATCTCTTCCAGAATCTAGTCACTGCCTTTCATTCCCAAATTATCTCAAGCTGCATTCATTTACTGTTCTTTCCCTTATCATCTCCAATTAATGATTTTATACATTCAGTCAGATACCACATGAAGACAATTTAGTTAAAGATGGGTTCCATATAAGATGTGTTTAATGTATGTAAGTTGAACACCCATAGCATTACATTGCCTAACGTCACAGCCATTTTGGTTAAAGTACACTCTATGAGGCTCACACAGTCACCTAAAAAGGCATTTTCCAGATTGTATTTCATCATTAAATGATATATGACTGTCTCTGAGTCACTGTAACAAAAGTATCATTAACTTTTTCTAAAGGCATTTAGTATTGCTTTCCTGTCCCCGTACTCCCTCCTCTGCCCTGCCCTCTAATCCCTCATCCCCTTTAGCCCTTCCTACTCCTTTATATCACTGCATTCTACGTACCTTCCCACAAAGCCTCCCCTCCTTGGCGGTGTACTAGTTTCCTGTCCTCTCTGGATGTTCTAATGGAAACACATGTACCTAAGGATCCAAAGCTAACATCCACTTATGAATGAAAACATGGCATGTTTTCCGTGGCCTGAGCTACCTCACTCAGGATGACTGTTTTCATTTCCCTCTTTTTACCTGCAAATTTCATAATTTCATTTTTTTCTGAACAGCTGAATAATATTGCATTGTGTATATGTACCATACTTTTACTATCCATTCATCAGTTGATTGCCATCTAAGTTGTTTCTATTTCCTGGCTATTGTGAATACAGCAGCAATGAACATGGGTGAATGTGTATCTCTGTAGTCAGATATAGAGTCTTTTGGGTATATACTAAGTAGACATAGTTTTAAACTGACTCCTAAAGACTTATGGTTATATCCATAGATTATTGCATCTTTCAACTGTCATCAGAGAAGCTTCCTCATACAGCAGATGGTGATTAACCCAGAGACCCAACACTGGCCAATGTGCAGAGAATAAGAGAGAATAAGAGAGTGCTTATCCTGGAATAAGACACCTATATTAAGCCTTTGACACCCAAAGCTTAGGCATCATTGTGGAAGAGGGAGTAGAAAGATCAGAAGATGCACAGGTGGTAGATGACCACAAGGAAACATAGTTTTCCACTCAGCTAGGTGGTTCTTCAAATGAACTCACAGCAATAGTAACAACATATACTAGACCCATGCAAGCTCAAGACAGACAAAAATCTCAGAATAGAGACCACCTGTGGTGGTGCACATCTTTAATTTCAGCACTCTAGAGGTAGAGTTAGGCAGACCTCTGTGAGTTCAAGGCCAGCCTGGTCTACATAGGGAGTTCCAGGCCAGCTGGGGCTCCAGGGAGACATTATCACATTAGAGACAAAAAAAAAAAAAGAAAAAAATCTCAGCATAGAAGTAGGGAAGTAAGAAGTCCCCAACACTACCTGAGGAATTATTGGCAACTGATAGCTGTCGGGAGAGGGAGAGTCGGTTTTCACTAAGGTTGTGACGCTGAATAGGTTAACCAGGCTCCAGTGGGTAGACCCATGCCAAAGGTCTTTTGGGGACACAAATTTGACTTGGTAGGCCTCAATATATATAACAGGCTATATGAAATTTGATGAGAGGCACTAAAGAAGGTACAAGTAGGGGAGAGGATCTAATATGGTAAAAAAAAATGTACAAAATTTGCAAAAATTCAATAAAAAATGAAAATAAATACCATTAACTGAGTTAGCTCTTAAACAACAAAACATTATTGCTCATAGTTCTGCAGCTTGGAAATTCTAAGGTTAAGCTGACAGCAGGTCCTTTCATAAGGAAAGTAATCTTACCCATGAAGACTATTCTCTTCACATGGTCACCTTCTTGTAGAGTCATTTAACAATAATTTTGAGGACCCCCCACATTAATATTATTTTTAGGGGAAAGGGGTTGAGATAGGATCTCCCTGAAGGTCCAGCTGGCCTGGATCTCACTAAATACACCATGCTGCTTTAGATCTTACAGAGCTCTGCCTCTTCCTGACCTGCTGAGTACTGGGATTAAAGGCATGTAACACTATGCCTGGTGACACAAGCTTTTTTTTTTTTTTTTTTTTTTAAGAAGAAGAAGCATTTCATTACAGCTTTAACATACTCAATAACAATTTCCAGAGGAAAGATACATCTCTTTCAAAAGTGGCTAAAAAATTTTTAGGTTCACAGTTGAATTAATAAAGTTATACAATATTGAACTTACTATAAACCCTTTAAGAAATAAAATTGAATTAGTTTTTAACCTTTAAAAAAGATCTCCATTTTAAAATATATTGTTTCTTACAGAAAGACTCATTATTTTTGCTAATAACACTTAGATCTTGGCACATGCATCTCTAATCTGTATGTATCTGATTATTACTAGTCATAGTCGGTGGCACTCGGATCCTTGGCACCTGTGTATGGATATAAAGTCATTGGATAGATTTCAATGGTAATTCTACTATAAAACAAAGTATTGTGTGCAGATATCTCTATATATTACTCCATCCACTATTTTTTCCAGGGAATATGTTGAACTATCACTTTCCTGTCTTTTGTTTCCTCGTATTATCCCAGTCTACAATGTACATGTTGAAACGTTCAATAATGTTTATTATTATTATACTCATCATTTAAAAATTTTATTATTGTGTTTATGCCTGCACACATGCTCATATGTGCACATGTGCCATAGAGCATGTGTTGAGATCAGAGGACAAGTTTTGGGAGCCTATTCTCTCCTCCTACCTTGAGCCGTGGGGACTGAACTCAGGTCTTCAGGCTTGCACAGGAAACCCCTTCAACTGCTGAGCCAGCTCACTGCCTCTCAACTCGTCCTTTAGAAATTGATTCAACTGTTGCCTCTAGCATGAAGTTTTCCCTTCTCCCTCAGAAAGAATAGATTTTTTTTCCTTTTGTATATCAATTGGCTCTTTTAATAATTCTAGTACTCATTGACATTTTTCAGTCCCCTTGGTAATTGCATCTTATGTGCAGAGGCTAATTTTTAATATAGAATTTTATTCTTTTGATGGATATGAAATAATTCTGATTTGCTGATATGATTATACATATAGCCTTGCAGTGTAGTGTGAGACTTTAAAGCATTTGACAATGCTTTAAACCACTGAGACCACAGAAGTCCATTTTGCTTAAAGATCTACCTTGACATCGTATTTAATAATTGTTGACCATTCTGAACATTTTTTTGACATTTCTAAAAATGATTTGGCAATACTTTAGTGTCTTCAGTTCATTCCAAGGACTATGTTGATCCCAAATTTGGGGCTGGAGAGATGACTTAGGGTTAAGGGCACCAGCTGCTCTTGCCAGAGCACCCCTGTTCAGTTTCTAGTACCCATATGGCAACTAACAACCATCTGTAACTCCAGTTCCAGGGGAACTAATGTTCTCTTCTGGCCTTTGTGGGCATTGCATAAACAGGTACACTTACACATGCAGGCAAAACATGCCTACATATAAATAAAAATTTAAAAAATTCTTTTAAAGTAACCAAAATTTGCCAAGTCATAGAAGCATTGGATTAATTTTATACAATATGCAAGAATAGAAATTTTCTCTTCTCCCCACCTGAATTCTTTTCATAAAGCCTGCCCCCCCAAAATCTGACTTTTCATTGGTGTTAAATTTCACAAGGATTTTTTTTTTTTTTTTTTTTTTGGTCTTTTTGAAGCAGGGTTTCCCTGTGGCCCCAGCTGTCCTGGAACTCACTATGTAGACCAGGCTGGCCTTAAACTCACAGAGATCCGCCTGCCTCTTTCTCCCAAGTGCTGGGACTACAGGTGTGCGCCACCACACCCAGCTCAGGATATTAATATTCCTAAAAATTCAAGATATTTCAGTATATAAAGGGTTTTTTCTTTTTACCAATTATTGGGCACTAAAGAAGTTATTGTCGGAGAGTAGTATATGTCTAAGTTACTTTTCTTGTTGCTGTGATAAAATACCTGGACAAAAGCAACTTAAAGGAGAAAGTGTCTATTTTCTTTTAACTGAGAATTTCATATACGTATACAATGTACTTTTCTCAACATATCCCACTCCCTCTCCTCCAACTCCTCATATATCTGCTCACTTCTCTCTCCCAAATTCACCTACTCTTTTTTTTTTAACTCCAAGAGTCTACTCAGTGCTGGCTGTATATGTATGGTGCAGAACCATCCAGTGGGGATCGGCCAGCTACCAGAGGCTCTATCTTGGGAGAAAACTGACTTCTTTCCCTTCTCCAACAGCCATCAACTACTGATGGCTCCTCAACTGTGGGTGGGATTTCATGGGTCCCTCTCTGACTCATTCTGGAATTTTGGCTGGCTTGATTTTATGCAGGTTCTGTGCATGAAACCACAGTTACTGTGGGTTCTTGTGTGTAACAGCCCTGTCATGTTTAGAAAACAGTTTGCAGCAGTACTCCACAGCCTCTGGTTCTTAAAGTCTTTCTGCCCCTTCACCTCTTCCATGATGATACAAAGTATTTATTTGTCTCACAGACCTAGAGTACGTTCCTTCATGGCAGAGAAATCATGGTGACAGAAGCTTGAGGCAGCTGGCCCACTTGCATCTCTAGTCAAGAAGAGAAAGACAAATATTTGGGTTCAGTTAGCTTTCTCCTTTTTTAAACATCCAAGCACCAAAGCGCAGGAAATAGTATGGTCCACTTTTAGGGTAGGTCAAATCTGGATAATCCTAGGGGAAAGCCTAATCTACGTAATCTCCTACAAATATGCCAGGAGATTTGTCTCCTACTCTAGATTCTGTGAAGTTGACAATCAACATGACCATCACAAGTGATTTTCAATAATTATTACCATTTAAAGGGGATCTTTTGTCTAATCCAACACCTTTAAAGATAAAGGTGAAATAATGTATGTTCATGAATATTCATTAAAATATTGTTTACAGTAGCAAACTTAGAAAATGACTAAATGTCCTTCAGTTGGGGGCTGCTTAACTTCATTATGTCATCTCCACTTTTGTATAGAATGATATGAAAATAGTTTTAGTCAAGTCTTTGGTGAGTAAAACCGGTACAGAAGAGTGTGTGCACTATGCTGATAGTCATGTTCAAAAAGCAAGTCTGTATATGTGGTAAAGGCTCCATAGTTCTCTAGAGAGACATGTGAGGAACTGATGAAAGAACTGGCTCAGAGCATGACCTGGTGATCCGAAAAGAAAGGATGCAGATTTACCTTTAGTTGTTTATATATTTTATATTTCGAATAATCTACTGAGTGCATATTTGACCTGTTAAACAAACAGAAAGAATAGATTTCAAAAAAACCATGTTCTTATTTCAAAAGGAATGAAATTCAAGTATCAATTGCAGGGTTGTAACTAGTCAGTTTTGCTAAGGTACATAATATTTTTATGGCCAAAGGATAAGCCCATGGTATCTGAACAGCTACTATTCAGGGTTTAAATTCTTATGCCAACAAAATATATATGTGAAAACTGTTCAGTGCTATAATTTTATCAGTTCTATTACTTAAGAAGATAGTATATGTTAATTCAAAATGTAAGTATCTAGAGTTTCACAGAGAGAGAGAGAGTTAGAGCAAGAGAGAGAGAGACAGAGAGAGAGAGAGCAAGAGAGAGAGAGACAGAGAGAGAGTCTTCCCTGAGCTAACAGTAATTATCTTTAGATCTTTAGGTTAGTATGTGCAATTTTTAATGTACCATAATATCAAACACAGTTTCTTTGAGAAGGAAGGAGATTTCAAAATGTACTTAAGTTATTGATTGTGCAAGAAACAGATTTTTAATGGGTTTTTAACATCTTCAGCAATCCCTACCTCTAGCTATAGGAAATCAAAATGTAATAATTTAGTTCAGTGCCTGCAAATAAAAACTTAGCATGTGCCATCTTCTTTAGCAATTGAGTGATCTTAGAGATGGCTTTCTGTGAACATGTACACTTTGTTTTTCTCAGGCCTGCATCATGTATCAGTCTTTGTTTCTCAACATTAGCTTTTAGCACAGTAGTGTCAGGTCTCTCTAAATGGTTGTTTTATGAAGTCAGGATATCCAGATGACCAAGTTTATTAAATTTAATATTTTTCTCATCATTTTACATCAGTGAGGTACCTAAGCTTCTTCCTAAAGAAGATTTATTTTCCTTGAACTCTAGCATTTTTTTTTTTGTAATTGAGTCTCATAATATTTTCAGAGTATCTATTATTTGCCAGGAAAAGGGGAGGTTGTGAGAAATGTGTCATTCAGATGAGCAAATACTACTAAACTCAAATACTTTGATAAGCAGTAAAATGGCAGGCTTCAATATTTTCCCCCAAGTTATGAGCATCCCAAAGCATGCTCAAGAAATTTTGGTTCTTGTCAGAGGAGGAGCTAAAAAGGTCCCACCCGTGATTGAAGAATTATTTGTAGTTGATTGCTGCTTGAGGTAGGGAGAGTGTTATCCTGCTTTAGGAGTCTATGTAGCCACAGGTTGGTTTCTCATGCTCCAGTGGATGGCCCCACACCCATACACATAGGGGCAACACTAAGTGGCCCCTATGAGTTATTGACAAAAGAGGACGTGAAGCTGGGAGGAGGGTATGTTTGAGGAGTTCAAGGGGAGTTGAAGAAGGAAATGGAGAACGAATATGATCATATTTTCATTGTATACACATATGAAATTCTCAAAGAATACATTTAAAAAAAAACTGCTTGGTAAGATATTTTCTAATCAGTGCACAATCGTACCTAATCTATTCAGACTCTGTTTTCAAATCAGATGCATAAAATTTTATATGGCAGTCACCTTTCATAATCCCTTAGACCCTCCTGGGCAGAACCCTGAGCTGACTGTGTGAAGAGATCATTCATATCTCCCTGTAAACAAGCTTGTGTATGATATAATGTAAGATGGCACAGTCTCAATTTCTATTTGTCTGTTCCATATGCTTGCTCAAAAATGAAAGTCCTGCATGAATTTGAGCAGACAAAATCTAAGAAAAAATGCACAGGAGCTGCCAACATACAAAAGCAGATAAGACATTTCTCTTCACCCTTTGTTCACATTAATTCCTTCATGGAATAAAGAAACATAAGCGAACATACAAATAAACTTCACTAATTCTGTGTTCCTCTGACTCTTCAAGTTTTGTTTGTCAGGAAAATCAGTGATTCAATCCTTGGCAATATCATAGCCCAATTAAGTTAAAATTTCTATGCTTCTACTCTATTAATATTAAAGTAGCAATTAATCCTTCCCATGCGAGTGTCATGTATGGCTGGGGTTGATTGTTGAATTACATTGATTTAAAAGGCATGACTAGACACTATTTTTACAAAGGCCCATTCCAAATTAACATTTAATACCTTCTAAGATAATTTTATTTAAACAAAAAGAACAAATCTGATTCTAAACAATCTAAATTGGTAAATCAAAGTCAACACACTAAAATGTACATTTTCTTCAAATCTGCTATTCGTAGATTACAGAGTGTGAAGAGTTTCATATTTTGACGTTTCAATAATGTTTATTAATCCTAGCCTTGCATTTTACTGTTGAAAATTTGCATTTAAGTAATATTTGTGAATGACAATGTTTTAGCAGCTCTTATGCAATCTGAAGGTGGAAATGTTTACAAGCCTATCTTGAATTATACATCAAATGGAGAAACCTTTTGCTAAAAATAATCTAGAACAGAAAAGACCTTGTACAAGGCACTAAAAATGTATGCTCTGGAGAAAGTAGGTGAGCTAGTTTCTACCTATTTTTACTTTTTTTCTTTGTAAAGTCATTATATAATAAAAGGGACAAGGTATGAAAAATAAAACCAGGAAACATGAGAGTTACATTGGTTCCTTTAATTAATATGACAACTTGAAAGTCATAACTTTCTCCTCTGGGATATCTAGATTTACTCAAAAAAATAAAATTTTAAAACCTTGGAATTTGAGGAAAAATGTCTTTTTACCTTTTCATGAGAAATTTAAACTGTGTCTTCTTTCTTTTAAGAAGTCACATTATGAGATACCAAGATTGAATATAGTTTATGTTTTGATCTTTTTTCTTTTTTTAATGTTCTGGACAAAATTATGTTAATGTTCTGGCTTCATACAAAAAAATAGCTAGAAACTAAAAGTGTCCCAGATTTTGTCAAGTGAACAATAGTTAGATTCTTTCA
>NW_008333889.1:116483-139521 GCF_000622305.1 Nannospalax galili | reverse complement strand
GAGAGAGAGAGAGAGAGAGAGAGAGAGAGAGAGAGAAAGAGAGAGAACGGTTCAGGTGAACTTGGCAACGAAGCTTTAACAGCAAACCAGGAAGAGTGTAATCTCAGGGCAGCATCTCAGAGGGCTGAGCAGCTGCCCTGCTCCTGTGCTTGCACAAATCATTATGTCACCCCAAAAGAACATCCCCAGATGCGAGCTACAAGTCTCGGAGGCTGCTAAGCTTTACTGATTTCCTGAGGGTCAGAATCAGATGCCAGGACTCATAGGGATGAAAGGCCTGGCAGGGATTGAGCGTCATCATTTAGTTTAGGAACAAGGGACTCCAGCTATGAAATGAGAATTTAATCTTGTGTATTTGACCTTGGAAATAGTCACTAAGAGTAAAAAGACCAAATGCTTACGTCACAAACATGTTTACACACAGTGGAGTAAGGAGAAAATGTGCCCAAACCGGTCCATTCAGGGTGGCCTGAATCCAGAGGATATGAATGGGTTTCTCCACATCACTGCAGAAGTCAGCAAGAGCAGCCTCAACAGCCTTAACTCCTTTCCCTCCGCTCAAGCTGGGCAACTCCAAAGAGGGGGCCAGCTCCTTTTTATTTTTTGTTTACGTTTAAAAAAAAATTATTTGAGACACCAGTACAATTTTGTTCACCCAGAAGCAGAAATTTAAACAGAAAGGGAAGACCTCGGGTGGTGGTGGGAGGTGGAGGTGGTGGTGGGGGGGGTGGGAGCTGTTAGGGGTGTATGGGGGGTTGCTGTGTACTTCTCTGATGCATCATCGTATTGAGCTTTATTGTGGTCATAGTAAGATCTTTGATGAGTCATCTTGCAATTCCAATGGAGTCGGTATCCTGTAACAGCAAAATTTCCAGAATGCTTGATTCATGGTTTTAGACGGTAGGCAATCACATCAGCAAAAGGAATTATAAATTAGTCTGAAATATGAGTTACAATCCCTGAGAGACTGTAGCTCCTGAAACCTAATATATTAGTGACTAGAAAGGGAAATCAGCTCTCCTACACTCAGTAGAATGTTGTCACACTCTAGGCACTAAAGACTCAATGGGAAAACATCTTCAGTGGCTTACACCTTGGAATAAGCATCAAAATCTCTTCCCAGAACTTCATTATCAATCTCACCTTTACTCTTCTGATCATCTGAGCTCCCCTTTGAGACACATATTCGAATCTCCTTTAAAATGTAGTATGCTTATGAAGTTTGTCCTCTTCAGGTAAAATAGTCTAGAACAGAAAAAAACTCACCCTTCCTGATGGATACTTAAATAATTACTGGGAATTTTTATGGGGGAAGCTATGCTGAACTCGGGTGTCAAGAAATGAGCTTTGGCAGTTCTTTATCTCTGGTTGATGATCTCATTTCCTCCAGAATATGTATAGAAGCTATATTTCAAATTTTGTAGTCTATGATTTTATTAACATTTCACCCACACAGCTGAACTAGTTTTAGGCACTGTTATATGAGATACACAGAGGGAAAAAGTGTAGGAAACTCAACTTCAAACCTGCAGGCTGGAAATGAGGTTTATCTCATCTCCTCACACGCCCAATATACTTAGAAGTCAAATTTCTCCCTGGAGAGGGAATTAAGGCCTCTAATTAGGTGATGCCTTATCAAGGCTGTGACCAGGTTTCCAGGAGGTTGGAAGCAGGTTTCAATAGCACTGCTATAAACTGCTTGCCACCAGGACTTTCACAAGTGTCATTGTATTAGGGATGAGGGAGGAAGGCATTGTTTCATAGGTAGAAAATGGATTGAATTGTGTCAGGGTTTATAGACCTTGGGGTGGGCCAAAGGAGAGACTTATGTTAATAGTATAGACCATAGTATGAATTTGTGCTCACCTCTAATTTTGAGGAAGAATGCTCATTAATTATAAAAAAGGGATGAAACAAGCTGTATAGTCTTTGGGTTCATATGTTAAAATCATTCCCATACTCAGAGAGAAAAATCATTGACATGCACCCCACCTATGTATGCCACTGAAGCTTAAGGGACATTGGCTGAGGCCCCATAATCCAGTTGAGAAGAACAGTTAAGTGAAATAAAATACCTGCATTTAATCAACATAAGTCTCAAAGATAGCCAAGAGTTCTTCCCAAATGTGAACATGTAGACAGCCTCCAGAATTCTTGCTATTTGTGAAAGTGCACATGATGGCTAAAGATAATACAATAGTGTCTCAGAATAAACAGACCCTCCTGACCAAAGCTTCATGTACGATTGAAGACCAAGAGGTAAGACAGGCACTGGCCGTGCACTTGGCACCAGGTCCCAACCAGAAAGTTCTTCAGAGAGTGCCAGAGCCTTGCCCTGAGCCAGCAGCTCCAGCTTTTCAGCATCTGGATCATTTCAAGTACTCTCAAGTTTTCTTCCCCATTAGTAGGAGCTTTCCTAAATAAGACTAGTTCTGACACATTTAGGAAAGGCCTCGGGTGCTTTCTGATTTAGAGATTTTCAGGAATAAATCCAGAAATATCTGGAATCCAGAAAAGATAATAATCCTTCACCCATCTCTAGCTGGGTTGAGCATCAGCAAGGAAGGACAATTGATGGCAGAGTCAGTAAGAAAATTAACCAGAATGGAAAGATCCCATTATTCTCCTATGAAAGGAAGCAGGTAAGAGTTCATTTAAACCTAATGTCCTTGTGCTTGTCCCTCCCCCCATAATTACCAGCTTCTCTATGTCAATTAAGTTCATTTTCATGTTGGTTCCAAACACACATAAACACACACACACACACACACACACACACACACACACACACACAAAGAGAGACAGAGAGAGACTTATGTGTGCTGTACATCAATATTTTGATATATATATATATCCTTAGCTCCATAGGATCTTATATAATACAGTATACATCTGAAGTATGAATAATTTTAAGGCAAAAAAGACATTTGTTTATGGATTAATTTTTTTAAACAAATACTTAACATCACAATTATTCAGATACTGTTTCAGGAGTTAATCTAAATTAAAGAAAGTCCTTCCTCTCCTGGTACCTGTATTCAGTTTTGTGAAGACACAAAAATAAACAAATAAATTACAGGTAATAATAACTGCTATAAAAATATCAAAACCAAATGCTTGGCCTGAGGTCGGGTAGTTTAGGTATGGCCCCTTATAGCTAGCATCTTACTTGAAATTTGAATGATAAAAGACACAGACAAATAATTGTTTGGACAAGGTACATGTGAAACAAAGACTACAGTAGCAATGAACTTAGCCTTTTTCAAAAACAAACAAAAAGAAAAAGGTTTTGGAGAAAAGGAAATGAATGAGAGTTGAGGGGTTGAAGTGTTAAGAGGCTCCAAACTCTCAAAATGCATGGGACATAATATGGTTGCGTTTCACGTATCTACAGTGCTTTGGGCCAGAAAATTTCTTTAGTTGGAGGGCTTTTTTCCCCCAAATTTCAGATATTTTCATGGACTTTACTGGTTGAGTATCTTTAATAAAAAATTGGAGTGTTTTGGGTTAGGGATGCCCAAGGGCACATGAATTCTAGTCTTTCAGCCATTAAGAAATATTTGGAAATTTTATACAAGGTTGTGGATGCAATCTATTGAAGTTTTAACAAATTCTGGTTGTGGAACAGAAATGTTTGTAGAATAGAAATGGAGATATGATTTTTAAAAAATCTGTAGGCGTGCCAGGCCCACCAAATTAGAGAGACTTGGGAAGCACTCTGAGCATTTTACATATATACCATAGCATATGTAAAAATGTATATTCAAATTCAAGGTGATCAGACTGCAATTAAAGTGTCTATGAGGGAAAACTAATATAATTTGTAGAAGACAACAGAATCCAGAGTCTCTACAGTATATTATCCCTCTAGCTCACTATACAGTGAAACTGCAAAGAAAACCCTGAGTAATCTTCAAGAAAAAAATTCACAGTTCCCCTACTTTTGTCTCCAATAAGACAAAAACACATGTTGGATTATCAGACAAATATTTGAAATCAACATTACAAATATATTTAAATTTATATGGAAAATATGTTAAAATACTAAAGAAAAGCACTTTCTTAATAAAGGAACAAGTAAGAAATCTAAACAAGGAAAGAAATAGAAAACATTAAATTGTAAATATTAGGACTAACACAGTAGCTGAAATGAAGAATTCACTGCATAGGCATATGACAAGATTTGAGATTGTGGAATGGAGTTGGTGATCTGGAAGACTATGAGGCGTCTTCCAGTCAGAAAAATACTGAGTGAAAAACTGGGATCAAGTCCTTCCAAGCTTCCAAAACACAATACATGTTGAATATCACTTGCCGGAAGTGCTTGGAAACAGAAGTTTTTGGGTAAGGGATGGACATGTGTGACAATATCAAATAATCTGAAGCACATGTTACTAAGGTTTCTGGATGGGTAAAGGATAAAAGTAGATGGAAGAAAATATTTGGAGACAATGGTCAAAAAGTCTTCAGACCTCATGAAAACCTAAATAACTAAGATGTATGACATTAAATTGGATATTTGATCAGCATTTAACCATATGTGGCTTTTGAATATTTGTGCATAACGTAGTTTTCTGACGATCCTGCTGATTGGTTTGAAACAGACTAGCACTTTGTGACTGTGGAGAGACGCAATCTTTCAGATTAAAAGACAAAGTATCCTGTACTATCTTTAGTTTTCTTAATCATCATTTAGCAACTAGTGTCTGACCTAACAACTTGTGACACTTAGGTAAATGGAACGTATCAACTTAGTAGACCATTAGCTTTTATTGAGCCCATATCTACGAATATTAAATTAGCATATGAAACACATAGAAGAGATTTTCCTGTTCTACAATAACTAGCTACCCAATGTACTCATACATGTATATGTCAAACGCCTTGATTCATGGCTTTTTTGATCTATACATATACAAGTTCATTTAACCTCTTCCACAGCAGAATGTGTTATTCGAGATGATCTTAATCCACATTTCTGATGATGGTCAAAATAAACTATCTATTCTCCCTATTTTTTTTAGAAGGGTAGTGTTTTACATTAACCCTGGAAATGTGACTAATACAAAATGATGAAATTTATGGAATTTTAATTAAACAGAAATACAGCAAATGAAATAATTCTATCCATTTCTCTTTTTTTGTTTTTTTAAAATTATTGTGGTAGAAAAATTAATGTTACACTGGAGCTTTTATTATGCTTGTATGGGATCATAATTTGGTTGCTATATGATTATGAATCTGATTAAATGGTTGTCTCAAATTGGAGAAATTGATACTATATACTTTTAGTTGGTTTTATTTTGCTAGCACTCCTTGAGTTTTTTTTTCCTTTGAATCATTTGCAATGTTTTCATTTGTGTTACCAGAAATGAACCAGAAACATGGTATATATCAGAAAATAAAATTAATAACTAAAACTACATGGCCTTGAACTGAATACAAGACACTTGAGGTTTTAAAGGTATCAGATTAGGCTACATCAACTCCCTACCTTGTAGGCCACAACAACGAAAGAGGGTATAAAGCCCATGTCTTTGTTGAATATATCACAAGGAGCATTAAACATGTTTTTAAGGGGCTGGAGAGATGGCTCAATGATTACGATCACTGGCTGCTCTTGTAGAGGATCTGGATTTGAATCCCATCACCCACATGGGAGCTAACAACCATTCTAACTCCAGTTGTAGGGGATCCGACACCCTCTTCTGACCTCCATGGGCATTGCACATCATGGGTACACTTATATACATATAGGCAATACACTCACGCACATAAAATTTTTTAAAAATTACAAAATGTTTTTAAGAATTCAATGCTGTGGATAATGAAAACTTTTAAATAAATCATTTGAACTAAAATGCAGTTATTAATTATTATTTTCTTGCCTTAAAAATCTTTATTTTATTTTCAGTAATAGACATTAAATTAAAAGAAAAACTGTTTATAGTCATTAAGCACTCTGTTCAGTAACACTGTGCAAAATTGAGTTCTATAGGAAACATTGAAATGATTCATTAATTTATATGAGTACCTGCTATGTGCCAAGGAACACACTGTAACACAACAGTTTATACAATGTGTGTGATTCATCCCTTCAAGAAACTCAGTCTTGTGGGTGGCCATTTCCTCTAAAGAGTCTGCTTCTCTTTCCTACACAGTCCATTCAAGGTTTTGTTTTCCATTTTACAGTTTCAACTTTAAGATAAAGCAAATGAATCTTTGTCTTTAGAACCTCTTTTAATATTTTCAGATGATGCTGTGAATTTCCAAGTTGGGGACTGCTCACCTCACAGATGTTGGAAGCATAGAAAGGTAGGGACACTGCCCCCAGTGGTCAGCTTCCTCCCCTGGACCCACTACCCAATAGCCCACTCAGCAGGCAACCTCATAGTCCAACGACCTTTCAATAGTGCCATCACCAAGTCGTCATGCCTTCAACACATGAGCTTCTGGGGTGCAATCACAACCAAACCATAATACTGACTAAAAAAAAGTCTGTGGAAACCCCCTACAAAAATAAAAGCAGGGGCTGGAGAGATGGCTCAGCAGTTAAGAGCACTGGCTGTTCTTGCAGAGGACCTAGGTTTGATTCCCAGCATCCACATGATAGTTAACAACTCTCCAAAACTCCAGTTCTAGGGGATCCAGTGCCCTCTCTGACCTCCATGGGAATTGCATGACATGGGTGCACTTACATACATGCAAGCAATACATTCATATACATAAAATAAAAAAATAAAATATTTAAAAATACATATAAAAGCAAGGGCATTGTTGTAACATTATAACATTCCTGTTCTTAGGAAGACCACTGTGTAGAAGAAGCAGAAAAAAAATAATTTTCAAAGGAAAACAAAAACCCTCATAAACTGTATAATAGGTAATGTAGTGAGTACAAGAAAAAAAATGAGAGGAAAATGTTCAACAAGAAGCAAATAAAAAATAAAACCCTTGAACCTTGTAAGTAGGATCCCACAGCTTCGAATGTTGGCTTTGCAGAAACAAAACTGTATTATTTCCTTCTGCTCAGATGCCCATTATCATAATTTGTAGAGAAGCATTTGGATTTGAGTTAAGAGAAATGTGGGCAATCAGAGCTTTTATAAAGTTGCAGTCTGTTTCCATGAGCCTGGCCAAGTAGCCCCACACACCTTAGGGTAAAGAATCTCTCAAGAGAACACAGGGGAGAGCTCATAGCCATCTCTCCTAGAGAAAGGCCATTCTATAGGTAGTTAGCATTGAGAAATCCATTGAAAAGATGTAGCTTGACATCTTAGGCCAGAACTTGGGTGATTTCTGATGGATGGTAATAGTACCAAAAAATATTAGCACAGTTATGAAGGTGAAAATAAATATAGCCAGGCATTTAAAATCATTTTTGTATGTGTCTAACATTGCTTTCTGACTGATTTTATGCTTTAGAATACAATACTCACTAGTAGTGGTTTTATAAATTCTTACTAAAGTCTATGTTGGAAAAAAGAATCAAAACTAAAATGGATACAGCAATAAATATCACAGTTATCTAGTGAAGCATTTGTATGCAACTGCCGTGTTTGATAAAGCACCAGTAATAAAAATTGTTAAAATATGTCTTAACTCCTGCCCTCAATGTCTACCTCTGCAAACATCTCTGCAGAAGGAATTTCCTTTTGGTGCCCTTAGGGCTCTAAGCACCTCTGCTAATAATCACATAGGCTGTATACCCACCAATGTTGCGACAATGCAAGGGACCTACAATTTTTGCAAGGGAACTCAAATCGGGACTGAAGTTCTTTAAGGGAGGCAGGTCCACTCCACTAGAGCCAGCCAGTGAGAATAAACTTCCAGATATCTCCAAGTATGTTTCTTGGTGCCTTCTCTGTGCATAGCTGGTCTCATGCCTTAGCTTTTGCAGATGTGCTGAATCCCAACTGAGGACTGGTGGATATGTGTTGGGAAGTGAAGATCACAATATTGTAAACTGAACTTCTTTCTGATTTATTGTCTGCTTATATAATGCTGAGTAGGTTCAGAAGTACAGTGAGGGATTCAGACACAGAAATATGTTTTTTGGGTGACATCTTATTTGTCAGGTTAGGTGCTATAGTTCCAGGTATGAGAGCTGATTTTTATTCAGAAGCAATGTGTCTCCCTTTCCACTAACCAGCTTGGAGCCTGGTTCAAAATGCTGGAATTTTATTTGTGCCGTACTTTCCGTCTTTCAGAATGAGAAGAAAGAAAAGTTAAACAACACTAAAGAGATAAAAGATGTTATTTCAGGAAAATTGTTGGAATTTTAGACCTTCCTGTTAAGCAAAACAAGTCAGAGTCAGGGAGACAAATTTCACATATTTTCTCTCACATAGGGAATCTAGATTTAGATATGCACATGACAGAAAAGTAGAAGGGGGACTTTGCTGGGAAGGGAAGGATCTAAAGTTGGAGGAAAAAGAGAAAGGATAACGAGGGGAAGAAAGTCAAAATGGTATAGTAGCAAAAAGTCCTCCTAAGAGAACCCAAGAGTAAGTTCTCCGGCCTAGATGAAGACCTAACTTTCCAGTTTTGCTGGATTAATCACCTGGTTATAGAATCACTTTGAGTCATGCTAAAGAGATAGGCATATTATCTAGTGTGTAAATGAGACAGTGAACTTTTCCTGCCCAGTACCCCCTTCCCTGGTGCTGTGCTTATGGGTTAGGTCACAGACCAGTAGATCTCTGTAAGTCTTCTGCCTACTTCAGAAAAGTGTAACCTCTCCTTTTCTTCTTTGTATTTTATTTTCTAACCATGCTTTCCCTAACTCTTTGGACTGCCCCCACATCTTGAATTTCTTTACTGTTTTTCCCTAAAGCTCCCTTCTCCTCCCCACCATGTGGCTGCTAATGTGCCATGTGTCTGTCCACCATACAGGTTTTAAGCTGGTTTTACCTTTATTCATGTGGCTTTACGTTTTTTATTCTTCTTGCTTCATTCCCCTTCCTTATGGGCAGCTGCTGAGATGGTTTTTTGCCCTGAGGATTTTTCCATGTAGTCTAATAAAATTGCCCTAAACTTCTATTTAAGATCATTCTTAAATTCTTTTATGAATGAGACTAAGAATGCTGAAAAGGGACCCCATTTTCCCCTTAATAAAAAATAACACCTTAAGCCTGGTTTGGTGGCACACACCTTGAGTCCCAGCACTTGGGAGGCAGTGGCAGGTGGATCTCTGTGAGGTCCAGGCCAGCCTGGTCTACATAGAGAATTCCAGCTCAACTGTGGCTATAGGGAGACCCTGCCTCAAAAAGACCAAACAAAAATCCCCCAAAACAACAATAAAAAAACCCCATGTCTTTTCTTCATATGTAGAAACTAGATTTAACAATATATCTAGTTACATGTTGTACAAAATGTTAGATACTAGCCTTTTCTTTCAAACTTTGTAAAACTTGGAACTTGATTTATGACAAGGATTCTAATCTTTTAATTATACTTCACCCTGTAAGATTTTTGTTTAAGGAAAGGCCCTGATGCATTCCTGAGCCTGATGGCCTGAAGTAGTAGAGCTCTTCTCCCTTCGCCATTTTAAACTAGCCAACTGGGAAAGACTGTGAGGTTGGACTCCAGCTGATGGGGAAGGACACAGTTCTTTTGTGTTAGGGATAAAAGCCTCCAAAGCATCTGAGTCTGGTGTCTACTCGCTGGATCTGACTGATCACACAGGTCACCCTTTTGCAAATGCAAACTCTTTCTTGCAGTGTTACATTCTTCTTTGTCCATGTGTTCTTTGTGTGACATTGATAGGGTCCTTAGACCTCGGATTTTATTTCTAACAGCATGTATCTATTACATAACATGTATCTAGCTATCTAATCTGATCATCATTTGCCGATCTGTCATCCATGTGATGTGAAAAGCAGAAGGGAGACTATTTGGGGACAAGAAGAGAACCAGATTTGGGAAGGAGATGTTACCAGAATTTGAGGAGTCCTCCGTGTTCACCTGATGATAGAGGGGAAATCAGGGTCCCCTCTTGGGGTCTTAGTCTCATTAATGAAAGAGTTGAAAAACAGACTCAAATGGAAGCTGGAGGACAATTTTATTAGGGGTTAAAAGAAATCACCTTGGGCTGGAGAGACAGCTCAAAGGTTAAGAATACTGACTGTTCTTGTAGAAGATCTGGGTTCTAATCCCAGCACTTACATGGCAGCTAACAACTGCCCATAGCTCCAGTTCTAGGGGATCCGACAGCCTCTTCTGTCCTCTACAGGTATTGTACAACATGGGTGCACTTACCTATATGCAGGCACTATATACATACATATAAAATAAAAATAATAAACAAAATATTTAATAAAAAAAGAAATCACCCAGGGAAGGGAAGCTTTAATCTCAGCAGCTGCCTAGAGGAAGAAAAAAAAGCCTGCTGCTTGGGTTAAGCCAACATAGAGGTCAATCACATGGCAGGAAGCAGTTACATGGCAGGAAAGGGGATTTGAAAGAAAAAGTAAGGAAGCCCAAGGTGTTAGGGAAAGCATGTTTGGAAAAGAAATAGAAAAGGGAAAGCTGTGCTTTCTGAGTTGTTTAGAAAAGCAGGCAGACTCACAAAGATGCATGGCTTCTTCCTTGGTAAGCTAGTATGCTAGAATGGGCCTTCTGGGAAGGAAAAGCACATTATCTCATTAAAGGACTAATTATTCTGCCTATCTCTTTAGCATGGCTTAAGGTGAGCTTGCCTTCCGGGGTGTGAGGGGTAGTCTCTTAGCAAGTTCATGAACCTGGCCAAGTGGCTTAACTGTTTGGAGTTAATCTGGATTAACTTTCCTCCCTTTGAAGGAGGCCACGACATATCACCACCTAGAGGGAGATTTCATTCTTTACTGTAATCAAGGGATGAGGGGGTGGTGATGAACATGAACAAACTACAATCATATGCAAGTATGAAAATGATACTTTTTGTAAAGTAAAATAATTTTAAAGAAAAAATGTTTCTAAGAAAAAAGTAAGAAAAGCAAGAAAAAGAAAAGAAATAGCACCCAGTGTAAAACAGCACGTTCAAGTATATTGACCAGTAAGTATGCAGAGACCTAGGACTCCAATCACAGTATTTCCCATGACCAAGACTGCTTTCGCAGTCCCTTTAACTTTCTTAAGTTTAGAGAGGACATACTCTCTGACTACAGGTAATTTACCTACAGAATCATTTTCTAGAGTATTTTCATTAGAAAACCTGTTCATCCTTTCTCAGTCCCTTTGAGTTGTAAATCTTTTTAAAAGCTCCATTTACAATTTTAAAGGTCACCCTCTGAGTGTACTCATCAAGAAGGGAAAAGCTCCTGTCTCTAAGACACTATGGGGAGAGAAGGAGGCTGACTTTCATGAGCACCCATTAGCAAACACAGGTGGCCTAATCACCCAGAAAAACGGTTTCAAATTTGGGACTAACTCACTGCACACACCACATTCCTTAATGCTGTCAAGTGCTTCTCCTCAGCTCTCCACAGTGCATAAAACTGCTACAGAGCCTTTTACTTCAATGGAGTTGAAATTGAAATCAGTTGTGATCTCTTTTGTCTATTGTAATTCCACTGAATAAAGTTGCAACTGCTTGTTTAACTCTAATTAATGGAATTTTTAATCTTGATATTTATAGATTGCACCTTTGTGGGCACCTCCCCATTCATATGTTGAACCGTAACTCCCAAGGAGATATTAGAAGGTGAGGCCACTGGGGAAATAGTGGGCATCAGGGCATCATCATGGGAGTAGTGTCTGTGTAAGAAAGGAAAGAAACTAGCCTTATCTCTCTCTCTTTCTTCACTTCCAGTCACTCGCCTGCCCCCATGCATGCACCAATAAAGACATGAGAACTGTGAAAGACATCTATGAACCAGACAAAATTACTCATGGGAATGTCTATGAGAGGTAAGAAAGCCTCTTATGGGACACCCTAAGTCCTATATTATGGTCCTATAGTATGGCTTATAACTAGTGTGACTAGTGGTTTTTGTGGAGAACCACTAGTGGAAAACTAGTGGTTTTTCTTTTTTCATATATTCAATCTTAAAGGAATTAGAAGAAAACTAAGAATTTTTCTCATAATTTGTATAAATATTTTATCCCAAATATTATGACAGTTTCTGGTGTTAGTGATGCCTTCTGTTTATTTTCTTTCAGGACCATAACTGATTGGGGAAAGAGACCACATCCTCTGAGTGTTAGAAATAAGACAATTCTCTTCTTATTTTAGATTTGGAACTGGTAAAGAGCCAGGAAGAACTTTCTGCCTTTAGCTTAATGATTTTGTAACTTTCTCTAGTGCCCCAAAGGTGTACTGTTTTTAGAAACATCCTTGGACTTCGAAAAGACTACACCCGTGTGGAGACTTCCCTTTTCTAACTGTTCATTGGCTATTACAATTTGAGAACTTCACAATTAGTATTTAAAAAAGCCTCAATTAGTCAAGGTTTTCTGGAGGAACAGAATTGATAGGATTAATATATATTAAAAGGGATTTATTCGATTGGCTTATATAATACAGGCTGGGTAGTCCAATAATGGCTATCTTTACACTGAAGAAGCTGAGAACCCAGCAGCTGTCAGCCTATGAGGATGGATGCCTTAGTAGTCTCAATCTGGCACTGAAGGCCTGAAGATTCCTGGAGAGTCACTGGTCATTCCACATTGGAAGATGTTGGAAGGCTGAAGAAGGGGATGTCAGTGAAGGATTGAGGCAGCAGTAACAGCAACAGCAGCAGTGGATTAGGTGCACTGAGCAGCGAGGGGTGAAAGCAAGCAGGCAAAAAGCAGTTTTCCCCTCAGAACCTCCTTATATTTGAGTCACTCCAGAAGGTCTGACTCACTCTGGGGAAAGGTCTTCTGCCATATCGTAAATCCTTCCAGGAAGTACCCTCACAGACTGATCCAGAGGCTTGTCTCTTAGTTGAGTCCAGAACCTGTTATTGAAAAATCAGAGACCAACAGCTGAAGCCAGGTGAGGAGAGGAAGTTCACTTTGAATCTAGCAGGACTGACACCACAAATAAAGGAGTCAGAACCCCTGTTCAAGTTTTTTTTTGGGGGGGGGGTTATACTCAGGTAAGGAATGCAAGGAAATGGGACATAGCATATACATGGTAATTAAATACAATAACAGATGCCAGCAAAGGTAATAGAAATGCAAAAACCTTAGGTCTATACAGGAATATGATAGCTTTGGAAAACAAAGACTTCTTATCCTGGATAGGGGGCAGGGGAAGATTCCTGTTTATGTCCATATTCCAGGAGTTCTTAATTATCATCACATTGCAAAATCCTTTAGCATCTGATAAGTTCTACATCCATAATAAACCAATTAACAACTAAGATTAACCATCATACTACCTTAAAAAGATATGAAAATGTTCAATATATCATTAATCAATTTTTAAACAAGTTTTTTAAAAAAATGCTATTTGTTTTACAAAACGTTTCCCAGGAGGACATGATTAAAACAAAGTGCTGCTGATGGCAGACATATGCATGTGGGGGTGTCTAGAGCAGTGTCATACAGTTTGGAACAGCAGTAAGCAAGATAAATAAAAATTGAAGAAGTGATAAGATTTAATTATCAGTCATTATCCTCTTGGATTTTGTCTCTCAGAAATGAAAATAGCACAGTTTAATAGCTTCAGATCAATTTCACAAATAACAGTAAATCACCAAATGCATTTTAAATTCTAAGCATATTCCAGTCAGGCATGGTGATGAAATGCTTCAGGGTGCTGGGAGAATGGAGGAGGCTGAGGTTAGAATTGACATCTAGGCAGAAAGTCATTCTTTGGAGACCTGGTTTGAAGAAGATGTTTCAAGTTTTAGGCATCATAATGATAACAATGCCCTCAACTATACTGTAGATTAATTGAATGCCTGTACTCCTTCAGGGTGAAAAGTCTTTTACATGTATTCATTGTGTTGAGAAAGTGCTTCCCCAGGAGCCCCCAGGTAAGGAGTTGGATATGCTGCTGGTAGTCGCCTCCATGAGATGTGAGTGTAGGAATTTGGAAATTTAATGATGTTCTTCTGATTCCTCTTTAAGAGACAACAAAGTCTACTAAATTTATCTCCTAATGCAGGATCCCCTCTCTGTTAGAAGTCCCAGCATGTTATGAGTAAGCTTTCTCAGGTATAGACTGGCACAAGAAATAGGAGCTCTCCAATGCGCACTTGTTAAGAAAAGAATTTCCCCAACTTCTGAGTAATATGCTAAATGCTCACCAGGTCCGTAAGAATTCTCCTGCATTGTTAAAAAAAATCAGATTCTAGATACACATCTAGAAATATTAAAAATATTATGTTGTGGGGCTTAGAAAATGGTTATTCAGCAAGAACCCAACAGAGTGATGCTTTTGGAAGCCCTTGTCAAGAAACACCAATGGACTCTGATAGACAAAAAATAGCCTGTGGATGAATCCAGTTGATCAGGAGGAAGCACCAGGACACAGATAAAACTCCATTGGAATAGAGTTTATTAGCAAAGGAACACATGGGACAGATTCCCTTCCATGCAGGAAAATTGTCTCCCCAGGTTGTGAGTTGGGGTCTTTTAAGGGAGAGGCTTCTGCTTCCTGCAGAAGGTGGGAAGATGTATTTTTTTTAAAGTTGGGAGGGAGGAAGTGGGAGAGTAGGACTGATAAACCCTGTTCTCTTTAGAGATCAAAGGGGAAGCCTGCTGTGTTGGCCAAACAGAGAAAAGTCTGCTTCTCTTGACTTCAAGAGGTGGGGCTATCTGAACCTTAACATTCCAGTCTTTTGTGTTATATGATGGGGGCGCTGTTGTGGTCTTGCTACTTCCTGCTGGACAGGGTCGCGTTGGGGGTGCAGATTAGGGGTTCATCAGACAGTGGGGGTTCCCTCTTCATGCATCTCAACAGGGTCCTCGATGGTTGACAGGTGCTTGTATACATATGGAGGGAAGGAAAGTAACAACTGATTAAAATTAGTAAGAGTTAGTTTTTGGATTTGGTTCTGAAAATATCTGAAGAGGCAAGGAGCAATGGTTAGCTCCAAGGTAATACCTCATTTTTCTTTTTCTTTTTTTTTTTTTCTGCCAGGGCTGAACTCGAGAATGATGGACTCAGGATTTGTTTTTAAGCATTTTGATAGCTGTTGGAGTGACTAGAATCCATGTTGGTTACATTTCAAAGGCTTCTAGATAGGGAGAGACAACAAATTTAGCCATCATTTAATTTTTTAGGCTAGAACAATAGTGGGTTACCTCCCTTAGCTACAGGTGGACACTATGGTATTGGAGACCAAGATTTGAAGTCTTACATCTGAGCAACACTTTCTGGTTAGGAACAAAAGCAGCAGTGAGAAATAATTGTCTCAATAACTTTTTACATAGACTTAAGCCTAATGTCTGGGAAGTATAATCCCTTGAATGCTTAAAAAAATATACTGATGACTTTATTCTTTATTCTTTATACTTTCCTTTTGGGTGTTTAATGCCATAGAGTTGGCCCAAAGATTTTTTTTTTTTTTTTTACTCTTAATGTTGCATGAGGATTTGGTCCTCAGGGGTCACATGGGCTTGTGGCGGGGGAGCCCCTGGCTCCTCAGACTTTTTTTTACCAGTTCCATCTATGTGAAGATAAGTCGAAAGGTCCTGCTTGATCGGGGCTTTGCTTAGAAGCATGGAGGAAATGTTTCCTCTGTGTTGACCCTCCTCTTTGCAGATTGGACACTGATTCAAGTCCATCTTCTGGGATCTCGATGGCCTCCCTGAACAAGAGGACAGATGACTCTCCAAAGATACAGGACATATCAAGATATATACCATAGCCCCTGGAACTTGTTTGACCTTGGAGGGCCAGGAACAAAATTTTTTTCCTTTAAGTCCCTCTGACCAGATTAATATAGGTCTTAGAGTCTGGCTATTAAACACCCAACAGGTTAGTTACACCAGTCTGGTACTTTAATTACCATGTGCTATGTAGATAGAGCTTGGGCAACATCCTTAAATAAACCTTGACTAGACATCCTTAAACTAATTGACTAAGCTACGACCTTAGAAATTTTAAGGTTGTCTACACATTATCTTGTCTTATCTTTGTTATATTGTAACAACCCTACACAGACCTTCATCACCTGCCAAGATCTCTCATTTCTCTGTCAATTCTGGAAATATCCAGGCATCATAATTTTCATACATAAATCCTTCTTAAAAATGTCTCCATTATCATAACCTTCCAACATCCTCCATTTTTCCATTTTCTTTTTATAATAGCCATGAGACACAATAACATTAACAAACAGATTTTTTTGTCTGTTGCGAGAATTCTTTTCCTGGGGATACTAAACAATGTTTTTCCCCTTTTCAGGTTGTAGTATCAAACCAATGTTTGATTACATTATAGTTTTTTGGGGGGAACCAATGAATTACTGAGCTTACTTACAGAGAAGACTGAGGGGTTGCTAAGATATATGAGTGACCTGAGAGTACCTACATTGGGAAGCCCTAACCCTGCATGGATCAAGCCTTCTCTTCCTAGCCTTTTTCAGATAATGTACTTTAGTCCTCCCCCAAACCAGGAGACCATGTGATTAGTGCCAAATTACATACAGTTGGCTGGGAAGAGCAGCTGGGCACTCATGTGAGGGTTCAATGACTCTGTTTACCCCTCCTCTTTCAATTAGATACTTAAGTCAACAAATCCAATTGTGATGATTTTTGTTAGTGGACACAGTTGAAGTCATGAAGATGGCCGTTGTTTGACTCAGAAGAAAGTAGTGTGTAACATCATCTTATTAAAAAAAATGGAATCTAAATTATATGCATAAGATAATGTAATAAGTTAATATTACCTGTGTACATATTGTGTTTTATAAGTTTGTAGGTAAATCTTTTACATTCTGTAGTTTAGAGAGTGGTCTACCAAAACCTTGCTTTAGGTAGAAGAGAGCAATTTGTACATAGTTAAACATTATTGAATTGATGTTTACAACCTCCAGCATAATCAATTAAGGAAAACTGCTATAACACTGTTTATACTTTATAACTGTTGGAGTGGGAGAGATTGGAGGGTTGTCCTGTCCATGAGGGGACACAGGGGCAGGGGTATCAGAGGCAGGCTGTGGACTCAAAGTAGAAAAAGTTAGATACAGGAGGGAAAAACAGGGTATTTAAGCTAGAAGCCAGAATAAGGGAGACTAGGGGATATTTGGCAAGGAGGTGTTTAAGGTTTTGGATTTCCTCAAGTGGAAAGAGAGCAGGTGATGGATTTAGAGCAGCACTGGAGAGGGGGAAGATTGTGGCATGTAGAGGGAGTTTGAGTTGGAGAAAGGAAGAGAGCTGGGTTAGGCCCTGGAATGAGATGTAAGGGAGTGTATAACAAGGGGAGAGCATGGGGAAGACTTGCCTGTGCCTCAGGCTGGGGAGCAGGAGGATGTTGGGGATGGGTCCTAATCGGAGGCAGTTCATCCACTATGGTAGGATCAAAAGCTGAAGTGGAGGGGTAGGGAGGAGGAGGAGGAGGGAGCAGAGGCCCCTGGTGGTTGGGATCCTGTGAAACTGTCTTAGCCAGAAGAACCTGATGGGAAGAACATGGGACCCAGAGGGAGGGATTAGCAAGGAGATCAAAGGAAGCTTGGATGTATGGTAATTCAGACCGTTTGCCTTTACGATGGCAGAAATTTTCTAAATCTCTCAAAATATTGAAGTTTAAGGTTCCAGTGTCTGGCCAAACAGAGTTATTATCTAACCCTTACTGAGGCCAGGCAGTGGTGCACAGGAACTTCAGGCGTTTTGGCCTGATTGTATCTGAAAGTCCTAGTTGTTTTAAGGATTTAAGAAGACAAGCAAGAGGCGTGAGACCCCAAGACTTTGAGTGGGTGGGTCCCATAGTGACAGGTTAAGTACAGAGTAAAGAGAAGACAGAGAAAGAACTGAGCAAGTGAGTAGGAGGTAGTGACAGAACCGAGCAGATGGGAAACAAAGAAAATCTTCTCTCCATAGGAAGTGGAGGCAGGATTGTGAATCCAGGCAGGAAAGTGCAGAAGATGTGGAAGAGTGAGAGACAGGGAGAGAGTAAGAGGAAAAGGGGTTTGGCATCAGTCACGCAAAATGAGAACGAGGAAAACCAGGCATCAAAATAAAGCATCTGTTTTTGTTGCATGGGTTCAAATTATTTCCAAGTCCCAGAAGGCAGTGTCCCACAATTAGATCATCAGGGAGAGGAAAGGCACGATCTTGTCCTGGACAGGAAGCAGTGCATGTTCCTATCTCTGGAAATAGTGTCCTATATCCAGAGAAAGGAAAGGGTTTTCCAACACACGTGTGATTTTGAGGCAAGCAAGAGGAGCAGAAAACCCTGCCATGAGAGCGTGGTGTGACCAGCCACTAGATGGGGACAGAGTACGAGGAATAGGATGGGAGAAAAGCAGAAAAATGCAGTGAGCCAGAAGAGAGGGGAAATTTGTGGAACAAATTGATCCTGAGGTTTAGTAGAGGCTGAGGGAACATGAGCCCCAGAAGGGAGGTAGTTTAGTAGAGGCTTAGTAGAGCCCCAGAAGGGCAGTGGTGAGAGAGTGGGAGGGAGGGAAGGAGAGAGAGAGAGAGAGAGATACAGAGAGATATGGAGAGAGAGATAGAGAGGGAGGTACTTAAAATTAATTTATGTATTTTAGTATCAGGACCCATGTTGTAGATTAAAGAGAATATTTTGGCTGAAACAATATTTTGGTGTTAATTTAACATTTTTAGTTTGTATGAGATTTTAGTTAAAAAATTATTATGATACCAAGTAAATTAATTTTAAGAAGCATAAATTTATGTTCACTGTGTATACATATTTAATTATATAGTCTTTGTTGAGAATGTGGTTGGTTTATCATTTTTAAACTAAAGCACCTTTGAAGAAGACAAACAAAATGAATACATCTTAAAACATCATGAAAGTAAACTAAAAACAAAAATGGTATTCAACAAATAGATTTTACCTAACCAACTTAGATGTCGTTTTGTATACGTAATCAGTGGCCTAAAGAAAGAGTTAAGTTTCCATATAGATTTGAGGTAGCATCTTTTCTTTTTTTAAGAGCTAAATAACTAAAGGAAGTTAATAAAACCTTGTCAATCTAAGAACATAAATCAGAGGAGATAAGAAAGACAAAAGGAAACGCTAACAGATTAGGTTAAGAATAAACAAAATCTAAATAGTACTGAAAATAATTCCATTAGCTAGTTTTATTATAGACAGTAATACCCTCTGTTGAAATTAATTTATACCTTAGCACTTCTCAAGTGCATAGTGCCTTTACTCTTAGGCTATTTTTTTGTTCTCCACCTTGTCAGAGGGTCAGGGGGCCAGCCTGAACCTGGAAAATCTTGGAGAACATGTCTTGAGATAATAGGCTTGAGTCTGAAGTGGGAGGGCCAACTCCATTTCCAGAGTCAGCATCTCAGTGAGCTCAAACAGCACATGACATTTAACCAATATAATTAATATTACCCTGACATTATAACTAGAAAGCACTCAGGGAATGATGGGGCAGGAACATAAGCAAGCATAGAGCATCTGAGTATCAGAGAGGGAAATAAGTTTATTCCAGAGAAAAATAGGCTTAGAATCACAATGTAGAAAGGGGAGGAGTTAAGACCAGTAGAGGCTGCATCTCAAGCCTCTCATTCAAGTAGACTATTACTTTCTACCACTCATTGTTGTAACAATATGTTGGTAGTAGCTTGTCTCTTGTAAAGTTTTGGCCCTGGAGTACAGCAAATGTCCATGTACTTCACAGGTCTAGTCATCACAAAGTGTCAGCTCCCTTTGCACCTTGAAGGCAAATGGCTAGAAAAACTTTGTTTCCTTTAGAAACTAACAAATATACTATGTAAAACAGTAGGAATTTAAAATAGTCATTTTTAGAAATTAACAAATACCATATAAAAGGTGTTAAAATCCAAAATATTTACTTTAATATTACCAGATAAAGATGTCATGTAAACTTCAATGTCAAAACCTAAAAATAATTCCTTTTAAAACATCCATAAATATGTCAAACAATGTAAAAACTTAAAACAATCATCTTTCAAAAAACAGTAAATATACCATAGAAGAAGTTAAAACTCAAAGTAATCCCCTTTAGAAATAGGCCCTGAGCAATGTTAAAATTTAAACTCCCAATGCATAGATCTGGAATTATTACCTTAGTCTGAACTAGAAATGGATTGTTTATTCTATGACCTTATCAAGAAATGAAAACAAAAATAAATTTCAAGAGAATCCTAGGTACCCCTGGTACCAGTAGATTAGGCCTGATATTAAAGAAAGTGCCCTCAGATTATATATATACATACATATATACATACATATATGACCTAAATAGAAAAGGAAATCAAAGGAATTCATGTTTTTCACCAGCCATTATAGCTGTGAATGCGAAGCCAAGTTCTCAGGATCTCTTCATTTCTAGACAGAAGCTATGCTGGAAAAGAAACTCATGAGGGCAGTAGAAGGAACAGGGCATATAAATCAGTGTTTGTTGGTCTGAAAGCATATGACTCTCCTGAGCAGTGCCTGTGACTTTTTAATGTATAGTGAAATTTAAAATGGTTAGGTCTAGCTAGAAAAGTAGGCACCTGAGCACCAGTTGCTTGATGCCCAAGAGGGCCTAAGATCAAAGTTTGAAACCCCTTTGTCTGAGAAAAAGTTTAGGAGAAAAAAAGCCTTTTAAAACGTTTTTTGTTTGTCAATGGGGTAAGCCGCCTGAAATTGTTTAAAATGATCCAGCAAGTTGCCCAGCTGGTTTAGGCTAGTTGGGTCAAAATGGAGAGAAACAGTCCCCTAAATGGTTGTTAGCCATATTTATAAGAGAATTTAAGAGTGGGCCCAGCTGGAAACTTATCATTTAGTTAGAATGTTAAAGAAAAAAATTCCCAGGGCAAGTGAGCTGGCAATCTTGGTAGCTGCCTGGAGGGGATGAATAGTGGGAAAGGAAAAATAGCCTTGGGGGTCATGCAGGTTTAGAGCCTGCATGGGAGGTCAGATCCATGGCAGGCTGGCAGGCACTTGGCAGGGAGTAGAAATCTTTAGTATGGGAGGGGGAGAGAGAGAAGGATACAGAGCATTTGTATGTGTTGGATTGAACTGTATTAGAAATCATCCCAAGTGAAGTGAGGAAGGAAGGCAGTGGAAGCAGACAAAGACAGGAAAAAAGAATGGAAGACAGCAGACCTTGCAGGCCCAAGGCAAAGGAGGGAGGGAGGGGGTGAGATGCCGGTGGTGGGTGGCAGGTGGGGGAACTGAGATAGGGAAAGGGGGATGAAGCAGTTCCCGGACAGTGCTGTCCGGGAGTGGTGAAAATCAATGGGAAAGGAGATCAAAAGAAGTAGGCAAGGCAGAATGTTTCCAGTGAGGAGAGCCAGAAAGAGGTGAGAGCAAAGCAGAGGGCTGGGGAGAGGAGCATAGAGAGAAAAGAAGTGCACCTGAGAGCCAAGTTAGCGGCATTGGAGAAGTCTAGGCGGGTCCCTTGAAGTAAGAACAGGGTTTGGCACCATCTGATAGATAAAAAGTAGCCTATGGATGAATCCGGTTGATTGGGAGGAAGCACCAAGACACAGATAAAACTCCATTAGAATAGAATTTATTAGCAAAGGAAAACATGGGACAGATTCCCTTCTGGGCAGGGAAAATGTCTGCCCTGGGTCATAAGCTGGGGTCTTTTAAGGGAGAGGCTTCTGCCTCAGATGTATTTTTTTTAAAGTTTTGGGTGGTGGTTGGGGGAGTGGGAGGCTGGAGCAGAACTGTTAAAACCTGTTCTCTTTAGAGATCAAAGGGGAAGCCTGCTGTGTTGGAGAAAAGTCTGCTTCTTGACTTCAAAGACCAAGGTGCTTATCAGCTTGGTTCCCTTTTCTCAGGAGCTTGAGAAGTCCTTGAGACCCTGTTGGCAAGGGGGCAGTGTTATCTGAACCTTAACAGACTCTCATATGAACATTTGAAAATTGCTCTATTCTCACTTTTTTCTAGTTCCCTATCTAGAACTTGTAAAGCTAATTACTCTTGTCTTTACTTCTCCTTCACATCTCCTATTCATGATTCAAGGACTTTCTTTTCCCCTCAGAGACAAGAGTTAGGCAATTTAGGAGTCTTTTAGATAGACCCACTAAAGGGGTACTCCAATTGCCTCACCCTGTATCCCTGTTCAGCATGGAAGAAACCGGAGCAGTCTGCATCCCTATTCCCTATTGGCAATTTGGGTAACCCCTTCAGAGGATGCTGTGATAAGCCTAGGAGGTAGGAATTGGCCAGGTAGTTAGGGTAAAAAGACCCCAAAGAAACGCCAGTTTCTGGGCTAAAAGTCAAAATGTCCTTGGGCCTCTTAGCAACATACTCTGTTCCAAAGGCAAAAAAAAAGTCAAAAATATTTGGGAGCTTGTATCTAATCCTTAAAAGATTTTAGGCTTACCTCTTCAGAGAGGCAGCATATTGGAGGGGAGGGAGTAGGCATGGATTTGATCAAAACACCTTATATGCATGTATGAAATTCTCAATAAAGTTTTTGTAAAAATTTTTTAAAAAGTCCATGCTACACAAGCAAGATATGAGTTTGATCCCTGCCTAGTACCTACCTAAAAAGCCAGGCACAGTGGTGCCCACTGATCCCAGCACTGGGATGAGAAGACAAATGATTCCCTGGGATTTACTAGCCAGCCAGTCCTTCTTGATTAGTGAGGCCAGGTCAGTGAACCACCCTGCCTTAAAAAAATACGAAGTGGACATGGGCCGGATGTGGTGGCGCATGCCTTTAATCCCAGCATTCCGGAGGCAGAGGCAGGCAGATCTCTGTGAGCTCAAGGCCAGCATGGTCTACGTAGTGAGTTCAAGGACAACTGGCACTACAGGGAGACCCTTTTTAAAAAGATCAAAAAAAAAAAATACAAAGTGGACAACATCTGAGGAATGATACTCAAGGTTGACCTATGGTTTCCACATGCACCTGTACACCCATGTATGCACACAAATGTGCACATACGTATACACGCAAATGTTATATTCTCAACTAACTTTATTTGTTGACAATAGTTTGAATTTCTA
>NW_008333889.1:102506-116390 GCF_000622305.1 Nannospalax galili | reverse complement strand
CGGAGGCAGAGGCAGGCAGATCTCTGTGAGCTCAAGGCCAGCATGGTCTACATAGTGAGTTCAAGGACAACTGGCACTACAGGGAGACCCTTTTTAAAAAGATCAAAAAAAAAAAATACAAAGTGGACAACATCTGAGGAATGATACTCAAGGTTGACCTATGGTTTCCACATGCACCTGTACACCCATGTATGCACACAAATGTGCACATACGTATACACGCAAATGTTATATTCTCAACTAACTTTATTTGTTGACAATAGTTTAAATTTCTAAATCACTGATGAATTTAGAAAATATCTCTTCACCAGCATTATTTTGGTCTAACCTAATAGTTACCATATATCTATTTTTCATATCTATTAAATTAAATAATTTTGAGTGATTGTCAAGCAGTACACAACCATGTGAATTAAGTACATACAAATGCGTGTTTAGATTGAGGATATTGACAGTAAAGGGGATTCGATGGCTTGTTCAGTTGCACGGGCTGGTACTGTTTAAGATCTGGGACTTGCCTTGGGAGGTAAGACAAATCCCTTCTCATTTTAGATTTGGAATAAGGCATTGCTTGCTCTGTGCAAATAATGGAGATCTAGACTATTGCTGTTAGGGTGTTTGAAATGGAAAGGTTTTTTACCCTTTTTCCTGAGAAGTAAATCTCCAGTGTAGGTGAGATGGCAGAACCTGAAGAACCTGTTTCATCATTTTAGGAAACAAAGGAGAAGCTAGAGTGGGGTTACACATAATGTCAGCTCACATCACCTTATGGTAGTCTCAGATCCAGAGTTATATAACCAGCATTGTTTGATTGTATGTGACCTGAAAGATCAGATGAAGCTTATGCTATATTCAAATACATCATCTGAGAACTTTACCATGATCTAAAAGTAGTTATCCCTAAGTTATTGTGATAAGAAAACAAATGACTTAGATAAAGTCTATAAACATGAACTGACTTAAAATACATTTGAATTTAGAGTATTAGCAAATAGTGGTAGTGTTAATATTGGAACTTGCTTGTACTAATTCTGTATTCATTTATTCTTATAGAGAAGGATACTAAGTTTCATAAGGATATATCTCCAGTCAACTTTTTTCCTCCAGTATTTATTTAGCATCATCAAGGAAATATTGCATTACACACTAGGTAAATAGGATTATGCTGTGGTACCAACATTAACCATGAATTCTAGTTGTAATATGGTTTGTTTAATAACATAGTGCATAGTCACAGCAGAACATGAGAGTCACTCAAGGATTTTGGTTAAGGGAGGATATCTCAATACAAGCCTTCAAGGTTTGCTACTGTAGGGGAAAGGAAAGTCTGAGGGATTATACAGGTATTTTTATTCTGCTTATGCCTAGAGTTAACACATGTCATTTCCACTTGAATTTTTGTAGCCAGGACTAAGCATATGGGTCTGTCTCACTCTGGTTCACCACCCAAGAGATAGACATAGAACATTTATATCAGCACATTTGTGATACTTACAGCACACATGTGGGATCTAGAAGTAGAGAGTGAAAATGAGAATGCAACCAGCTACTCAGAACTTCTTACAGGAAGCTATGTGTCAGTCAATCCCTCTCTCTACATACTGTTGACACATAATCAATAAACCATTTATTTACACACTCAAGGATAATTCCACTAAGTCAGACAGCAGAGAGGATGGACTTGCCCTTGTGACTTGTGCCCTCAGCATGTGGCTAAAAGCCATATCCAGATTTGTGATTTCTTTAAAAATCAATGATTTTAGTAGTAATTTTTTCAGAACTACTGCAAAACAATTTGTAAGTCTACTGAAGAACAGAAAATAAGTCTAAAGATGTTTTGTCATAATTGGTAAGTTCCTCCACAAGATAAATTTTTAGGGGATTCTGCATCACTAAACTATTGAAATGTTTTATAAATCTTTCTTTAGAATTTCGTTCAAACAGGGAATGATGTTTGCTTTCCAAATTAAGTGTTAAAATGTATATTAAGGCTAAATTACTTTCTATGCCAAGAATTAAGAACTTAGAAGTCAATAGCATGCTAAAGAGTGGGAAGTATATACTATTGCCTTGAAAAAGCTGTCCAACTTTTACAACCAGAAGAAAAGAAGAAATTATCAGTCATTACACAATAGTTTAAACAGAAGACTTTGTGATATCCTTTTCAGTGAGACTTTTTTTTCCCCAAAAAGAGTACCTTATCTGTGACTCTGAGTTGATAAACAATGCAATGAAGTTGCTACCTATTTCTAGAGCACTGGACCAGGATCAGCAAGGTAATGCTGGTAAATTGCTTTAAGAATTTCAAATGCAGAGCATTGAGGAGGAAAGTAGCTAACTAAATACTGATTACTGAGTACTGGAACAGATATAAACACACACTTATATGTATCTCTGTCATAATGGGTTGTAGATTTTCCTACATTGATGAAGTTCAAGTTCAGCATTTGAGGTGAGTGAACTCTTGTGGGGCTCTCCTGCTCAATGCATGATGCCTACCAACATCTCTGGATTTTATCTATGTCTAGGGCAATTGTCCCTCCAACTCTGACAACAAAACTTGTCTTCAGATATTACCAAATGTCCCCTTCAGGGAAAAACCTAAACCTCTTTAAAACCACTGATTTAGTGAAAAGTGGAACGTGAGAAGAGCATCCCAGGTTAGACTAAAGGGAAAATTTAAATGTAAAAAAGACTAAAGCAATTATTTTTTAAAGTGATAGTTTAAAGGAGATTTTTGTTTTGGAAGTTGATAGATTGATCCAAAAATGTATAATGACAAGAATAAAGAAAAAACAAGACAAGAATAAATATTCTTGAATGAAATTAATAAAGAAATTATTCATCTAATTGGTTGTAATATTAATGAAGGCAGTGTAATATTGATATAGGAACAGAAGAAAACAGAGCAATGAAACAAGAGAGAATCTAGAAACATACATAGACAGCATGGCCTTAACATTTGAAAGGTCTGCAGTGAGCATATGGAAGGAAGTCTGTGTGTGGTGGTGCAGGCAAAGGGAGCAGATGACCTACGTGCATTTGTTAGATTTAGTCCAATCGTGTGATCTTTTTATTCCTAAATCTCTCATGAGCACACATATGTGACCACCAGAGCTTTGCCTTACTTATCCACATCCTTCTTGCATAACCTCAGCACATCCTTCAATAGAACAGTCCTTGGTGCTTAAAAATGTGCCTACTACAAACTTAAATCATGGGACACTAATGACCTAGCCGTTATATTAACCATTAAGAAAACTGAAAATATCAACCACTGTAATGACTGAGGGTAATATACTTTTATATCTTCAGAATTGTGAATGAGTTTTCATTCTTCACAAATTATCCGGTCTCAGGTATTTGTACTTAGCACAAAACAAAGTAGGGCAGTTGAGGAAATGGAAATGTTTCCAGCATATTCTTTTGTTTTTAAATATATTTTATTTATTATTTTTATTTTATGTGTATGTGTGTATTGCCTGCATGTAGGTAAGTGCATCCATGTCGTGCAATGCCTGTGGAGGACAGAAGAGGCTGTCAGATCCCCTGGAAGTGGAGTTACAGACAGTTGTTGGCTGCCATGTTGGTGCTGGGATTTGAACCCGGGTCTTCTGCAAGAACAGTCAGTGTTTTTAAGTGCTGAGCCATCCCTCCAGCCCTCCAGCATATTCTTATAGAGAAATATTCTATAGTCATTACACATGGATAAAATACATATATTTTCATGATAGCTTTAAAATATATATTGTTAAAAGAAATATGCAAGGTGAAGAAACGTGTGAACATGAACAAATAACAAACCAATTCTAAGTTAATGGACTTGCTTAGAATATACAATGCCTTGAATTTAATTCTTGGCATAAAAATACATAAATAAATAAATAAATTTTAAAGCTCTTTATTTAGAGGTAGGAATGTAGCTCCATTGTTAGAGTGCATGCCTAGCATGTATTAATTCTTGTGTTTGGTGCCTGTCACTGCATAAACCAGTCCTTGGAAGATGCAGGCATCAAGGCTTTCCTCTGCTACATAGAAAGTTCAAGGTCAGCATGGGCTACACGAAACCCTGCCTCAAAATTTTAAAAATATTTAAAATCATCTTAGCTAGTCAATAAGACAGATCTCTAAAATATCTAACCAGAACTTTTAAACATTGTGTTTGAATAATAAAAGGTCAAAGGGGGTTTACTGTGTGAATTTTTATAATTTGCAGTAATGTTTCATTGACTATAATTAATAACATTTTACTTTACATTTTTTATTATTATTTTTATTTTAAGTGTATGCATGTAATGCCAGCATGTAGGTAAGTGCATCCATGTCGTGCAATGCCTGTGGAGGACAGAAGAGGCTGTCAGATCCCCTGGAAGTGGAGTTACAGACAGTTGTTAGATGCCATGTGGGTGCTGGGGTTTGACCCTAGGTCTTCTGCAAGAACAGCCAGTGTTCTTAACCACTGAGCCATCTCTCCAACTCCAACATTTTCCTTTTTGACATCTGAAAAAGTATGTAGAAGTTTGAGAAAAAAAGATATAATGACAAAATTTAAAGTTACTTTTGTCCCTATTATGACTCTATCCCTTACCTTATAAAGTTTATATCTTCAGAAAAACTACTTGTACAACATTTTACCTGAAGGCAAGCATTCTTTGATTTTTCATTTCTGTGTCTCTTGCTTTGTACAGTTTCTAGAGCAGAACAATCATTTTAGAATTGCTGAATGAAAGAATGAAGCGTACATCTCAATGTGTAAACACAGAATACTTAACACGTGGCTGATTTGCCCAGGTGGGTATAAAGCAATGTTCTTGGCCATGTTAACATTATTCCCATGTTGGAATTATGTATTTGTTTTTACAAATCTGATCAATATTTAAAACATTCTGTTATGCATTCTGTTACCTCTTTGTTTCTGAGTTTTCTGTATATTTTATTAATTATATGCATTATAGATTCAATTTAATAGGGCATATAAGCTGCTCTTGGAGTTTACTTTGGTTTTCAACAAGACAGACATTTCCAAAGGTGTTGCTTTGTTGTTAGAATTAAGGGAGTTGCTCTTGGCATTTGGAAAGTAGGGGCCAAAGATGCTATTAAGCATCATACCACGTGCAGAACACATTCCTCAGAAGAAATGGACTGACATGTCAATGGTGCTACTTTTCCAAATGAAGGAGAGAAAAGCAAGCTGTCAGTAATTAACCAGCAAGCTGGTCTCCAAAGTGAACAGACATGTGACAAAAATCAGAGTCTCCTAGAACATAGGATTTCAATGCACATTAGAAGCTCTGAATTTTGTTTGATTTCCTTCTTTTTTTCAGTAACAATTGGCAAGAGTCTTTCCTGTCTTCCTCAGTATAAGGGACTGGAAATGAAGCAAGTACTATCTGAGGTGAACACTCATGTGTATGTATGTATGTAGTTATACAAAAGGACGTGTTGACCAGCATAAAAAAGAGTAAAGGAAACGTAAGCAATTTGCATCAAAAGTGAGTTACTAGCTGAATCTCTTGTTTCTGTGACCAACAGATACATCACGGTTGCTGCTACTGTAAGCAATAGTCTATTGAAAACCTCAGCTGGTAGGAAAATATAATAAAACAAAATTCTGTTTCCATTGAGTGTATAAAATCTGTATATGTACTTTCCTCTGAGCTGTTTAAATATTAGCAAAACCCACCAATAAATAGGCAAAAGCAGTGACTATAACTTTTATACATTCCATCAAGTGAATGGAGAAGGAAAATAATAAAACAAATTGCAAAGATCACTTAAAATTTTATATAGTCAATAGCAAAATCTTGTGTATTAAAGGCCAAATTATAAATTACATTTGTCTGCCTTTGCATATTTTTCCATAGTCTATGCAAATGGTAACTGAAATTATGCTAATCTAATATGTTGTGGCAATCTTAATTTTATCTTAATGACATGGCCAAGAGAGAAATACGGAAAACTTGTTTATTACTAACCTTGCTAATACTGAATCTGAACTAAATTAATTTTTTCACCTTGAACAAATTGGTAAAGTCAAATGTATATTACTGAAGTAAGAAGATTAAAATGTTATTTATAACTACTTTGAAATAAAATATTAAACTATCTAATTAAATAGACATAAATACCCACAACTATACTTCCTGTACCATAAGGACTCATGAAGCATGAGCTGTTTTTTTAAAAATTATTAAGCCTGGGTCCCGAATACACCTTTAACTCTAACAAACATATTATGATTAACAAAATAAAGAAAATGTGAGCACAGTGCTGTGGAACACTGTACTGTGGGTACACCAAGGTCACTGCCCTCGTGAACTGTCAGCCAATGTGATTACGGCAAGAAGACGGCATAGGATTGGCCTCATTTACTTTCTCTTATGAAGTGGGGGAAGGGCTCACAAGGCTCTTCTCCTCTCTAATGATTTATAGGTAGTTAATAGTTACTAGGGGAGAGGGCTCAAGAGGACATGCCCTTCCTTAAAGGGACACACACACACGCGCGCGCACACACACACACACACACACACACACACACACACACACACACACACACATTGGTAAAAGCTTCTGGGGGAGAGAGATCCCTCCCACCCCAGTGGTGTAGCCACCCACAAGCTGCCCATGCTCCTGAAAATAACCCCTCACCCACTCTCCTGTAAGTAACTGTAATTAAACTCATGTTTTTACCTAGTTAGCCTCAAGTGGAATCATTTCTTTGGTCTGTTGTTGGTGCCATATCTGAAATAGACAGTTGTTTGTTTCCCCGAGAAAAGTTTACATAATATACAGTAATCTCAGTCCACAAGTCTTCATATTACTGATTCTGAACAGCAAGAGATGATATCTATAGGAAAATCCATTTAGTTATAGGAGGAAATATTCTTATGAGCTACTAATACCAGTTACAGAAATACATGGCAAATGTTCTTGAAACACTTCTCTTTAGAGTCAGAAACAGAATAAAAAATCTGGATAGGAACAGAAATTTGAGTATTAAAGTGAGTGCCACATGGCATCTCACAGCAAGAATGGGTGGGGTGAGTTTTGAGACACGTTGGAACAAGCAAAGGACATAGGTACTGAGCACAGGGAATCCACTGAACATTGCATGGAATCCCAGAAAAGAGTGTCTTGGTTGAAAAGTATTTATTTTATTGACTACATCATCACATACATCCAACATGGATCTGATGAAAATAATACTGTAGTATCTTATTTAGCAACAAAAAATGCCAACAGACAAGAGCCTGTGTGGTGCGAGGGAAACAGGTGCAGCTGGCGTTAGCCTGAGAATCGATGAAGACTGTTGCTGCTGGTAAAGGGAGAGTAGATCTTAATTAAGATTTCTAGATAGACTGAGACTCCTGTGGATATACTTGCACCGAAGGACATTCGGGTAAAATGCTGGACCATATGGGACCTAAGATGTATGGCAGAATACATGAGACCTGGTACTGGGGGGAGGTAGTGGGACATGGATGGGGGAGTGGGGTCTTAATTTGATTAAGAACTGTTATATGAAATGTACAAAAGCACAATAGAAAATATTTTTAAAAAGACACAAAATGAAGATTGAATTAATATAATACAAAAATGCATAGTAAATGCTGCACAAATTCACTAAATGCTATGGGCATATTGATATCAGTGGCAAGTAACCTATACAGCATATGAAATGAAAAATCATATATAACACACACACATCATTAAAATTTACTAGAAAAAGTGTTAAATCCCTAAACACGTACAAGTGTTTTGAAATGTCTTTTTGCCACTACTGGCTAATCTTACTGTTTTGCAGTTAGAAGATATTGTCCAACATTGATTTGTGTTAATTTGTTGAGACTAGTTTTTGAAAACTGATTTATGATGAGTCAGTTATAAAAGACTGAAAGATAAGGCTAAGAATGTGGTAGTTAGTTAGTATAGCCAAGATTATGGTCACAAGTTTATTGCAAAAATTCGAGAATGAAGGTGAAAGTTAATCAAAATTTAAAAAGAATTGATATATAACATGTGGTAAACGTAATAGAATAAAATGTTAATAGAATAGTAGACTTTGGGTGTGGGTATAGAACTGTTGGCAAAATTTATTTCAGCTTTTCTTATGTTTGAAAATTTTCATTAGAAAATGTTGAGACAAAACATATTTATGCAATCAATTTCTACAAAGCCTCATAAGAAAGACAATACGTCAGAGAAAATACATAGAGGAAAACAGGAACAGGAGTCTAATATAAATTTTGAGGTTTCATTTTCCTGTTTATTAAAATGGGAAAGATACTCAACTCATAATGCTGCTATGACTTTGATAATGAAATTGAGCCAGAACAAAAAAAGTGTTTAATATATGAACATTGCTACAAAACATATAAATAGCTTTATGTCTATGGAGGAAAGAGGTGTTTCTTAAAAAAGATTCGAGGAGTATATTCACAAAGTAAGAAACAATGAAATTATAAATGCTAAGAAAAAACTGTGCATTTTATTATAGTGAAAAAATGATTCAAAAATCTACCATAAAATATGAAGAAAAAATCCTGCCACCCAGGAGATTATTCATCTAAATAATTACTATAAAGCAATAAAAATTAATTGCAGAAAATTCTGGAACTGTATTTACAAAAATTCAAAGGATATGAAACTCTAAAGTCCTCATAAATATAGGGAAGGTGTTCACTCTTGACACAAATAAAAAAAGATGGTAAAGCAATGTCAGGATCATTTTCTATAAGAACACTGAGAATTTGAACATTGACAAATACGTAGGCAAATGAAAACTTTTATATTTTACTGCCCATAGTATATAGTACAAATTTTACTAACGTCTCTGGCTGATATCTTGTGAACCTGACAGTGCATGTACTCTAGTTGGAACTGAGCTGTTTGCATTATCTTCATCTTTATTAGAGAAACACACACAGGCAACAAGGAGTCATGCACAAGTATGTTGCTAGGAAAAATAGAATATAGACACCATTATTTGAGGAATCAATGCAGTAGTCTTTTAAAACAGAATGTAATATTGTAAAATACATAGACTAGATTCAAACACATTAATATGGTTAAGAAAATTAAAAAAAACAGTAAAAATATACTGGCAGAAAAATGAGTTATAAGAAACATTTCTGTCTTTTAAAATATTCTTTATTTCTTCCAATATATTTTGATCATATTAATCTGCTCTCTCCCAACCCCTCCCAGATATACCCTGTATTCTACCCACCTGACTTTGTGTCCTCATTTTTTAAATGCATGGAGTGCAGTTTGTGCTGCCCGTACATGCTTGGGTGTGGGGCCAGCTATTCGAGTTTGGTTGACCTACCGGGGTCAAACCTTTAAAGAAAATAGACTCTCCCTCTCTCAGCACCCACCAGCTAGGAGTTTGTCTGGCTTGAGCTTGTGCAGGTGGTCTTGTGCATGCTGTCACAACCACTTTGAGTTCATATGTGCAACTGCTCTGTTATATCTGGAAAACACTGTTTCCTTGTGATCATTTACCAGCTCCGGTTCTTACAGTCTTTTTGCACCCTCATTCACAATGATCCCTGAGCCTTGGGAGAAAAGGGGTGATATGTGTCCCATTTAGGGATGAGCATTCTATAGTATCTTATTCTCTGACCACTTGTGGGTCTCTGTGTTAATTACCATCTATTGCAAAAGAGGCTTCTCTGATGAGAGTTGAAAGATACACTAGCTGGGCCTTCATGTCACGTGGGTTAACTACGTGAACCATTTGCAACACTTAAAAAGCAATACCATAAGTTATTTATGCATATATACAAATGTAAAAAATGAGAAAACACAGATACAAATAATATATTCCAAATACAGAGTAGTGACTCCCTCTAGGAATAGAGTTGGTCATATGAATTAGGGGATTTCAATTACTATGTAGAATAATTATTTCTTTGAGGAAAGATATGACACAAATCATGAAAATTGCTTCCTTCATAAAAATCTGCATAGTGGGCATGTAGGATGATGTGTACCTTGACCTTATTATTTTCTGTGTTTTGAAGTATTTCATAATTTAGCATTTTAAATATAAAAAGAATTCATATATATGGAGCGCTTTTTGGAATACTATGAAGTTCTTTTTTCTAGATCAAATATTTAGAGTTGAGCCAGTGAGACACCAGGCCCCAAAGCCACAACTGTGGTGTTTATTTGCTCTGTCCTCACACCATGGCTCTGAGTTTCTTTTATCCCATGTATACCCTAGGTCATTTCATGACCTGATTTCCTTTAGTAACTTTTTCATCATTTTATGGGTTTTTGTTATAGGAAATGGAAAGGAGCAGCTCAGGAACTTAACTACTAAGACAATATAATTAAGGATGTAGTCTTCTATATCACACAGTAAAAAGGCCTGTGGCTATATGGAAAGCATACTTAATGTAAAGCATTACATTTAAAATTGATTTTCTTGCACTTAGTTTTGTTTCCTCTAGTTTTTAAAAAATCATATTTTATCAGACTATCTGACATGGAATTAAAATCTTTCCTAGGAAGGAGAACCAGACTAAAAGTTATAAACATTAAAATTGAAAGGATTACATTCTCTTTCTGAGACAAATATGGACTATTTTTCCCATTCCATAGCTTATCTTTAGATTCTGTTGATGATTTCTTTTGTGGTACAGAAGATTTTCAGTGTGATGTAGTTCCATTTTTTAAATTTTGTTTGGTTCTGAAGTCAGAACCCAGGGAGTTAGATCATGCTAGACAAGTGCTATGTCACTGAGTTACAAGTTCAGCCTCTTAAAAAATTACAAATATTTTTCAGGCAGTCTCTGGATAAATTATCTAGCATAGTCTTGAACTCACTGTGATTCCCAGGTTGGCCTTGACCCAGTAATCCTCCCTAGCCTCTGTGATTACATCCTTCATCCACTAGACTTTCACTAGGTTTAGTTTTTTTCTGTTGTGCCCTGTTTTTGATGTCATAACCATTTTGAGCTAATTTTTACCCAATGGTAGGACAGCCTCTCAATTCATTCTTTTGAACATGAATATCCAGTTTCACAAAATCATCATTAAATGGACATTTTTTCTTCTATTGTGTCTTCTTGGCACAAGATCAATGATCAGTTCGCTACAGCATGTGTGAGCTTATTTGGGGGCTTGTCAATCTCTTCCATTGACCCATAGTCTGTTCTAAAGCCCGAATCCTGCTGTTTTGATTGCTGTGGTTTCATAATGTTTGAAGTCACAAAGAATGATGCTTTCAACTTTGCTATTTCTCAAGACTGCTTTTCCTACCTCTGGGTATATTCAAATTTTAAGACTTTTTTTTTTCTCTTTAAAAATGTCATTGGAATTTTGATTGAGATTGTATTGAGTGTGCAGATTGCTTTGGGTTTATGGTAATTGTAACTACTAATTCTTTTAAGTATTCATAAGATATCTTTCCATTTATTTGGTTTTTTTACTTCCTTTCAGCAGTGTCTTATTGTTTCAGTTGTAAAAATCATTCACCTCCTCTGACTTACTCCTCAGCCTTTTATTCCTGATGTTATTATACACATGACCACTTTCTTAATTTTTTTTTCAGATAGCATTTTGGTTTCAGTATGTAATCTCTCTGACAGCCTCATGTGTTTGTTGTACACTTGCACCTCAGTTGTGGTACTAGTTTAGGAAGTTGTGAAACCTTAGGAGAGACTACCTGAAAGAAATAGGTCACTGGGGTGCCTTAAGTTACCCCTTGTCCCTGGCCCTGTTTCTCTACTTCGTCTGCTATAATGTGAACAGCTGCGCTGCAACTCTAATGTTCTGCCCAAGTTCACGGGGCTAATAACCACCGGTGGATCTTTCTGAAACTATGATGCTACATAAAATTTTCCTCCTTTATGTTATTTTTCAGGTATTTGACCACAGCAAGAAGAAAAGTTCTAATTCTTTACTTCTAAGTAAAGTACTAAGCATTACATCTTAGTACATAGAGACACTACTGACTTCTGTGTATTGTTTTTTATCCTTCAGGTTTTTGTGAATTTATGCATTAGTTCTAATAGTGTTTTGTGTTATAGGCCAGATTCCGAATAAAAATCACCAACACCACTTAATGGAAAGCAGCAAGGCAAAACTTTTATTTACGGCCAACCGAGCTGTCTATGTTGGGAATAGAAGCAGCACTGAACACCAGTTGGCCAGAATATTTATGGGACTACAGAACACAGAACAAGTGGGCCAATCAGCTTTATGCAGCACAGCAGAATTTGAGCATAACAAACTTCGAATTTACCAATCAACCATCAGTTATTGCATGGGCAGGTTTACAGATGCGAGATAAATGGTTAGTCAATTGCAGGCCTGGCCTAGATTACAATACCCTGTGCAATGTGGTCAGACCCTTTCTCAGAATTCAAAGTTGCCTCTCCCTTCTAGGTATCTTTCATAAGTAGGGTAAAGGCACTTCTCCGGAAACAGCTGCTTTGGGAAAAATGGAGTTACTTAGGTTAGTTTAACTGAGTTCATTTTGGTGTGGTACTTTAGGTTTTCTATCTACACAATCAAGTAATCTGCAGAGACAGTATAATTTCTTTCATTTCAGTTTTGAAAGTTTTCTTTCTTTCTCTTGTCTGATTGTTCTGATTAGGACTCCTAGTTCCCTCCTATATAAAAAGGGCAAGTGTGAGCAACTTAGTCTTGTCACCTGATCCTAAAGGGAAATTTTTAGATTTTTACCATTGGATATAATGCTAGCTGTCTTCCTCCAATATGTGACTCTTAACGTTTTTGGAATACACTTATTATTTGCTAATTTGTTGAATATTTTTATCATAAACAGATCTCAAATTTCATCAATTATCTCATCTACTGAAATGATCATGACTTTTATCTTTTAGTCTATTACTGGGTTGTATCCAAAGATCTGATGAGGGGTTGATATTCAAAATATATGAAGTACTCACAGAACTTAAAAGCAGAAAACCAGAGACAAAAATATAAAACAAACCTACTTTAAAAAATGAATAGAGGATTTGAGTTCGCATGTTTCAAGGAATATGTAGAATTGCCAATAGGTAAATGAAAAGATGTTCAGCATAACTACCAGAGACATGTAAATTGAACTACAGTAAGATCTCACTTCATACCCATTAGGATGGTTATTATCAGGAATACAAAAGTATCAAGTATTGAGAGTCTAGTGAAAATAGAACTCCTTTACTCTGGTGAATGTGTACATTGGTACAGTCTGTCTTGAAGAGAGTACTGAAATTTTTCAAAAAATAAAACTAGAGGTGCCATCTGATCTAGCAATTCCATTTCTGTGTCAAAGGATAGGAAATCAATGTCTTACAAAGAAATATCTGTGCTCTCATGGTTATTGTTGCATGATTTATAACGGCCATGATTTGCAAATGACCTAAGTATTCATCAATGAACAAATATTATTTACATTTGAAAAAGAAAGAAATCTGGCCAGTTTAAAATAAGTTGGATAAACCTGGAAAACATTATCCTGGGGCAAATATGCCAGACACAGAAAGACATTTGCTGCACGAACCACTTACATATGGTATCCAAAAAGATTGCATTCGTGGAAGCAGTGGGTCAAGCAGTGAGGGGGTAAAATGGGGGAAGTTTTAGGGCAGTGGCCACTAACTTTCAGTCATAAGATGAACAAGTTTTGAGAACCCAACCTACAACAAGGAACATAATAGATTAGTTTATTAATTGAATTTAATACTCATTACACAATGCATGTATGGTTAAATAACAGTGCACTCCTTAATATAAATGATCTTTGATAAGTAAACATGATTTTAAAAACTAAAAATGTAAATTATCAAGGGGATTAAAGACGATATTAAGTCCTTAATCCTTCTCATGCATGAAAAAAAATCCTATGTTCCATGTAGGCCAAAACAA
>NW_008333889.1:98082-102182 GCF_000622305.1 Nannospalax galili | reverse complement strand
TAAAATTTTAAAAATTGGAGCTACAAATTTTGACTAAATTAGGAATAATAAGGTACTTACTAATATTACAACATTTTACAGACTGGAAAACTGGGGATTTAAAAATTAAATAACTTAGCTAAAGTTAACGTAATTAGAAAATTCAAGTCTGGGCAACTTTTACTCCAAAGCCAGGCTCTTAGCATTTAAAAAACCTTCCCCACTATTAAGTTAGATAACAGCACATAGGCAAATAACCCAATGTAATACAACACTAGCTAATATTGCAGAATGCCCTTCTCCTACATCCTTAATGAATTTCTCTTTACCTCTCTTCTATTCTCAGATCTTCATGCCTGTACTCAAACCTTCAAAACAATGTCTTTCTAACACACTCTTTAGAGTCAACTGACCATGAGCTTTTCATAAAGGTTTTTATGAACTCCTATTAACAAAAATGTGTAATGAATGTTCTCCAGAATTCCACTGTCAATTTCTATTTGCTTTTTGTCTTAGCGTAATAGGAATATTTAGAACAGAAGTACATTACCATGAAGAAATGAAACAAGAATTATAAGTGGAGAACTGATCAGAGTTTTAGGATTTCTTTAGTTTTGTTTTGTCTTTTTTTCTTTTTGGTCTTTTTGAGACAGCGTCTCTCAGTAGCCCCAGCTGTCCTGGAACTCACTATGTAGACCAGGCTGGCCTTGAACTCGCAGGGATCTGTCTGCCTCTGCCTCCCAAGTAGTGGGATTAAAGGTGTGCGTTTTAGTTTTTAAAAATGCTTTTTGCACTGTTGGTTGAATCTCCCAATGAGTAATTGGAGATTTCTGGTTCTTCCAACTCTCTTGAGAAATCTTGCATGTACACTTACAAGAATTCAGAACAATAATTGAAAGGCAGAAAGCACCATTAAGTCATCAATTTTCTTGTAACATGATAAAAAGAGGAATAAGAAAATGCCAACAGATATTTTTTGGAAAATATTCTAATTTACAAACTGACCTCTCTTCATGGAGAAGATATGGGACAATGCTGGTGGTGTCTACTGATAACTCAGATGCTACCTCTTCATCTTTTAGGGAGAACTTCATCAGACTGTAATCAAACAAGCTGTGAAAATGTTTGAAAACTTGCAATTCTGCTATGGTGCTAATCTATCAATTAGCACACTGAGTGTGTTAAAAAGGAGCTTTGCCAGACATTCTCATAATACGAATGAAAAAACAGATGGATTATAAAATGTAGACATCAGACTAGAAAAATGAGGATCAGTGTCTCTCCTGCACATGTAGAATATGGAACCTGCCGTTTCACCTAACCTTAGTTTCCCCAAGAGCCCACCAGCAGCACTGACAACCTGACACCTTTCCAGCCTCTGTCTTGGGGTTTTAGTCTTTCTTTCTGTCTTTCTTTCTTTCTTTCTTTCTTTCTTTCTTTCTTTCTTTCTTTTTATTTTCTGTAGAATTTGCAATTGATAGTGAGAGGCATTAGAATGAATGATTTAAGAATATTTATGGAGCTGGAGAGATGGCTCAGCGGTTAAGAGTACTGACTGCTCTTGCAGAGGACCCAAGTTTGATTCCCAGCATCCACGTGGCAGCTTCGAACATCCTTAACTCCAGTTACAGGGAAATCCAAAGCCTTCTTCTGACCTCCGTGGCATTGCACAACAGGAATGCACTCACATACACGCAGGCAATACACTCATACACATAAAATAAAAATAATAAATTAAATTAAAAAAATATTTTTTTTTAAAAAAAGAATATTTACATCTCCTCCTCTAAACTTTATTCATATCAATGACACAAATTTCAAGGGCACTAAAGATGCTCAGGACAGTCCCAGAAACACTTTATGAGTGAAACTGCATCTTAAAAGTAATTGGGGAAAACAAAGATAGGGTAAAAATTTGTGTTTAGCTATTATGTAAGTAAAAACAAATCTCATCACCTTGAAAATTTCTGTAAACCTTTACATCATCAGGCAATTTACATTAATGTTTTTTCCATTGATATAGACAAAACAAAAGGGTACATCAAATACTTGTACCCTTTGGGTTCAAGTGGAGCTTTTTATATATTTTGTATTTTTAATCTAAGTGCATGAGTGTATTGCCTACACATGTAAGTGTGCCCCATTTCGTGCAATGCCAGCAGAGGTCAGAAGAAGGTGTTGGATTCCTCTGAAACTAGAGGTAGGGACAGTTGCTAGTCATCTTGTGGGTGCTGTGAATCGAAACCAGGTCTTCTGCAAGAGCATCCAGTGTTCTTAACCACCGAGCCATCTCACCAGCCCCTGCCCAAAATGGGTGCTGGGAACCAAACTCAGCAAGAGTAGTATATGCCCTTAACCTCTGAGCCATCTCTCTAGACCCTGTTTCTAGTTTTTGGCTTTTACTAATAAGCTTCTATGATCATTCAGATGTAAGTTTTTGTGTGAACATGATTATTCTTCTCATTGTTAGAAACCCGTTTGTTTTCTACTCTGGCTATGGCTTTTATATCCCGAACAGCGCTAAGTGATTGAGCTTCTCACAGTATTGATATTTCCATTGTTCTTTTTGGTAGCTATGCTGACACGTAGCAATAGCCCATGGTTTTAATGGTTGCTAATGTATAGCTTTTAAAAATTATTTCTAAATTGCTTTGCAGTGCTGGGACCAAACCCAGAGCCTTATGCATGCTAGGTAAGTGACCCACCACTGAGGAAGTGCCCTGATCCCTGTTGAATATCTTTTTATGAGTTTACTTGACATTTCTGTTTTCTTCTCTGTACAATGTCTCTTCGTGTCTTTTGCCCACTTTTAACTGGATTAACTGCTGACTGAGTTTTAAGACTTCTTTATATATTTGAGATAGTTACTTTTGTCAAATGTGTGATTTGGGAATGTTTTCATTCCTCCTGTAATGTGTAATTTTATTCTCTTAAGTCTCTTGATGAGCACAAATTTTTAATTTTGATAAAATTGGTTTAACAATTTTTCTTTCATAGACAGCTTTTGTTGCAAATTCTAAGAACTCTTTGCCAAGCTGTAGCTCATGACGATTTTCTTCTATTTTTTTAATAGTTGTGTAATAGTCTGCATTAAGGTATAATCCCTTTTAAAGTCTTTTTTGTGTAAGACACGATATTACATTTAGATAATCACTTGTCTCAGTACTGAAAAGAATCATCATTCCCAGGGCTGGAGAGATGGCTCAGCAGTTAAGAGCACTTGCTGTTCTTCCAGAGGACTCAGGTTCAGTCTCCAGCACCCACATGATGGCTAACAACCATCCTAGCTCCAATTCCAGGGAATCCAACACCATCTTCTGACCTCCATAGTCATTGCATGACACATGCACACTTACATACATGAAGGCAATACATTCATACACATAAAATAAAAATAATAAATAAAGTAGTTTTTTAAAAAAGAATCATTCCTATACTGAATTGCTTTCATATCTTTGTAAAATTCAGTGAGATGAATTTACATGTGATTATTTCTAGGTGCTCTAATATATATTTACATATATATAATTTCTAGGTTCTCTATTATATATATCTTATTTATATTTCTAGGTTCTCAGACCCAAACTGCTGAGCACCTGTTCCTTTAGCTGTCTCTCAGAACTGTGCTCCCAAGCACGGATCTTGCTCATTCTTTATTGAAGTGGTATCTCCAGCATGAAATGGAGAAGTAGATGTCAGGATCCACCTTTATCTTATCAGAAAATCCTGCCCTTTAATCCCTAGGCCTAGAATATCTTACACACTAGCTTTCTTTCATTGTTTGCAGTGAAGAAAGTATGCTATTTTCAGTGCTTTAATGTAAAGTGTGCATACTTTATAAACTACCTTTGATGTAAAGTGTGCATACATGCTTTATAAACTACCTTTGATGCAAAGTGTGCATACATACTTTATAACCCCCCCCCATGGGTGGGGTCTTGAGGGATTAAGGTCAAGTGCCCAGGTCATAAGAGGAGCAGATGGTTCAGTGAACTTGTTCACATTATTAATAGTAACTTTTTGTTGCACGATTAGGTAAAAGTCTAAAAGTCTTTAGTCCAAATTATGCCCATATTGTAAAAGTCATCCCTGCAATATATTAAGCATATATATATATATAT
>NW_008333889.1:79327-98058 GCF_000622305.1 Nannospalax galili | reverse complement strand
TACATATGTAGATATATACTCTAAAAGTATATAGATTTTTTTTCATTTATAACTCTATCTCAACACTCAAATCTAAATCTAAAGTTTCTTTAAACTCACTTGAGAGTTTTTATTGCATATATAATATGACTTAAGTAACTGTTTCAGTATGTGCAGTATTGGAGTGTAGATTCAGGGGAATTTCATAGGTGCAATAGTACATTGTAGCAACTAGTATTTGCATGTGCACTCGTCATCTCTGCTTTCTGTAGAAGTTTTCCTGGAGGCACAATGAAATACTTTCAATGAGTTTTCTAGTCAAATATACTTTCTTAAAGTTGTTTTACGTTTTGTAGAGTGTGTTCTTCAAAAAGTTATTTTTTGATTTTGCATATGTGGTGCAAATGTGTTTATGTGTATGTGTGAGTGTGTGTGTGTCTGTGTGTCTGTGTGTGTGTGTATGTGTGTGTGTGTGTGTACTAGAGGCTTACTCCAGGAGTCTTTTGTGGCTCTCCACCTTACCTTTTGACACAGGGTGTTTCACTGATTCTGTAGTTCACTGATTAGGCTACACTGGCTGACCAATGAGCTTCAGGAATCTGCCTATCTCTGCCTTCTCAGTGGTGGAGTTATAGATGTGTGATACTATGCCTAGCTTTATGTGAGTTCTAGGGGTCCAAAGTCAGGTCCTCATTCCTGTGCAGCAGATACTTTATTGACTGACCCATTTCCAAAGCATCCTAATGTTACATTTTATAAGACATTTTATCACCAGGAATGCTAAATATCTCTGGATTTTTACAGTTTTATTTGTTACATTCTTTAGTTAAATACATATAAGAAAATAGATGTAGGAGATGGAATATAAACTTTCCATAAGAAGACTTTTAAAAATATTGTCACAGTTCTGGATTTAACTTTAACCACAGTGTTAAATAATCAGCATGGACTTTAATACAATTCTGTCTGTCATTTCAATATAATAGAATATCAAATCTCATATTTGCTAATAGAGTTCAGCCTTGTTCTAAGTATGAAGATGACCCATTGGCTCATTCAGACTGAAAGATGAGGGCATCCCTTAGAAACCTAGAAGAGTCCCTGAGGGCAGGACCCATCACTCTCAGTGTCCTCAATGCCGTGCTTTCCAGAAACAATTCCCTTCCTCTCTGAGATCAGGGCTCACAAGCAACAACTACAAAAACATGTGTGATTGATTATGGTGTTGGTAATCCAAATGTATATGTATGTCATTGTTGCATATATTATATATAATTTCTTATACACTGTATATTCTTCAATAACTATGGAACTTACTAAATAAATAATTGTTATCTAAATATTAAGTAACCATAATATAATAGTGATAAAGTTGCCTAGAAAATGCAAAAGCATTTTCACAGCACTTTGATGTGATCTATGCTCACTTCATCCTGCAGAAGCACTGCATTTTAAATGGAAAATGTAGATTTGGCAACTGTCCTAATTTCACATTTAAATGTTCACTAGCTATTCCTGATTATTGGTGACAGGTGTTGAATAAACCTCAAACCAAACTAACTTCATATTTTCTGTCATAAAATTACCCTTTCTACTTCCTACCCCATCGCACAGTTTCTTCAGTAAGAATTTATTCTCTTATTTAAGAGCTTTATTATACAGCAACAATTAAGATAGGAGATTTCATAATCATCCCATGAACACAATTTGTCCTGATTCCAAGTTTCCCAGGAAAAATAAAAAGAATACTAATTAAATTAGACTGTTCTAGGAATTTCTGCATTTGCCAAGATAAAACATTAGGAAACAAAATTTACCTTTCTGCCTGAAACAACTAAGAAAATAATGAAATAATGCTTATCAGAGTTTGGACTCCAGGCAACAGAGGAGAGTGATGTATGAGATGTAAGAATAACTGAGTCTTATAATGGTTCTAGATTAGAGCATAGCAATAGGTTCCAGGCAGCAGCTCATCCAGGGGAACTCGGGCTGTTCACTGTGGAGCTCAGAGTCCAAGGGAGATGAGATAATGAAACTTCGCAGAGTAGAATATTAGAGATGAGAGAAATGCATAGATCATGAGATATCCAGAAACCTGTAGAGCCTCACTCCCTAATCTAGGATCTGCTGATGAGGCAATTTACAAGGCTCATGCAGGGCTGGAAATAGCTCATCAGCCAAAGTAGAAAACTTCCAAATTTATGGAGCATTCAGTACAGCACCCTGCTATGATACTGATGTGTTGCCTCAGTAGTTGGGAGGGCCTATCCAGGATTAAAGCTTGTTTTGGTCCTACTCAACTGTTATGGACTGAATATGAAATATAACCTATAAGCTCATGACTTGAACACTTGGTGCCTAGCTGGTGGGGTTAGTCTGGGAGGTCGTGTAAACAAGGTTATGGATCTAGTTGGAAGAAGTAGGTCCCTAGGAGCTGATCCTTGGGAATATAATGTTTCTAGCTTCTCTCTGTAAACATAAAATCTCTCTGCTTCCTGACTGGTCAAGAAGTAAGTAGCTCTGTTCCACCACACACACTCACTGCCAAGATATAGGGCCAGGAATCATGGACCTAACCCTTTGAAACTGCCCCAATTCCATTTCTCCCTTAAGTTGTTTATGTAAGGTATTTGGGGGCACTAGGATTAAAATATAACTATTATAAAAACAAATCTGAAAGACAAATCTCAAAAAGATCAAACTGTGCCTAAATTACTTAAGGACAATACTTATAAATATTTGTAGGCATAAAAATACATAGCACCAAAAAATAGGGAAATAACAATGTCTAAGTTTCAATTATGAAACAATTACCAGAGTGGTAAACAAGAAAAATATTTCTGAAAGCAAAAAATTCATTGAAAAGCATAGTGCCTGAAATGTCAAGGATGGCAGAATTGCTTGACAAAAGCACCAATATGATCACAACCTTATTACACATATTCAAAATGGTGGAGTACAAGAAGGGCTTGATGAATTCAGACATGGAAAGGGGTAGTAAGAAAGTAAAGGAAAATGTGTCTATTTATTTAGATAGCTTGTGTATCCCAGAGTGGCTTCAAACCTGCTGTTTAGCCACTGATGAACCTGAGCCACTGATCTTCCTATCTCCATCTCCTGAATGCCAGGATTACTATTATGTGCTGTGACACCCTGGGGATGGAAAGCAGAGCTTCATGAATATTAAGCAAGTATTCCAGCAGCTGAGCTACAGCCCAACCCCAAATCAAATTTTTAAAGTTTAACATGGCTATATCTAAAATGAAATAGAGGGACTGGAGAAATGGCTCAGTGGTGAAGAACACTTATGTTCTTGCTCTTGAGGACCTGGGTTTGGTTCCCAGCACCTACATGGTGGCTAACTACAATTGATAACTCCCTTCCAGGGGGTGCAATACCCTCTCATACCCTCAGTGAGCATTGCATGACATGGATGCACTTACATATATTCAGGCAAAACACTCATACACACAAAATAAATAAATACTAAAACAAACAAATAAATAATAGTATGGGGCAGGATAACTAACAGTAAAGGTTTTTCGAAATAGCCACAAGGAACCCTACCACTGTGGAAGCTACTTAAAGTATATATTACAAAAAGATTAAAAGGAGTTACCTTATAACAGGGAACATTGTACCTACTAGATGTCATAGGCTAGCAAAATAAATGCCAGTACCAGGGATGGACTCCATCTTTTGAAGCTGTTGGCCAGGGGTCCCACAGACCCTCAAAAATACTGGCCATTGCCCTGCTGAGTAAACAACTACTTTCTAATTAGATTTGAGGTCTGCTTCATAGGATGGAGCCCAGATATGACATTGATATCAGGCTTAGGAGCCTGAGGTTAGACAGGCCACAGGCCATTGGAGAAAGCTTAATGCAACTATTGTGTTAAATAGGTATAGCATTAAACTGATTTCTAATGGCTTATTGTTATATCCATAGATTAATGCATCTCTCAACTTTTAGCAGAGAAAATTCTTTATATAGAAGATGATGATTAACACAGAATCACAACTGGCTAACTTGCATAGAATAAGAGGCTGCAAATTGCTTATTCCCGAGTAGGACACCTATATCAAACTTTTGCCTCCCAAGGCTCAGGGATCATTGTGCAAGAGGAGTCAGAGATTGTGAGAGCCAGATGAGGCAAAGGACCATAAGGAAAGAGTTTTCTGCACAGCTGGGCAGTTACTTATATGGACTCACAGCAATGCTGACAACATGGCCAAGTCCCACATAGCTTAAGCCAGACAAAATCCCAACATAGACTTGGGGAAGTGAGTAAGACATCCCAATCCTAGGTGAGGAGTCAATGACTACTGGAAGGGGAAATTCAGTATCATTTAAAAGTGATACTCTTAGTAAGTTGACCAGTCTCCAGTGTATGAAACCACATTAAAGGCCATTTGGGGACACAAACCTGATTCTATTGTGTGTGTGTGTGTGTGTGTGTGTGTGTGTGTGTGTGTGTGTGTACGGAAAGTTGTTGGGTAAGTTAGAAGGGAGGGTGCAAATACAGAAAGGTATCTAAATATAATCAAAATATATTGTATGAAACTAAAAAAATAAAAAGATTTAATAAAATTAGACACCACAGAAATGATCACTGAACCTAAATAAAAATAGTAAAAATTATTCAAAATAAATATTTGAATAATTTTGATAGATATAAAATAGCCAAAGAAAAACAAAGATTCAGCTTAATGAATCCCAAACATATAAAAACAGAAAATCATATCAAGCTCCTTCTCAAATAAATTGCTTAAAATAAGTAATAAAGGAAACATTTTAAAGAAGTACAGGGGACTGGAGAGATGGCTCAGCAGTTAAAAGTACTGGCTGCTCTTGCAGAGGACCCGGGTTTGATTCCCAGCACCCATATGGAGGTTAACAACCATCTATAACTCCAGTTCCAGGGGTATCTGACCTCTCTCCTAACCTCCGTGGCACTGCACAGCGCGGGTGCACTTGCATATATTCAGGCGATAGACTCATACACATAAAATAAAAGTAATAACTAAAATATTAAAAAGCAGGATAGAGAAAGAGGCACAATGCATATTAGAAATATAAACAAGAATATTCAGAATGAACGTTTTAAAATTCTTTAGAGACAGATGTGGTGGTGCATGCTCTGAATTCCAGCACATACAAATAATTTAATTTCTGAGAGAAAAACACTGTGAATCTAGTGTTTTACACTAGATGGTAAAAACATCTTTTAAAAATAAATGCAAAATAGGGAAAAAAAGTTCAAACTTTAAAAAAATATATATAAAAACTTTATAACTTGGACATAGAGCAAAGTTACACCCCAGGACTGAAAATTGAGACGGAATTATGTAAGGCTTTAAACTTCATTATATTTTAAGCATTTGTATGAGATATTTGATTATTTAAAGCAAAACCATAGCAGTGAATTTTGGGTCTATTACATATAGGAATAAAATGTGTGACATCAGTACAAAGCTTGTGAGAGAATTTATGCAGAGCACTATTGTATGAATCTCACATGTGAAGTAGTATGATATTACTTAAAGCAAGCTGTGATAAAATTAAAGTTATATACTATAAACCCTTAAACAGCCACTGAAGCTATAGAAAATAAGTCAACAGTGAAAGAAAATATAATAATAATTAACCAAAAAAGCACAAGAGTAAATAAGCTCCCCCAAAATAAAACAAGTAGAAGACTGATAGTTTTAAATTGGATCATATTAATAATTCCAACCAATGAAAATGGCCCAAATGTCCAAAATAACAGGGGGAGTCTGCCACAGTTGTTTAAACAATAAGAAAACCAATTATAAAACCTCCTTTAAATATAAAGTTATAGGGTAGGTTTAGAAAAATGGAAAGAGCTCATGATAAAATTAAATTTTTAAATTTGAAATAGTTACATTAAATAGTATATTTCACTGAAGCATATGTAGAGAAGAATGCCAACACTAATAAAGACATTTTATAATGTTAAAGCCATAAGTTTATAACATATGCACAATATTTAAAAGTCTACATAGTGAATAATAGTTTTAAAAATTATAAAGAACATTCTCATAAAAACATGATGAAAACATAGCATATAATTATAGGAGAAGATTTCAACACATTTCTCTTAATTGAAAGGACATGTAGATCAAAAATCAAGGAAGAATGGAATAATCAAATATCAATATTAATGGAGTTGGCCCAAGTACATTTTAGAATATCATAGCCAACACTACCAGAAAATCTATTATTTTCAAGGGTGCACAGAATATTTATCAAGGTAAACTGTATTCTGTCATAAATATTCGATTCACAGACAATGTTACATATTAACAAGCATCAAGAGCTTTTATGGTACCATGACCATGACCTCACCTAGTATTCAACCGTGACTTCACCTGGTACTCAGCCATGACCTCACCTAGTACTCAGCTGTGACTTAACCTAGTATCCAACCACAACTTCACCTAGCACTCAATAATGACCTTATCAGAAATTAACCAGGTAGAAATTAGTATATGGGAACGCTCAAGTAGAGAACTGGAAAGAGCTGTTTTAAGGACATTAAATGTACTTGAAGAACACAGAGAAAACATTTCAATACACTAACAGACAAACTTACCAAAGAGATAGAAATAATTTTAAAACTCAAACAGAAACTCGAGCTGAAAAACACAACCAATGCAATTAAAATTATGACTGAAGTTAAGAATAGCAGCATAATTCAAGTAGATGAAAGAATTAGTGAGCTCAAAGTTATTTGAAAATACACAGTTCGAGGAGAGAAAAAAAAGGAAAATGAAGAGGAAGAAAGTTTATGGGAAATTTGGAAGAGTACTAGAAAAGTCCCAAATATTAAGGTTATTATATTAGAAAGTCAAAGATGTGGAAAGTTTATTAAAAAAAACAATAACAGGAAAATGTCTCAAATTTAGAAAGGAATATAAATATATCTATGTATGCAGTTCAAAGTCACCAGTCAACCTGAACTCAGCACAATGTAAGCAATCTCTTACAGTGAATGATAAACAGAAAATTCTCAAGGCTTTGAGACAAAACTCTTCAGTTTGCCAGAAAATCAGCTTCTCAGCAGAAACCTAACAGCCTGGGAGAGGGTGGCATGAAGATTTCCTTTTCCTTTTGTAAATTCCATACATGTAGACAGTGTACTATGCCTCAGGTGACCTAGAACTCACTATGTAGACATGTAGACTAGGCTGGCCTTGAACTCACAGAGATCCACCTGCCTCTGCCTCCTGAGTGCTGAGTGAGATTAAAGGCATGGACTACCACACCCAGCTAAGAGTTTTCTTATATAGATATTTTCTATCTTATTTTGTCTTTATTCTTGCCCTTATGATTATGTTAAATTGCAATCATTCCAAAATATCTAATTATAATCAAGGGATGTATTTTGTAATCCTTATGTAATAAAATAACAAATCTTTATAAGAAACAAGCCAAAAATAATGATCTAGGGCTCAAAACATATTTTTAGAGTAATTAACATAACTAGGTGGATGATTCAAGAAAGGGAAAAAGTATTAAGAAGAGATCAATAATAAAACTAGAAAATGTTGCAGAAAGGCTATAGATCTTATATATCAATAATTATTTTAAATAAAAATTAATTAAGTTCTCTAATTAAAAGACTAAGAGTGACTGAATGGATTGAAAATAAAAGACCCAATTATGTATGATTATAAGAACGTTACTTCACCTCTATGGACACAGACACTAAAAGTAAAGAATTGGGTTAAGATAGTCTATGTATAAGGAAGCTAAGAGAAAGTTGGAATACCTATCCCTTTGTTGAGTAAAATAGACTTTAAATTTAAAAAACCTACAAGAAGAGAAAAAGAAGTTTACTATTTAATAGTAAAGCGGTCAATTCTGCAAGAACAAATAATGGTATACATGTAATATATACATATATATTATATATCCAATATTGGAGCACACAAATACATAAAACAAGTATTAGTAGAGAGGGGGATATTCCAATATGCTATCCCCCTTTTAACAAAGGATAGATCATCTTGACAGAAAGTAAAATAGAGAATCATCAGAGTTAAATTGTACACCTGTTCAAGTATGCCTAACAGGCATCCACAGAACATTTCTGCAGCAGTATTTCAAAATGACCTGATGGACATCTATAGAATATCCCATCCAACAGCAGTCACATATATAGTGTCCTTATCAGCACATAGAACATTCTCTGATAGATCATATCACAGGTCATAAAACAAGTCTCAACAGGTGACAAAAAGAATTGAAGTCAGAGTAAGTTTCTTTTCTGGTCACAATGCAATAAAACTAGAAATAAGTAATGAAAAATTGGAAGCTATAAGTGTATATGGGATTTAAGTAATTTACTTGTGAACAATGAATGGATCAAGAAAGAAATTAAAAATTTCTTGGAACAAGTGAAAATGGCTACACCAAGACCTGTGGGATACAAGGGGAAGATTAGAGCAACTAATGCCCACATCAGAAAAGCAGAAAGATCTCAGAGAAACTACCTGTAACTGCACCTCAAGGCATTAGAAAAACAAGACCAAAAATAAATAAATAAACAAATAAATAAATACCCCACTGAATGAAATTGAGACTAAATGATACCAAAGATAATAGAGCAAATATCTGGCTTGTAAAAACAAAACAAAACAAAACAAAACAATTCTTACCCATGCTAAGAATAGAAAGTGAAGACAGAGAGGAAAATAGAAATATTCTAGTTGGTGTCATAGATACAAGAGATTATTAGAGATTATTGTGTATATGTCAAAAATTTGATAATCTAGCAGAAATGGACTAAGGATAAAAGTAAAAGAAAAAGGAAACTTGACCAGAGATTATTAGAGATTATTGTGTATAAGTACATGACAAAAATTTGATAATCTAGCAGAAATGGACTAAGAATAAAAGAAAAAGAAAACTTCCAAATAACTATATGGAATCAGCAACAGAAACACCTGTGTAAGAGAAAAGCTCAGGAGCAGATGGCTTTATAGTGAATTCTTTCTCACATTTAAAGAAGAGCTACTGGCCCTAAATGGGCCATCAATACCACACTGACTTCCCCCAAGGCTCAGGGATCATCAAGGAAGAGGAGACAGGAATTTGAAGAGCCAGAGTAGTAGAGGACTACTAGAAAACAGTGTTTTCTGGACATGACAAAGCCATTACACACATGAACTTACTATCAGGTGTGACTGTGACTGCTTGCTCAAGACCTACACAGGGTCAAGCCAGTCAACATTCCAGCATTGTTGGGAGAGGGCCTTATAAAGTCCCACTCCTATCTGAAGAGCTACTGGCAAATGAAGGCTGCTGGGAGAGGGAGAGTTAGTTTTCTTTGAATATGGCTCCTATTAATATGCCCAGGTTCTAGTGGATAGCCTTACACATGTGCACATATTGGCAGTACTAAGTGATCCCAATGGGTTTCAAAAGAGTGTTTGAAATTCTAAAAAAATAATCATGAAGTTGGGAGGGAAAACAGTGGTGGTATGGGAGAGATTGGAAAGTAGGAACTGGGGAGTGGATTTGATCAAAATACATTATATTCATATGTGAAATTTTCAAGCAATAAATAAAATAGAGCTAATGTCAATTCTCCTTAGACCTTTGCTCAAAATAGTAAAATCGTAGACAGCAATCAGGTAAGGGGGAAAAAATAAGGGTATCCAAATAGAAAAAAAGTCCAATCATCATTGTTTGCAGATGACATCACCTTATACAAAGAAATTCCCAAATTTCACCTAAATATATTAGAACTAATGAGTGAACTAGGCAAAGTTCCAGGATGCAAAGTCAACATACAAAAATCAGTATTTCTTTAAGCCATTAGTGACCTCTCTGTAGTAGAAATAAAAAGAAATTCCACTTACAATAGCAATAAAAATCAAATCCCAAAGAATAAATTCAACATAAAGGTAAATATGAAATGATAACACATTTAAGAAAGAAATTGACACAAAAATTAGAAGTTCATTCTTGCAATATGGATTAGAAGAGCCAATATGGTTAAAATGTTCATGTGAACAAAATTGATTTTCAGATTCAGGGAAATCCCTATCGAAATACTAATGATGTTCATAGAATTAGAAAAAAATCCTAAAGTTTGTATGGAACCACCAAAGCAAACCTTGAACGGTCAAAGCTATTTTAAGGGGGTGGGGGAAGCAGGCAGCATTATGTACCTGACTTCAAAGCAGCACAGAGGTGTGGTGATCATACTAGCAGGGTATTATCCTAAAAGCACTCATCAGTGGAAGAAAGAGGGTCCAGAAACAAATCCATACTTTGAAGCCAACAGTTTTCAGGCAAAGGTGCTAAGAAGATGCTGGAAGAATTCAAATTTGTTCAATAAGCAATGGGAAAATTGGATAGCCCCATACAGAAGCCTGAATCCAGAGCCCTGTCCTTTCCAGCTCTGAAGATCAAGTTACATGGATAGAGATCTCCAGGAAAGACAGGGAACTGTAAAGCAGCTAGAAGAAATTATAGGAAATTAAATTGGGATATTGGGATGGGCAAGTGCTTGTTTTGTTCTTTGTTTGTTTGCTTGCTTTTGAATAAGGCCTAAAAGCACAAGAAATGAAGTTAAATAGATGAATGAGAATAAATAAAATTGATGCAGCATACAGAATTTAGGGAAACAGTTAACAAACTGTATGTCTGACCATCTGACATGAGTCTGACATGGGGGCTTATAGCCAGAAAATGCAGAGAATTCCGAGAGAGAGAGAGAGAGAGAGAGAGAGAGAGAGAGAGAGAGAGAGAGAGAGAGAGAGAGAGAGAAACCAGGCAACTTGGTTAAAATAGGCAATAGATATTAGCAGATATTTCTTAAAACAAGATATGCAAATGGCCCACAAATCCAGGAAAAAATGCTCAGCATCACCAATTACCAGGGAAAGGTAATTCAAACTCATAGCAAGTTACTACTCCACCCTTGTTAAGAATGACGATTATAAAAAAGAGTACAACAAATTCGAGCTGCTAAAGCTGTGAAAAAAGGAAACCCTTGCATACTATTAGTGGGAATGGAAATTAGTGCATCCAATATAGAAAATATTATGGATGTCCTCAAAATGCCAATAATAGAGCTGCCATGCGATCTAGTGATTTGACTAGTGGGCATATAGCCAAGGGAAATGAATATATCAAAAACATATGGACGTCCGTGTTCCTTGTACCACTGATCACAACAGCCTAGCAATGGAAATAACCGAAGTGTCTGTCAACTGAACAAGGAAATTTATGGTGCATACACACAATACTATCCACTCAGTCATAAAAAGAATGAAATTCCCTTTCAGTAGCATGGATGGACTGGAGGTCGTAAGTGAGATAAGGCAGGCATAGAAAGACACATACTGAACAATCAATCTCATTCATGAGATATCAAAATGTTGATGCCACTGAGGTTGAAAGCTAAACAGTAGTAAGCAGAGGTGGGTACAGTGGGATGAGTGTGGGAAACGGTTATTCAGTGAGTATAAGTTACAGTTGGACAGCAGCAAGAAATTCTGCAATGTGATTATGTACTGTGAATTTTGAAGAGATAGAAAGGATTTTGAGCATTTTTTTACTCCCACAAAGAAATGATAAATATTTGAAGAGTTAAATATGTTTAAACTGACTTAACCGTTAGGCAATGTATATACATATTGACCATTACATGGTACTGTCAACATGTACGACTCTTATGTCTTGTATATATCAGTTAAAATAAAAGAAAAATGATGAAGGTGCTCGCTATTTCACACAGGTGCAAAAACAACTCAATTTTCTTTGTACAGGGGAAGGGGTGCGTGACATTTCTGATATTCTGGTAATTGTCAATGCACACTTTTTACAGAGCAAAGTCATAGAATCTGATTCACTGGCCCCATCACAGATGTGCTGCTGAGGGGAGGTCAGAGAGCAGGTTGAACTCAGCAGGGGTAAGGAACCACAGCTGCCCAGATTCATCAGTGACAGGGCAGACAGTGCTCTAGGGACCTCCAACATCTTGGGGGACTTGGGCCTATCTAGAAGCCCCTGAAGTGAAAATTAATGATGAATATGATTTGGTGGAGTGAAAAGTCCATCCTTTACTAACATATTACACTATTGTGAAAAGATCTTGAACTTGGGTTTAGTATTATGCAGAGTTGAAATTTTCCTGTATTCAAATGCTAAATTCTGTAAACAGAGGAGATTCATATTTTTATATCTCCTGTGTTCACTCTTTTACCCCTGCGATCTCTCTCAGTAAAGGATACACAATGAATGATTTTCTGGAAATTTCATCTTAGGGATTAGGCAGGGTGGTTAACTTTTTCTGATTTAAATATAGTTTTCTTCTTGAGGGTTTTAATGGGGTGTTGGCTGAGTCTTCTGAAGGGGTTTTACGAGGATTAGTGATGGTATGGGCAATCTCCATCTGTGCTGAAGAATAATAATAATCTAAGTGTACTGTGTATAGTGCCTAACAATGAATAGCTATGTATAGCCAGCAGACCCTAATCTATGTGTTTTACCTGTGTTAATTCACTCAGAAGCTGGATGCTGCATTTGGATTTATATAATGGATGACACAAATTTGGAGTATTCATAGATTTTTGACACACCAATTACAGAAGAGTCACATTAAATTCTCTCATTTGGTTGTGGTGCCATCATTTGATCTTTCTAGTTCTTCCAATTTGTGCATCCTATCATTTTGTTTAAACTACTTAGAATTCTGAGAAACCACTGGTGGCTTTTCAAAAATATTATTTAGTATCCTGCTGTATTTGTCTTAAAGTTGTGCCCTAAATCCTTTTTTAGCTGACTTAAATATATTCATGTTGTTATTATGGGTAAGGACTTACTTAGAATTCTTAAAAATGCTTTAAAAAAACTGTCTATATTTTAGTTCATGCAAATAGCACATGTAACTTTTAAGAATACCTAATCTGGTAACCGTTGATATTAAATGGTGAATTTAGCTCATCTACATTTACTTTGATACTTGAAATTGTTTTGAATTCTTTCTATATTTTGTCCTAAATTTTTTTGATTGCATTTTTTTGTACCTCCTCATTTTGATTGGTTGGTGACGTTATTTTTCTTTTCTGTGATCATGCTTAGTTCTTTCTTCTACTTTAAGAGGTACTTATTTTGGTTTTGGTTTGTGTGTGTGTGTGTGTGTATGTTCTTGTGTGATCAAGATATTGGGTGTCTTCTGCTCCTCTCGGCCTATTGCCACAACACAGGGCCTGTCACTGAATCAGAAGCTTGCCTTTCTGGCTAGGCTAGCTAGCTAGGAGAGCTCTTAGGATCCTCCTGTCCACCCCCCCCCGACACAATGTTGGGGTTACAAGTATGTGCAGCCATGTCCTGTTTATTTTTATATGGGTAGTAGAGATTGGAATTCATGTCCTCCTGCTTGTAGAACAAGTGCTCTTACCTCTAAGCCCTCTCCCCAACCCCTCACAATTATTTTAAATGTTAGCATTTAAATTAACAACTACCAATATTGAATTTATAACCTGAAGATGATAATAATCAAAGCAATTCATTGTCCTAGAACTTACATATTATGATTTTCCACTTTTCTAGCTTTTTAGAAAAAAAAAAAACCCCACATTTACCAATTTGCTTGCTCATTCTTTCTTAATAACTAACATATTTTCTTTCTTGATTATTTTTTTTCTTCCTTGATATTAGAAAAGCCTTAGTGTACTAGAAAAGCTTTGATAAGTTTTTGATGTTAAAGTCAGTTTTTTGGTTGGTCTGAAATCCATTTGCCTTTCATTTTGAAACCTATATTCTCAAGATATACAGTTTGGAATTGATAGTTCTTTGTTTCAGGTCTTATGCATGCTAAGCAAACACTCTACCCCTGAGCTATAGCCTCAGTTCTTGGCTTTTTTGAAACAGGGTTCCACTATATAACCCAAGCTGGCCTTAAACTCATAATGTTCCTATATCAACCTTCCAAGTTCTGGGATTGCAGGAATGTCATGTCTAAGCTCTCCTTCGTTTGATTATCTACTCCTGTAATTCCAATTAAAGGTATATTTCTTATTTTAACTTGATTGATTTTACCTCACTCCCCGTGATGGATAATATTGATTGTCAACTTGATTGGATTTAAAGTTTTCTTTAAAACACACCTTTAGGTGTGTCTATGAGGATTTTTTTTTTTTTTTTTCAGAAAGGTTTAACTCGAGAGGACTCATCCTGAAGATGGGTGGCACAGTCTCATGGACTGTAACTCTAAACTGAATAACAAGGATTATGTGAGCTGAGCACCAGCACTCATCTCTCTCTGCTTCCTGACTGGACACAGCATGGCCAGCTGCCTCATACTCCTGCTGCCTGCTGTCCTGCCTTCCCCGCCATGATGGGCTATACCCTCAAAGTGAACCAAAATAAACCTTTTCTTTTCTTTTAATTATTATTATTATTATTATTATTATTATTATTATTATTATTATTATTATTATTATTATTATTATTTTGGTCTTTTTGAGACAGGGTCTCCCTGGAACTCACTATGTAGACCAGGCTGGCCTTGAACTCACAGAGATCTGCCTGCCGTTGCCTCCGAAGGGCTGGGATTAAAGGTGTGTGCCACCACATCGGGCCAAAATAAATCTTTAAGTTGCTTTTGTCTGGTATTTTGTCTCAGAAATAAGAAAGGGAATGAATATACCTGCCTCTCTGAGTTCTACTTTTTATTTTTATCCATGCGCTATGTATTTTGATTTTAATTTTTAATTTGTCTGCTTGTTCACACATCTGGTTTGCATCATGTACCACTTAACCTCTTGTTTTTGGCTTTATTACATTTCTCAATTTTAAAATTTCAGTTTGGCATGATTTTTAGATCTGGTCACTGTCACAGTCTCTTCTTGTTTACTGTATTTGAGTTCTCTTGTTGCCATAACACATTTCTACAGTGACTAAAATAACACTTATCATAGCCGAAAGTTCTGCAGAGTTGAAGTTCAAAACAAATTCTCAAAGGGTGAAAATCATGATATCCGGTCTGCCTCTGCACCCCTCAGTGGTGCTTCCAGGCTCACGGTGGTTGCTGGCATAGTTCTTCCCACACAGCTATAGGATGGATATCCTCATTTCCTTGTTGAGTTTCAGCTGAAGCCCAGCCTCAGCCTCTGTGTGCTGTCTGCACTCCATGACTTGAGACCTCCTTTATCTCCAAAGCCATCGATGGTGGCTTGAGTCCTTTTCAGTCTGATTTCCATTCTGCTTCATGCTCCCTTCCACTTCTATTTTTAAGGGCTGGTGCAATTTCCTTCTGCATACTTGGATAATCTGAATAATACAGTGAATTTTAAATTTGTTTGTTTAGTAATTAAATTACAGTCATCTGTAAAGTCCCTTTACAGTAGTAACTATACTTGTGTTTGCTTGAATATCCAGGTGCTGAAATCTTCAAGGGACATTGTTAGTTAGCATCTACTTACTACCTTACATTGTTTCCAGCACTCTCTTTTAGGTTTTCCGTGTTATACTTCATGACTTTGCAGGTTGTATTTGATAACTAGAATGCCTGTTCTCCTTTTTCTTTGGCTTCTGCTTTTTTGTTTACACAAGTTCATACACTTTGCTCCCATACCGTGGAATTAGTGAGTTTTTATTAAAACATTACATAAAATGGGACTGGCAAAATAGCTCAGTAGTTAAGAGTGCTTGTTGTCCAAGCATGAGGACTTGAGTTCAAATCTCTAGCATCCATGTAAAAGGCTGGTCATGCCCACCTATAACCCAGTGCAGGGGCTTGAAGACAGAGACGGGAGGATAATTGGGGCTTGCTAGACAAATGAAGGTTTCCATTTTTGGAAAACCCTTCTAATTTCTGCCTCTATGCCATTTCTACCATCGACTCCTTGAATAATTTGGATTACCTCCACAAAGGTGACTTATGGTTTTGATATCTGAATTCTCAGAACTTATCTAGCAAATTTTTTTTCTGAATTAAAGTGATTCTTTTCAGGATAAGATGGCTAGTGCTACTCTGAAATGACAATTTGAACTATTTTCCTTTTTAGATTATGTCCCAGTATTAAAACTGGCTCATTTTTGCTTGGTTTTGTGCTTTTATTCCTAGTGTAAGACACTACCTATCAAAAATAAGAGGAAAAAGAATCCATTTAATTTGGTAATACTAAAATACTCAAGTATAAACAACAATCATTCATTAAGAAAAACTCTTGCAATTTTGAAGCAAAAGTATCACCACACAGGCTCTTTTAACATTCAGTATTTTTTTATTTAGTCTTTGAAAATTTCATCAATGTGTACAACGCATTTTAATCATTAACTCCATACCTCCAAGTCCCCTTATGTTCCCCCTATCACTCTCCAAACTTCATGGTCTCTTTATAATTAAAAACACAATTTTATTTTATGTGTATGGGCGTTTAGCCTGCATATATGTAAGTGCTTCACATAATGCCCATGGAGGCCAGGAGCGAGTGTCAGATCTCTTGGAACTGGAGTTAAAGATGGTTGATAAGGGCTAGAAACTGAATCTGGGTCCTCTGGAAGAGCAGTGAATACTCTTATCCACTCCAGGTCCCTTTGTTGTTGTTGTTGTTGTTGTTGTTAATAAATCAATTAGTGTTGCATGGGAATAGGGTCATCCACCAGGCATGGGCAATCTGCCATGGGTCACACTGCTTAAGAAAACTGACTCTCCTTCCCCTGGCAGGCTTCGGCTGTCAATAACCACTTGTCAGATAGGAGCAGGGCCTTGCAAGCCCCTCCCCCATGGATACTGGAATGTTGACAGGCTTGATCTTGTCAGGTCTTGCTCAAATGACCATAGCTTGTGAGTTCATAAGTGCATGAATCCTGACATTGTTTTGCAGCTGCCCTCCCCGACCTCTGGCTCTTAGATTTTCCCACCCCCTTTTCAGTGATATTCCCTGAGCCTAGTGGGAAGAGGATGTCATATAGATGTCTCATTTAAGGCTCAGCAGTCCAGAGTCACTTATTCTTTGCACTTTGAACAATTTTCACAAAAGTTCATATTGAATATTTAGTTGTGGCAGAGCTACGGAAACATGTCTAATAGTAACATTTTACATATAGCAAGCATGGAAAGACACAACAAACATGTCATGGTATTGCTTATGGTCAGTAATAATTTTAATTAGAAGCATTGGCTGAAATTCTGTTTCCCCACCTCCAGGCTGAAGAACAAAAACGTAGATAAAGATGTCAAGTACGGTGAGGATATCACACACATTAGAGGAACTCTGAGTTCTGGATACACTGGAGTGTGCAGCAGCAATTGGGGCAAGTGAGGGATATACATAATGCAGCATAGCCTTCCAAGTGCTTGCACAAACAGTGAGGACATAGTGAAATTGCTACTATTATCAGTAAGTTCTGATATATCATCCATCCAAACATAAATATGTGGCAAGAGAACTGAGTGGTTCAATTAAACCAGTTTTGGCTAAGTATTGCCTTTCTTGCATTCAGATTGCAACTGTGAAAAAGTAATGCATTAAAATTATTTAAACTAAAACCTTGATTTTATGTACTTGAAACCAAAACTTATTAATGATCACTGAAAAATCATTTTTAAAATTCTTTTCATAATGAATTCCGACCCGCAGGCCTCTCTCTGGGGTAAGTCCATCGAGCCCACAGCCCCTTGACTCCCCCAGCCTCATTCACCCTCACATATCCCCCACCGGTATCTCCTCCTAGTTTGGGTCCTGTCCCATTCCTTGTCTTGGGACCCCAGACACCTAGAGAACCAATACTGCTCCTGATCCTTTTCATCCAGACCAAATCAGTGCCTTCCCTGGTCTCGAGGAGTACTGCTTCAGGGCCTGGCCCTGCCCTCACCTCCCTCTGCTTCCCTGGGCCTGAACCACAGGCCAGCTTCTTTCCAGGAGGCGGGGGCTGACATTTCCTCTTCCTGATTCTTTGCATCCAGACCAACCCAGCTCCTCAGTGCAGTCCCCAGGAGTCCTTGGGGCTCCTTCCCGCTCCCATCTGCCTTTGCATCTCTGGGTGGCATGGCCAGCAGCTGCCCTAGACCACAATCTTTCCTGGGCCAGGCTCCCAGGCAGTCCAACCCCCAAATCCCAGAGGCCAAAATCTTTCCTGGACTGATCAGGACCTTAGGAGAAAGCCTGAGAGCATCTGATCCTTATCTGACTTGGGCCTCTCTGGGAACTCCTAAAGACAAAAGCAATCTGGCCGCTCCAATATAAAATCAAAAAGAACCCGAAGCTTAGCTGAACCAGCTTTTCATGCCCAAAACGTAAACCACAAAGACACATAAAGTTCACAAAAAGAAGCAGACCTAAACTTGAAGGCTTGACTCTCACACAGGAGTCAGAAACTACAAAAGAAATCCACATGTCAAAACCACAGAGAAAAAATAATAACATGAAAAATCAAAATAACATCTCCCCACCAAATACCAATAGTCCTCTAGAGGAGTACAATGAGAATCCCCTAGAGATAATGCAGGACATGGAACTCAAAAGAACAATTACAAACATGATAAAAGAATTCAGTGAATTTAAAGAACACACAAACAAAGAAAACGAAGAACTGAAGGAAGATAGGGATAAACTACTGAATGAGTTCAGAAGAGTACTAGAAATATTGAAGAATACTCAGGTTGAAATGAAGAAGGAAGTGAAAACTCAGTAAGCCAATTAGAAAGGACAGGAGAAAGCCTCACCAATAGGATGAATGAAATGGAAAACAGAGTATCAAG
>NW_008333889.1:78531-78899 GCF_000622305.1 Nannospalax galili | reverse complement strand
TATGAAAGCCAGAAGAGTCTGGACCAAAGTATTCCCAGTTTTAAATGACCAAAGATACCAACTCAAATTACTGTACCCAGCCAAAATGTCTATTATAGCCGAAGGGGAAAGAAAAATCTTCCATGACATAAATAGGCTGAAGGAATTCATGTCCACAAAACCAGCCCTTCAGAGAGTTCTGAAAGCAATACAAAGAGCTGAAGAAAGGACTAACTATACCCAAGGGGTTGTGGGAAGAAATCCAATGAAAGTATAAATGTGGAAAAGTACACCTATATCAAGATTGTATACAGAAATAAAAATGACAGGATTCAATACCCATCTTTCATTAATGACTTTAAATATTAACATACTGAGTTCCCCAGTCA
>NW_008333889.1:77469-78289 GCF_000622305.1 Nannospalax galili | reverse complement strand
GCACCCAACTTCATAAAAACAATACTACAGGACTTTAAGACCCTGATTAATAGCAACTCATTAATAGTAGGGGACTTCAATACCCCAATGTCTCCATTAGATAGGTCAATAGGGCAGAGGGTTAACAGAGAGACATCTGAATTAAACAATACTGTATATCAAATGGACTTAACAGACATCTACTGAATATTCCACCCAAGCACCAAAGGACATACTTTCTGCTCAGCACCCCATGGAACCTTCTTGAAAATCGACCATATGCTGGGGCACAAAACAAACCTCAACAAACACAAAAAGATTGAAATAATTCCATGCATTCTATCAGACCACAATGGAATAAAGCTTACAAACGACACCCAAAGAAGCCCTAATCACAACATGAACACATGGAGATTAAACAGCACACTCCTGAATGATGGATCAAAAGAGAAATTAAGAAAGAAATAAAAGTATTCCTGTAACTAAATGAAAAGGACAATACAACACTGACAAAATCTCTGGGACACACTGAAACCAGTCCTTAGAGGGAAGTTTATAGCTCTAAGTGCCTACATCAAAAAATCAGAAAGAACACAAATAAATGACTTAACATTGCTACTTAACACACTTGAAAATCAACAGCAAACGAAACCCAAGCCCAGCAGATAAGAAGAAATAACAAAAATCAGGGCAGAAATTAATGAAATTGAAACAAAGAAAACAATACAAAGAATCAACAATTCCAAGAGCTGGTTCTTTGAAAAGATAAACAAGATTGATAGACCGCTAGCGTAGTTAACCAGAAAAAAGAAAGAGCACCTCCAAATCAACAAAATCAGAG
>NW_008333889.1:75032-77390 GCF_000622305.1 Nannospalax galili | reverse complement strand
AAACCTAAAAGAAATGGACAGATATCTAAAGGCATGGGAACCACCTAAACTAAACCAAGAAGAGATTAACAGCTTAAATAGATCCATAACACAAAAAAAAATTGAAACAGTAATACAAAGCCTCCTGACTAAAAAAAGCCCAGGACCAGATGGATTTACAGAAGAATTCTAGCAGACATTTAAAGATGATCTACATCCAATACTACTTAATTTATTCAAAAATATAGACATGGAGGGAGAACTTCCAAATTCCTTTTATGAAGCCAACATCACTCTAATAACAAAACCAGGCAAAGATACAACCAAAAAAGAAAAGTATAGATCCATATCCTTAATGAACATAGATGGAAAAATTCTCACCAAGATACTTGCAAACCACATACAGACACATGTCAAAAAGATCATCCACCATGATGAAGTCGGCTTTATCCCAGAGATGCAGGGATGGTTCAATATACATAAGTCAATAGATGTCATAAATCATATAAATGGAATCAAAGACAAGAACCACATGGTCATCTCAATAGATGCAGAGAAGGCCTTTGAAAAAATTCAACATGCATTTATGTTCAAAGTCCTAGAGGGAATTGGACTGGAGGGAACATATCTCAACATAATTAAAAACATATATAACAAACCCACAACCAACATTATTCTAAATGGAGAAAAACTGGAAGCATTCCCATTGAAATCAGGAACCAGACAAGGCTGTCCACTATCTCCACTTCTCTTCAACATAGTACTTGAAACTCTTGCAAGAGCAATAAGACAAGAGAAGGAAATTAAAGGAGTAATAATTGGAAAAGAAGAGATCAAATTATCCCTTTTTGCAGATGATATGATATTAATAGCTACTAGATACCAAAAATTCCACCAAAAACTCCTAGAAATTATTAACATGTTCAGTAAAGTGGCAGGTTACAAAATTAACCTATGAAAGTCTGTAGCCTTTCTATATACCAATAACAAGCAATCAGAGAAACAGCACATGGAAACACTCCCATTCAAAATAGCTGCAAAAAAATAAAAAATCTTAGAATAAACCTGACCAAAGACATTAAAGAGCTCTACAAGGAAAATTTTAACTCTTTAAAGAAAGAAATTGAGGAAGACATCAGAAGATGGAAGGACCTCCCATGCTCATGGATTAGAAGAATTAATATTGTGAAAATGACCATCCTACCAAAAGTCATTTATATATTCAATGCAATGCCAATCAAAATCCCCATGACATTTTTCACAGAATTGGAAAAAACTCTTAAGATTCATATGGAAGCACAAAAGATCTTGGATAGCCAAAACAACCCTGAGAACTAAGATCAATGCTGGGGGCATTACTATACCATATTTTAAACTGTATTACAGAGATATAGTCATAAAAACAACGTGGTACTGGCACAATAATAGACCCATAGATTAATAGAACAAAATTGAAGATCCAAATATGAGTAAATGCAATTTCAGCCCCCTGATATTTGACAAAGGGACCAGGAATATTCGCTGGAGGAAAGACAGCATGTTCAGCAAATGGTGCTGGCAAAACTGGATCTCCACTTATAGAAGAATGAAACTAAATCCCTATCTTTCACCCTGCACAAAAGTCAGTTCCAAATGGCTCAAAGACCTCAATGTAAAGCATGAAACTCTGAAACTATTAGAAAAAACATTGGGAAAAACCTACAAGATATAGGTATAGGAAAGGATTTCCTAAACCAGACATCTATTACTCAGGAAACAAGGGCAAGAATTAACAAGAGGGACCTCATTAAACTAAAAAGCTTGTGTAGATCAAAGGAGGCAACCAAGAAAGCAAACAGAAAACCCACAGAATGGGAGAAAATCTTCACCAGAAAGACATCAGACAGAGGTTTAATAACCAGAAGTATAACAAACTCAAAAAACAGAGAACCAGGACAAGAAGCAACCCAATTAAAAGATGGACTAAAGGTCTGAACAAAGAGTTCTCAAAAGAAGAAGTAAAGATGGCTATGAAGCATCTTAAAAGATGTTCAACATCACTAATAATTAGGGAAATGCAAATGAAACCACTTTAAGATTTCACCTTACCCCAGTCAGACTGGATAAACAAGAGAACAAATGATACCAAATGTTGGAGAGGATGTGGGGAAAGGGGAACACTCATCCACTGCTGGTGGGGCTGCAAACTTGCTCAACCCCTATGGAAAGCAGTGTGGAGAACTCTTAAAAAACTACACATGAACCCACCATTTGACCCAGTTATACCACTCCTTGTCATATACCCAAAGAACTCATCCTATTGCAGAGACACTTATACATCCATGTTTTTTGCAGCTCTTTTCATAATAGCTAAGAGATGGAAGCAACCTAACTGTCCCA
>NW_008333889.1:73035-74749 GCF_000622305.1 Nannospalax galili | reverse complement strand
CTCCAGAGAGGTAGGAGCATAGGAGCAGAGTATTAGTAAGGGAGAAAGGGGGGAAAATGGGGACACCTTAAGTGGGAAAACCACTTAAGTGAGACAATGTGAGAGATAAACAATGTCTAGCTACTTTTGAAAACCAGAAGGAACCATACTACTCCTACACCCTACTGACAAATTATACATAGCAGATCAAGAAATATATGTCTAGGTAAGGTTTATCTGAGAACAACTGGTGTTTTCTCAAGATTTATCTGCATGACATACAGTAGTTAAAAATACCAGACTGGTGGAACTAACCTTCTTGGGTGTTTAACAGGCATACTTTGAGGCCTATAATAATTTGGACAGAGGGACATAAAGGACACTTCTTGCTTCTTGCCATCCTAGATAAATTAGTTCCAGGGGCCTATGAGCATCTCTCAAAATGTCCTGTAATGGTAGTGGGTCACCTGTCCTCTTGATCAAGGAGGCTGAGGAGACCCCACCAGATGGACTTGAATCAGTGTCCAGTCTACAATTTGGAGGGCCAACACAGAGGAATCATTTCCTCCATGCTTCCAAGTGAAGACAACCATGGTCGAGCAGGACCTTTGACTTATCTTCACATAGGCAGAACTGGCAAAAGAAAGGAGCCAGGGGCTCCTCCCAAGCCCAGGTGACCCCTGAGGAACAGATCCTCAAAGGACCTTAAGAGTAAAAATAAATCGGTTTATCTGGTCCAACTGTATGGCCTTAAACACCCAAAAGGAAAGTATAACCAAAGATTAAAGGGGTCAATATAATTTCTTAAGAGTCCATATGTATAGCTAAAGGTTACATAACAAGCAACAATGCCAGACAGGGGATACCTTCTTTTGAGTTGTTGGTCAGGATGGCCAAAGGGACTCCCAGATTGTAACCCAGCACAGAATTTGGAAAATGAACAGCAGACCCCAATCTTATCTAAAGGAATATTGATAGCTGATTACTGATAGATGAGGAATGGCTGACCCTCCTAAAACAAAGACCTCTAGATAGGCTGACTAGATTCCCAGAAGGGCAAGTAGTGGGGAATGGCTGGGGGTGCCAACAACACAGCAGACAGTAGCAGGGATATCAGAGTATAAGGGCTCTACTCCGGGGAGGAGGGCTATGGGAGGGTGCTATCTGGTAAATGGGTGTATAGTCGAATGAGATGGTTTGGTATGTTCTGTGTGATACACACACACACAAAAAAAAATCAACAAATTTTTAAAAAATATATTGTATTTGAGGAGGAAGCATGTAACTTTACATCATGCTAATTAGTAGAGGTGATAAACAATACCACTGAAATCTGCCCAATGACTTTATAGACATACACTGGTGTCAAGTATCCAAGTGCAACCGATTATGACCAGTAATAATCAGATACATACATATTAGAGATGGAAGTCTTTCTGCAAGGAACAATATATTCTAAAATGAAATGGAGATCTTTTTTAAAGGTTAAAAACTCATCCAATTCTATGTCTTACAGAGGTTATACTGAGTTCAATAATATAAAACTATATTAATTCAACTTTGAACCTAAAAACTTTCACCCACTTGTGACAGAGATGTACCTTTGCTCTGGAGTGTGTTAGTGAATATTTTAAAGCTGTAGTGAAAAGCTTCTAATCATATAGTTATTAAAAATTTAAAAAGTATAATGATTAAAAAAAAAGAGTACCATTATTTTGGTGGGAGAAAAATTGTG
>NW_008333889.1:65062-72731 GCF_000622305.1 Nannospalax galili | reverse complement strand
TGCAGCCTAGCTCAGAAAATTGTTATTGAATATGTCAATGCTGATGTAATCAAATGTTTCTTCTAAGTATGTGGTTATTAAATAAATAATTTAAGAAAAAGATCAAAAAGAAAAAAAATTTTCATAATGAAAATGTGTTCTTCATATAATTCAGCAGTGATAAATTAAATGAATAGAAAATAACAGAATCTAATCCATATTCTAGATTTATAAGTAAGTGTGTACTGTATAATAGAGAAAGGAATAAATGAATAAAATGAGCATAGATGATTTTCAAATAACAGGACTATTATAAAATTGAAATGAATAAATTTTTCTTTGAAAAGATGATTGATTATGACAGAAAAGTAATGATGATGGATAGCTCATCATGCAGTTTTTAAAGAGATATCATAATTTAAAAGCTTTATATTTAATTTTAACAATAATTTGATGAATATCATTTGAAAAATCCAAACCAGGTCTTTATACCTAGGAATGTGATTAAGAAGGTTAAACATAGTAAAGGTGTATTTTTAACATGGTTTTCCACTACATTTTTAACATGAAAATTTTGTGTTCTAACATCTCCATATTTTCCTCACTGTGCACATTGTTTTTTGGTTTTTGTTATTTTATTTTGTTAGTCCAAATTTAGAATGCCAAAGAACTCACTCTTTTCTTATTTTCTTTTTTGTTTGTTTGTTACATGATCAGGGTTTTTCTTTTTTCTTTTATTGTAAATCATTTTATTTTTCTATTGTGTAAAAGTCATCTTAATTATTCAATGAAGAAATACATATTTCATTTCGACTAAACTTCTTTTTTTCTGTTCCCCAAAATGACCAGGGCTTTATTTTTTGACAGATTTCCTTGAAAAGTACTATAGAAATGATTTATCCAAGTACCTCATTAACTTAGATACTTTATTTTATACTTTTGGTTACATAGGAAGATTCTGAAATGTCACGCTGAACCTCAGGGGTAAGATGAGATGAAGGGCCTCACTTCTTTGAAGTCCATTTACTACATACTGCTCTTATGGAGAAGCAAAATGCAGATAGTCCAAGAGCAAAATCCACCTTAGATTTCTTGATGGAGGCATGTAGATGCTCTTTGATTGCATTTCAAAAGACATGGACTCCGTGCTATGACAGCAGATCTGGGGTGCTCAATGGATTGTCAGTGGCCATATCACTAATTTCAAAGTGCCTGCCATATATAGCCACATCTTACAGTGAAATCTCAGTGATTCTAAAAGTCACCAGGAAGTGTTAGAAATTTTGCACTTGTCATGGGATGGTCTGATTAACCAAATCAGGAGCCCAAGAAGGGTATGTGTAGAGGTCAAACATGGGTTCGATCCAGGTGAACATGCCAAGCATCACCACAGCAACACCCAAAATATTTACACCAAGTCCAGCTTTCACCTTGAACAGGAAAGAAGATAAATGTCAGTCTCCCAAAGAGAAATCTTACTGAACAAACAAAATACTTGCACACAAGGCATAAGACTGAATTATATGCACTCTAAATGACTGGTATATGTTGTGTTTGTTATAAAGCCAGGGGTTCTTCTTCCATTTGTGTCAAATGAGAATTTGTCCCTAAATAAATAAGATTTTGATAGTATCAGAGAGGTTTCCCATTGGAATATACATAAGTCATTCTAATGAAAGACAAAGCTCCTTAAAAATCTGCCCTTGTATATTAAATTAGGATTTGAGTTTCCTGGTCTTGTATTTCGATATATATGCTTCAGAACACCATATGATAACTAGATTCCTTAAGTTCACTCAACGTTAGTATTAGTTTCTTATGAAGTATTCTTTAATTGAAACTTCATAATGCTACCTCTATTAGTGTTCCTATTTTTTATATCATGGGTTTCATATCATAATTCTGGTGTCCATTAAACAATCTCAAAGTTCTTTTCTACACATCAGAGATTGTCAAACTTCTGCCTTTGTCCTGTTTTTGCTACTACAAGTTTCCTTTTATGGACTACAACCTTACTCATTCGTTTATATATTACTCTTGGCTGTTTATATGATATAATAGTGGAGGTGGGTATTTGTGACAGACACCTTGTACCTTACAGAGCCTGAAATATATCTGTCCCTTTGCACAAAATGTTTGCAGCTTCCTGAATTCTCTGCATTAAAACAGGACCTTCTAAAATAAAAGGGAAAGATTTAGCAATGACTAAATGACTATTATGAGGTCCTCTTCTCTCTCCATGAAATCCACTTATTTATTCCATGTCTCGTGTGTGTGTGTAATTGCATATTTTATATTAAACACATTCTATTTATCAATGTTGCATGACTTGAGCATATAAATATTTCCAAAAGTTTTATGTTGCTGGGATTCAGAGATAGCAACCTGGTAGAAAGAAGAAATTGGACAGGATTAACCTTAAAACTCCATTTGTGTAGCAAACTCATTGAATTTACTTTGATTATATTCTTATTTGGTTTAGTTTGGAAATTTTTAATGAAGAGTAAGGAAAGACTAGAATATTCTTAGCTAGGCATGGTGGTGCATGCCTTTAATCCCTGCACCTGGTAGGCAAAGGCAGGTGGATCTCTGAATTCTAGGCCAGCCTGCTCTACAGATCGAGTTCCAGATCAGCCGGGCTTAGATTACTAGACTACCTTCATTTCTCAACTACCACTGCTTGTATTTAGAAAAAAAGTATGCTGTTTCACCTAAATTTGCCTTTATTTCTCGCTGATTCTGATATTAAAGGCAGAGTAAGAAAGCTGCTTTTTCCTTACGCCCTGAGCCCAATGTCTTGATGAGAGCAAATGGTGTTGCAGAGATATTTGTTATAGCAAACCATAGAGTTGCTTGATTGATGGATTCATTAGCCCTGCTTCTATTCAGCTCAGTTAGGTTGAATCCTAATCTTGACAATGTAAGTTTAAGCTGCTATGTAGAGTAATTCTGTGCTCTTCTTTTCTAGGACCAGTGCTTATACATCCAGTTTCTCTATTTGTGACTATAAAGTCTAATGGAATGTTCACATCTTAAAAATAATCCCATGACCAGTCATGCATGCACTTTTAGAAACAGAGCTCAGACTCCAATATTCCTGATGGTTGATTTTAAGGGTAGAGCTTATTCAGTTATGACACAGAGGGAAGTATTGGAGTGTCATAGTATTCTTTTAGCTAACTCACCATGTCAATGACTTTCAGGTGTCCATATGAAAAAACAATAGCATTGGGTGGATTTGCAACGGGCAGAAGGAATGCGAAGGAAGTACACAGGGTAGAAGGCAGCAGGATATGAAGAGGGTTCACGTGAATGGCTTCAGCCTATTATAAAAGATAAAGAGGAGCTAAAGTCAAACTTTAAGGGTAGGCTCCAAACACGGAAATTAATTATTATGATACACTTTTTCAGAATCCAGTTAAAACCTAGTGACATAAAAATTATGCACAATTTATAACTTTAAGCATAGTTGAATGTGTCTCTTATTTATATGGTGATTGTTACCCATTTAAACCTTATAGTACAGTTCATTTGCAAAAAAAAAAGTATCATTTATTCTAGAAACTGCATAAAAACAGAACTTCTTTATTATATAATTAGTCCTAGGTTCTGTGCTTCTTATATATCCATGTATTTACACATATTACATAATAAATAGATATATATGTTAAAATTTTGCAATAGTATATAAGATGGCTACCATATCCCAAAATAACAGATGAGGACACTGAGACCAGAGGCACTTAAAAAACTTGCTCAAGCATGCTCCTGTTGAGCAGGAAAGCATAGGGAAGGCCCCGGGTACCTGTGGCTCCAGAAAGTAATTGTACCACTAACCCTATTGCTTTGTGCTATTTTTAAAATTTCTTTAGTGATCATTACAGAAGAAGAGTTGTCACATCATTTTCTAACTGAAATTTCAGGAAATAAAAAATAAAAGCAGAGAAAGCCAAAATGATACTTAGCCAGTGATTTTCTGCCAATAATCAATTCATAGTATCTTTGGTAATTTGAAGCAGCTGAATCACAAGAATTTCAGAAAATACCCTTTAAGAAGTGTAGCAAAACAACATCAGAGACATTCCTTCTTGTTGTTTTTTTACTTAAGATACTTCTTTTTATTTCATTTATTATTTTTATTTTAGGTGTATTATTGTATTTCTTGCATGTAAGTGTACCCATGTTGTGCAATGTCCATGGAGGTCAGAAGAGGGTGTTGGACTCCCCTAAAACTGACGTTACGGGTGGCTGTTAGCAGCCATGTGGATGCTGGGAGTTGAACCCAGGTCCTCTGCAAGAGCAGCCAGTACTCTGAACCACTGAGCTATCTCTCTAGTCCCTTAAGATAATTCTCAAAGTGCTTCCTTTCATCAAAATAACCTACCTGATTCTGAGAAACATTACACTTAATGCTATTTCTTGTAATTTCCAGCTAGTAGATAAGAAGAAGCAAGACAACCCTCCCCCTTATTAAATGTGCTTCAGGGTCAGGGCTAGCTTCTAATTCATCTGCTTATCACTTATAGGAAGCTGTTCCCTGTTCTGGAAGGAGAAGTGTCAGAGTTAAGATCTGGGCACTAAAGAATCATCTTCCAGCTGACATGGATCTAGAATGATTGTGTTTATTTGCAAATGAAAAACAAAACAAAATAACAACTTGGACAGAGAGAGGGTAAATTGTTTGCTAAAGATGATGATAACTGATTGTGGAAAATGGTTTCCTTGAATGAAGGTTGCTTAAGAAAGCGTTAATACAAGTAAGAACCACAGAAATTGCTGTACACCACAGGATGAGAGCTTTGAGCTCAAAGCCCAAAGAAGTGAAATGAAGAGCTCACAAAGGAGACACAGGAGATACTCACCAATGGAGACAATATTGGGAAAAGGATCGTGATGGTAGCAGGATTGCTGGCTACCTCTGTCAAAGATGTCACCATCAAAGAGGATATCAGGATTATTAGCCAAACTGGTAATGAACCTAAAGGGGACAGTTTACTGCCTATCCAGCCAGACAGTCCTGATTCCTAAAAAACAAATGAACAATATTTATTATTTACTAATAAATCATTTTAACCAAACACATGCAAGCACAGGAAAAAAAATCATGATTCATTGGAGTTACTCTCTGAAATATAATTTCCCATATCCTTGTGGCTTAGTAACTGGGTAGTTTTGATGTGGAAGAACTATCTGAATTATTTCAGCATCATGGACACACTTTAAGAAGCTTGAATTGCCTCCCCATTCTTTTTTCAGTTAAGCTTTACTTTGATGGAATTAGCATATGTGAATGTTTTAACCAGCCAGGTAAGACTTTAGGACTTTAGGAAAAGAGCAACCTTTCTAAAGATTTACTTCTCTCCACTCCTAGGTTGTATCCCCAAGACAAGACTTTCCAACTCTTAGTAGCCATATACTGAGATATGGGTATTAGTATAGTTATCTTTCAAAATAATATTCTAATTATACTTTTCTTAAATTTTCAATTTGAGATATTATTTATTTTCCAATATGCTGGACAAGGATTTAGGTTTCTTACATCATCCACTCATATGGCAAACTTTTGGTTAAATCAATATGATATGCCACTGTGATGATTATATAGATATTCATTGCTGAATCACTGAGCATTCTAAGATTATATTTGCTCTCATTGTTTAATTTTCTTTGTTTTTCCAAGAAAATATTATTTTGTTTATTTAGATTTCTAAGTACCTATCAATAATTCATGACACTCTCTAAAAAAATCTGGTGACATTGCCAGAAAATAGACAAACACATGAAATAAATGGGTTCATTTTGTGCATGTTGCTAAAAATGTCTGCCCTCCTCCTGATACATCTGGACTTAGATGTTCTTTAAATCTAGTTAACTGTTTCTGTGGACCCCTTTTTTGTTATTCTGAATTCTCTTTATGGGACTCCTTCATTTACTCCACTCATTTGGAGGAACACATCCTTTCATAACTTGCTGTGACAGTTGGTGGAGAATTGTTGGGGGTGTTTGTAGATCTGAAAAATCATTTTATTTTTCTCTTCACACTACTTTGCTAAATCAGCATCTCTGGAATTCTCGATTTGAAATCAGTGAAATTGCTCAGCAATTTTAAGGCATTGGTTATTTCCTGTTAGTTCTTTAGGCTGATCACATACTGATCTTTGATTCTTTCTTTACATGCAGTCCACAAAAACTGGCTGCACCCAGATGACAGGTATGTTATTCTGTTTTTTTGTAAGATGATGTCAATAAAATACCTCATGTAATTATTTTATGTATGACAAACTAGAAATGGCATCAAAAGAAACTTTGATTATAAGTAGTAAACTCTCATTTCAAAAGTTAATATCAACATCACAGACATAAGTACCAGATATTATTAGTGATATTTGTTATTTTGATATATATAGTTTATTTTTCATATGTATGTATGTGAGTGGTGTATGTGTATTTACATGTGTGTAGTGACATGCCCATGCATGTGTGTGTATGTGTAAGTAGGCCTGAGGTTGATTTTCAATAGCTTTCCAGATTATATGTTGAGGCAAGTTCTCTCAGTTGAACCCAGAACTTGCCATTATGGCTAATCTAACTAGCCAGCTTGTGCTATGGATCCCCTAGCTTGAACTGCAGGCAGGCTGCCACACTCACCAGGCATTTACACAGATTCTCAGATCTGAACTCTGATTCTCACACTTGTACAGCAAGCACTTTATTCAGTGATCCATCTCCTCAGGCCTTGATTTACATGCATTTATATCCTGGTTATAGCAGTTAGAAGGGTAGGGACTATTTAAGGTATGGGGACACAGATTCATCCTAGACTATGAAAGGTTTTATTTCCGTCTGATTAGATGAGGAAGAATTGCACCATGCCTGCTATCCTTTCTGAAGGCCATTGTGATTCCCTCTCCATCCCAAGACTCTAAGATCTACAATAGAGAATCTCCACAATTTGTTGTAGATTTGGGGCGCTCTTTTTTTTTTTTCTTGTCACAACACTGATTGAAGTAAAACAACACAAGTTGCTACTTCACTCAAAAGCAGTTTTTACTTTGCCTCTTCTTGATGGTCACTAGCAAAAGGCCCATCGGGTCTTTAATCAAAAATCTTTAAGCAAAAGGCCCATAGGAGATTTAATTTCTAAGACATATCATCCTTTCTACTTTTTTCCTCTCTTTCTGAGCAAATTGTTAGGATTTATTTTTAATTAATGCTTTTAAAAGAGGGAAGATTGGGGTGCTCTTAAAAACTCTAAGAGCGTAGAAGCTCAAAGATTTAATGTCTTTTTCAAAAAAAATTTTATTATTTTTATTTTATGTATATGAGTGTATTGCCTGCAAGTATGTAAGTGCAGCAGTGTGCAGTGCTCACGGAGGCCAGAAAAGGGTGTCAGGTCTCCTGGAATTGGAGTTACAGTTTTTAACCACCATGTGGCTGCTGAGAACCAGACCTAGGTCCTTTGCAAGAGCAGCCAGTGCTCCCAACCGCTGAGTCATCTCTCCAGCCTCACAGAGATTTAATTTCTAAGACGTAACGTCCTTTCTGCTTTTTTCCTCTCTTTCTGAGCAGATTGTTAGGATATTTTTTTTAATTAATGCTCTAGTTTCCTTATCTCTTTTTAATGTTTACGTTTTATTTTATACTTTTGTTCTATTTCTGGGATATGTTCGAACTTCGTCTTTTAACATTG
>NW_008333889.1:21458-65041 GCF_000622305.1 Nannospalax galili | reverse complement strand
TTTATTTATTTATTTATTTATTTATTTATTTATTTATTTAATTTTTAACCATAACATTCTCTTTTAGTTTCGTGTCTTTGGTATTTCTAATATCTTGGAGGCACCAATGACACATTTAAAAGTTTCTTCTGCTTTAAGCATTTTTTCATTTTATCTTTATTCCACTTCTTTTTATTTCCATGCTTCTTTTACTTTTATTTACTTTCATTGTATATGAAGCGTCCCCAATTGCCTGGTGTTCTTGGATAGGTATTGTTTTTTTCAAAGACCATAAAATGACGCTTGGAAGCTCTTCATGCTGTGCGAGAATTGTTGATGGAGACTCTACCCGAGCCAGCGTCTGTGGCCTCGGCTTTGCAGCACAGCAAACCTCAGTTTTCTAACATCCACCTGGGTCTTCAGAACTGCGGGTGGTTTTCTGAGAGGATTACAGCACTTTGTACACTTTTTGAACCATCTATAATATTTTTTAGCTTTTCCATGTTTATAATGTTATCTCTTGCTCCAATTCCTTTAGCTGTTCAGGATCTTATCAATAAACTACATCTTTTTGACTCTTCCATTTTCTAGCCTACACATTTCATCTACTTGTACAAAGTTAAGTTACTCTTCAAATATCTTCTTTGCATCTATAACATTTTCTATATCTTTTGTCTATTACTGACTGTGCTATATAGTTCTTGTCTTTCTGGATGGAGCTCAGTAAGCATTTGAGAAAACATTGTTTAATCCTTCATGGTTACCTTGGGAGAAAACTTTTGAAGCATGTATGAAAAAGAAAGAGGAGGAGTTATTCACTGCTAATAATTGGACAGTGTTTACCAAATCTTATGAGACATCATCATGTTCAGTCAAACCAAGGGGCATTTAAGAGAGGGGCCCAGTGTAAAGTGAACGATGTAAAACCATCATCTCACTTTCTTCAGAAGTGTTTCCTGGTTTGAGACATTTAACGAACAAATTATAGTTTGGAATAAAATTTTTATAAGCTGTCTCCTAATATTTTGTAAAACCGATTTCAAGGTCATATTTCCCACAGACATAGTCTTTTGAGGCTCAAGACTTCGGTTTGGCCACTCAGGAGTAGGTTTCTCTGAGAATTGTTGCAGAATGCAGATTCTGGTTACTAGGATATTTTGATAACAAGTAAGTCCTCCCTCCATGGTTTCCTAATTCCTTCACTGAGAGAGCCGAGTGCATCAGACTAAATCCACACCTTTTCATTTCCTCAGATTTTGCTGTTCTAGGGTCTGGTCGATGCTTTCAAAGTCACTTTGAGTGTCTAACGTCCAGTCTAGGCAGATATTCTGAGGAGAGATGAGCAAAATTCATATCAATGCCAGACTTTCTGATTCTGCTGTCCTCACAGTTCAAATCACCAGACATAGGAATGACAGCGATTTATTCTGAGAATTCAGATCTCATTACTGCTGAAATAGTAGAAAAGAAAACTATTATCTTATATTTCTACCATTTCTATTTGGACAGGTTATGAGGAAAGGCAAATCTAAGCTTAAAACAATTTTGGAAAAGGCTCTCTGAATTGAGACAATTTCTAATACTTATTCCTATTACTAAATCCTATTGCTAAAAATTCAGCATCTAAATACTACACAGAAAACTGGAAATAAAGTTAGGAGCAAAGAATAATCTCCCAAAAAGTTATCAAGAAGAAGAAAGAGGAGATAGAGGTTTATCTTGAGAATTAACAAAACTTAACGTCTTAGCAGCCAGAGACTTGGCACCACAACCCCTCACCATTTTTTTTTAGGTTTCAGTTAAGCAAATGAGGAATAAAATCAGCTGTGAGTATTTTATAAAAGGATATAAAATCCAGGAATGAATGGTTTTTAGTCAGACAAGGGTGAAGAATTTATATTAGATGTTTAGAGAAGATAATTTTCTTCCAGCAGACTACAATGACCAGGGCAATTAGAAGGGACAAGGGCCTCAGCTGGGTGGATAGATCAAAGAATGGCCAACTGTCTGCCTTGCCGTGTTTTTATTTCCTCCTGACATTGGGAATGATACATTAGACATTGTCATATCAAATTCTCTCTGAACTTCATTCACTAGACACTTATTAGATACAGTTAATGATAATATTGTTTCTCATTCTCTTCACAACAGTAGAACCATGGCATTGAAACCAAGACTGACTCAAATTCCTCATTAAATAAGGTAAAAGTATAAACAGACAAAAACAAGTCCCGTTAGGAGTCATCTATAGATTTTATAAATGTTAGTTTTTCTCTTACTAAGCTACTCTTGTACATAATTTCACATATTAAGAATTTTAATCTTCTTTGCATTATGTTTTGATATGCTGGAGCACCATAAAATTATGTTTTCGCTTGTAGCCTGTAAAAATTCTCGAACTATGAACTCACCTCATCTGTGTGGTATATTCACTGCATGGATATTGAATTCTGCATTATTAAAATGATAAGGTAAAGGTGAATATGCCCAAGGTTGACTTTCTCTGTGTTCTTCTTTTCAATAGTGTAGTTAATTGTTAAATATCTTACACACTGAGCATTACCTGACAGCCATCTGCCAGGGCAAAGCCTCCACCAACAAGAATGGCTATGTCCCAAGGCATGAATGACTGGAACTCTTTCCAAGTAATCAGTGGAGAGAAATCAAAAGCAACTGCAAAACAAAATCCTATAGTTAAATACTGTTTAAAATATGACAATATGACATTTTTATCAGTATCCAAGTTATCACATAAGAAGCTTATAATGTTTTGGTATTGTTTTCAAGACAGAGATTTGACCTAGAGTCTGAATTTCCACTGAGCCTAGGTGGAAAAATCCTAGGCCATCATAATGAAAACTTCTCCAACTTGGAAAAATCCTTTGGATAACATTTTGAAATATGTTTAGATAAATTATAGTGTTGTCATTAGCAAAGCCATTCATTCATTCATTCATTCATTTTTCTACTTCTACTATGCATGAGTAAGCATATTGAACTATACTGTGATGGTTAGCTCTAATTGTACATTGATACAACTTAGTCATGATTGATAATCAATGTGAGAATATTCAGTTGAAAGTATGTGGCATCATTTCATGGGCAGTGCCCTGGAGTGTATAAGAGTACCCGAACCCAGCTGAGTCCTAAGTGTGAATGCATTTGTTTCTCTCTGCTCTTGACTGTGGATATAATGTGACTAGCTCTTTGAAGCTCCTGCCTTAATCTGCCCCACCCCCATGATAGACTGTAACCTGGAATTGTAATTCAAATCAACCCTTCTTTGCCTAAGCTGCTTTGTTGTCAGGATAGTTTATCACAGCAACAGAAATGAAACTAGAAAATATTCTTTTCATTGTGTTTAAAATATCTTATCTATTATTTTTATTTTATGTGCATGAGTGTACTGCCTGTTTGTATATATGTGCACTCGTGTCATACAATGCCCATGGAGGTCAGTAGAGGCCAGTGGATTCTCTGGAACTGGAATTATGAAGACGTGTTAGTCACCATGTAAGTACTGGGAACAGAGTCTGAGTCCTCTGTAAGAGCAACCAGTGCTCTTAACTACTGAGCCATCTCTCCAGCTCCTTCATTTCATTCTTATATAAAATGTTGGTTAATATCATATTGGCTCTCCAAAAGTATCAGCATAGAATTTTATTTATTATCCACTAATGTTGGTTAAAATATTTTTTAACCATAAGAGGGATCTGTATTCTAGTTTAAGGATTATCCAAAGTTCATAATTGAATGTTGAGGTATTGCCAAGAATGATCATGCTCATAAAGTAATAACCAAAAAGATTCTTTCTGATCTATCTCTACTGACTCGTTGATAGGTAAGTTCATTTAGAAACACCGTATCCTCACTTAACCTTTGTATGTAACACGTATCCTCTCTACAGGTGAAAATAAGAACACTGTTAGCTTCCTTTCCATTCCTTTTCCAGATTCAAGCCAAATTTTAGTTACGACTGAAATTTTGCCACCATGTTTCTTCCTTGTGTTAAGACCATATGCACTATCAAAATGCAAAAATCTTTTGAAGTGTATCACTTACTTAAAATTTAACATGTTGTGTTCTTACACATCATTTTAAAACAGTGTGTGCATAAGTTTATTGGGGAGAGAAATCTCTTAAATAATGAGGGCAGAAAGAGAGCTTGCTAGTGCCAAGGATCTTTCTGAAGGAGGAGATTCAGAGGTAGGAGCCAGTGAGGCTAAAGTAACTGATGATTCCTCAGTACTTGCCATTGCTGAGTGTTAGGTCATCGAGAACAATCTTGAGGGTTACATGGGAAACATTGCTAGAGATTGCAATAGCTCCTTAACACACATTGAGACATTCTAATCTCATGCAGAAAAAGATTTTATTGCTACTCTATGTTGTTCATGAGTATCATGTTAAAAAATATCCAATATTAGTCATGTATGGACAACTACTTAAGATGTCAGCTAGACGAACCCAACTACACAATTTCCAGTTCCATTCCAGTAAAAATAGACAAAAGAATCACAAAATTCTGTTTCAAAAGTATTTTAAATCATTTCTCCTACATAGATAAAATATAGGAATATAGATCCTGAAAATTTGCTCTTATCAGTAAGCACAGATATGACTGAATTCTGTGCATGTGGGAAAATTCGAGTTCCTACAGATGTGTACAGATGTGTATGCTTCCCTGTCCTTGGGATGCAAGTACAGTGAGTGCTCGTGCTAACTGTTTTCCAGTTGTGACCCTTTGTGAGGCTGATTTTCTTTTCCTCCAGGACCTCTATGAATCTATAAGTGCTCATTCTCCTGAAATCCATCCTTTTTTAGGTCTTCACACTTATCATCTAGAGGTCTTCTTAAAGCGACTTTCAAGTTCATGTTACCCAACCAGTAAATATTCTGATTTTGGTAGGGGAAGTGGATTTATCATATGTCAAATAGTACCACCCACAGAAGAACCCTAACAGTGGTGTAAAAGGATATTCTTTACTTCTGAAAACTCAAATGAGTATTCCCATGGGTGGAGAGTCACAGTGGCTGGACAGAGGGTACAGGGTATAAGCAGGGTGTAGTAAAACAAAGGTTGTGTTGACATGGCAATTTCTTATGTTCTAGGTACCAACTGAAAATGATGAACTTTCAAAGTTTTAAATATTTTGCAAATGCAATTAGATTAGAACTGATACTCAACCAACATCTCCTGCAGATGTAGTTTTAGTCAATTTCTTAGCTGGGATTAGAAAAAAAAGGAGTCCCGCAACTAAAGCAACAGTTGAATCTGTAACAAAACCAGGGTATCTGAAAAATAAAAACAAATGTGTATATTAAAAATGGCACTAAGGACGTGCATGAGCTAAGACATCAATTAATTATGTAATAGTACAGAAGTAGTACTGGTGGTATAAGTGATTCTCTCTGGACAGTCTGAGCTAAAACCTATAGATTTCCAACTAAGAGACATACCTTACCAGGACCAATCATCTCAGACCACATTCCTTTTACTACAGTACGTTTTGCATATTGTCGATACCATGTATAGAGATGTGGTAGTGATTAGGCCAATGAAGCAATTTTTTTCTTTCAGTTAAATTTTCATATTTGTCAACCAATTTCCTTATGAATTATTGCTTTCTCACTATAATATGTCAGAGAAATGAACTTGAAATAGTTGCTGGAGTAAGACAAGCCTCCATTTAATTGATTTATAATGTCCTCTTATTGAATTGTAGCAAAATATGATGTTGCCAATGTCCCCTTCAACTCTTCTATACACTATGAAAGCAAATTGATCTGGCGTCTAAGATGAAACATCTGCTTCTGCAGTGGGTACTAGCCATACCATACAAATGAAATCAATCCATATGATGTTTGCACTCTAGAAACTTAAGAAGATTAATTATCAGAATGGCTTATGAGATGCTCACAAATGATCACTGTACAAATTAAGAGTGATTCAGGAACAGATGGGGGCTAAGAATCGCCAGACAATTCCAGCAAAAAGGATCCCCAGAAGCCTCAGCACTTAAGAGACACCTGGAGATCAGATACAAATGACACAGGCACAAATAATTAGAATACAGCTTTAGAAGTCAGCAGTCAACTATGTGCATTGTACCCTGAGACGAAATATGTACATACACCATAAGGAATACTTTTCTGTCTATATCTCAATATATTTATTTTCTATGCAAGTGTCTCTGCTCCTATAATTTATTTGAAAAAAATCTAAACAACCAAGAAAATGTATTGTTTCTCAACTTGACATTTTTTTAAAGCAACCTATCTTAAATAGAGTTTTACTTTCTTTCCTTGTTAATTAAAAACTTACCATGGCTTAATTTATTCAGGAAGCTTGACAATAAATTTTTCACAAGTGTATTGTTTCCTCGTTATTCTATTTTAGTTGTATTTTTTTGGCTGAGTTTTTGCCAAACTGGGCCAGCAGTCATGTAACTGGATTTTGTTTTATGTGAAAAGACATATTGAATTCAGTCCAGATTCAAACAGATGGAATGAAAACATTAGGTGGGAAAAATAAATCTTAATATATCATACTAGCTTTAGAAACTGTAGCTGGCTAAAACTTACACATAGTACGTGTATTTTACAGAGTCTATTCTTTAAATAAATCGAGGTATAAATGTTGAAAATATTTTCATATGACATTTTAAATTATAATGGTTTGGTCACGATTTTGTTTGAGTTCATTATTAATTAGATTACAGAGTACTATGAAATATTAAGCTTATACAAATTCTGTTTGCTTAGTGTTTGTCAGTCCAGTTTCTATTTTCAATTCCATCCTCTCTCCTGCCTTTAGTCATTTTCCTACTGTTTCTCCCACAATGCGGGTTGACAGAAGAAGTACTGCTCAGAACACAGTTTTCCTCCTACAAACAAAACATATCCTGAGCTACACTATCTTCCCATAAGGACTAAAAACTAGATGCTGATTGTATTGAATTTCCTATTGGAATTTCTCCTTGGTTATATTAGCTATTGCCTGATTCCATTTAGTTCTCCACTCATTAGTGTTTAGAGGCCAAGAGGTTTCTTTACTTAGGATGGTAGGGGTTGTATTTTAAAGGGAAAGAAGATTACTGTTTTTTTATTTTGTTCTAGATCCTATTAGAAAATACAAAGTACTAATTTGCTATTAATCAATGATTTTCTTTAAATAAATAAATGATTCTTTTGGCTTGGAACCCTCACAATGAAAAGTTTTATGCCTACAGCAAATAAGAAGTTCAAGTTGATCTTTTAAAAGATGACATCTCATTGCATTCCTTGAGGCAGTGTGGTCATAAGAAATTTGAATTCATTCTGTGCACCTTAAAAAATAATTTGCAATGCCTATAAAACCTGAAGGATTTGGCTGAGAGAAACAGTTATTTCTTTATTCTCTGAGGCCAAAATACATCTAACTTGATTTCTGCCTCCAAACTCTGTGGGTTCTTGCCGGGGATGTAAGACAAGAAGTCCAAGTTGAAAATCTACTGGATTTAGGAATCAGAGTACACCAGTGAAAGATAGGTTTGGAACCCAGATCTTAAAACCAAATTATATTGTTATGTACAAAGGTTAATGTAGCAAATTATGCTAAAACTTTCCTCTTCATTTCACATGACTCAGCAACAGCTACTGCTATACACAATACTAAGAGGTAAATTCAATTCTGACTGGTTTCCAGCTTTGCTTTGAACTCATTCTTATTAGTTAGTACTTATTTATCTATGAAATGGAATCAAGGCTAATTTTGTAATGTACTAGTGCAAAAATGCATGTAATGGTGCAAAAGAAAATATCGAGTCCAATAAATAATCTTCTATAGAAATTAAAATATTTAAAAATCAGAGAATATGATCACAGATGTGTCAGAATATTAAGAGGCATCATATGGCATTTATTTCATATAATAAACACTTAGTACTTTTTCTAGGAGAAAACTTAACACTATTCTAGGCGCTACTATTATTTCTCTCTTTTAGATGAAGAAAGTGAGTACGCAGTGATTTTCCCAAAGTCAGGAGAAGATCCAGAAGGGATCCAGGAAGTGTGGCTCTAAACACCTACCTTCTTAACCAGCATAGACCATGGCCTTTCTGCAGCTTAAATTTCTAACTTTGTCAAGATGGACATAGATCCCTGTCTGATGGACTCTTGTTTTGTTACAGAATATTATGGCTACCATTTCTGTGTTCTTACTTTACATTTAATTCCATATATTTTTTTCCTGAAAAGATTCGAAATTTAAAAACTATTTTCCAAAGAAATGAAGAAAGAAATCTCATGAAGATTTTCAAAGTTGCGGGACAAGGAAAGAAGCACAACATAAAACAGGAAGGGTTGACAGACATCATGAATGCTTACTCTGAAAACAGGGCAGACCAACCAGTAACAAACCCGGGATCTCGGCTGAACCAGAGCAAGGCCATTACAATGAAGATTACCAAGGTCACGATTTCTTGATACCTGTGGGGGAAAAAAATATCCCACTGTTTTTATTTCTTATTTTCTCAGAACAGTTGTGAAAACTCTGAGCCGTTATCAAGCATAATCCTAGGAGAGCACTGACCACGATAGGACCTGGGTGTGCTCTTGTTTGGAAAGCACTAGTACACTTAAAAAAGTAGAAAAGGCCCTCTCTCCTCTCCAGGTTTTTGGAGTAAGGGTGTTGTCTTAGTATTATTTTTCTACCTGGTAAATTTTAGTTGGACAATTGTATGCATTTTATTATACCAGGTTATAGTCACAAAGCTTAGTAGATTTGTGGTCTTGGTCAACTGATATAAATACCTCATGGACGATTAGATGATTATTTTATTTGAAACAACTATTTGGAGTGTGTGTGTTGTGTGTGTGTGTGTGTGTGTGTGTGTGTGTGCACGCATACATGTATGTGTCTGTCTTACCTCATTGGTCCAAGTTTTTCATATTCTTGCTTGATCACTTCAGCACAAGCTTTTTCATTGACTGTTTTAGTTTTGCCACATTTGAACATCTGCTTAAAACTGAAAAGAAGAAATAAAGCCTTTAGAGTTAAGTAAAGGATCATTTCACCACCCTCCTTTATGGAAGATAAATTCAAGAAAGCTTTATAAAATATAATTCTCTATGGAGATACCAGGGGTTGGTGTATCATCCCTGTGTCTCTGACTCCTTTGAATATCCTTTTCTTCTTTTCTGTTTTTGTCTGGCTTGCTCAATTTTAGATAGTTAATTTTTGTTGCATTTTCTATTCATCTCTTCCCTTTTTAAGATTTTTGGTAGTACTCAATTTTTCCATGTCCTTCATGTCTCTATAGCTATCTATCATCTGTCTTTCTTTCTATCTATCTATCTATCTATCTATCTATCTATCTATCTATGGGTCTCGGGGATAAAACTCAAGTCAGCAGATTTGGCAGCACTTACCTTTACTGACTGAGCCACCTTGCCACCAACTGTTTATTTGCCATGTTTTTATCTTCTTTGGTTAACTTCATTTCTACCCTGTCATCTATCTATTTATCTATCTATCATCTATCTATCATCTGTTCTATCTATCATCTATCATCTATCTATCATCTATCTATCTATCTATCTATCTTTCTTCTATCTATCTATCTATCTATCTATCTATCTATCTATCTATCTATCATCTATCTGTCTATCATCTATCTATCATCTATCTGGAAAGTATATTGTATATATGGATATATTCAATAATCATATTACGTTAAAATACATATTTATTGTGGATCTTGGTTGCTAATTATTGTACATGTGAAAATTTCATTCCACTAGTTAGAAACATGGAGGACAGGGACAGTGACCATATCACAGATGTTCTCTTTGGAACACTATCTCTTAACAGTGGCTTACACAGTAAATATTCAACTCACCCACTCAACAGTCCTTGGCAAATTTATGAGACAGTTGAAGTTAGATCCATCAATTTTCACAAAGATATTAAACTTGAGTCATACACTAGGGCACAGAAGCTGCACATGCTGATCCTAATCAGAGTCCAAACTAGCTCTATTCATAGAAGTAACCCAAATTCAGACCATCGTTTCCCTGTAAGTTCCTCCACCCCAGCCCTAAAAGCACAGAGCAGACCACCTTCTAGTGTACTCTCAGTGCTACCTACCATTGTTTTAGCTGTGGGTTTTAGTGGCCTGTTTTCACTATGACTGTTTTTAGTTGTTGGTGGTGGTGTTTTATTGTTCGTTTGGGTTTTTTTTTTGTCTCAAAGTCCAGAGTCTTCAAACATTTGAATAATTTTTGTGGAGCACTGCTCTAAATGTAAACTTAAAAATAAATCCCTCTTAAGGAAGAAACAAATGAGGACATAGCTAGATTCTTAGGATTATCTCTTGGAATGTTTATGAGTAGCTCAATTAGTTAATATCATGCATGGGTATAGCAAAGTGGGTAGTGTCCTTCTGTAAAACCGATGATTTAGGAAAGAGTAAGAAGGACGATTGGGACGTGAGAGAGTAGTTATCAAAGGAAACATAAGTTTTGTTTTGTAACAGTTTTTCATACAATTACACTATATAAATTTTTGGACTATGGTTCTCATGAAGAAGCTGAATTTCCTTGATTCTTGAGCCATCCACCGTAGCGATTCACAATCCTTCTCATGCTGATGTGATCAGGTGTGATTACCGATCACCTCTGAACATAATTGGTAGGATAGTGCTACATTAAATGATCAATGAAAGAATAATGAAATTTTCATTTCAATTAAATTGCTGACTAGTGCCAATCTCAAAATTTTATAGCCTATTTTATCATAAATAATATTATCCTAAGAAACAGGTGGCCTATCCTGAGAACTGCCAGTAGAAAAGAATTGCCAAAGATAAAACTCTTCCTTAGAGACTGTTTCCCATCCTCTAAGCTGCAGGTGCCCTTTGTCACTTTGGTTGCAGACAGTAAACAATTCAGTCAAATCCAATTGGCTTTGCTGCAAATGAAGGTTAATGCCGTTACAAAGGAACTGATGAAGCATATGACAATGTGTCAACCTCTCCATTTATCTAAGTGCAGAGGCACTGATAGATAAGCCTCTCTTCCCAAGTATGTTGGAGTCATTTATAATGGGTGAATTAACTGTGCTAACAGCCAACACTCTAATAAGAATGTATGGTAGCCTACTAGAGGAGTGGCAGATCATTTCTGTTTGCCAATCTGCAGCCTTTGGAGGTGAACACACTGACAGACTGAAAAGGACACTTTAAAATTAGCTGGAACATGAAACTGTGCTATATCTAACCAAGAGTGGCCAGCAAGGGGACTGTTTAGACACACCACTGATGATGACTTAAAGACTTTGCCTAATGAGTGGTTTCACAGGCCTTTTGTGCCTCACTGGGAGATTGTGTTAACAGTTCTGCACTTTATCTTAATGTTTTCATTCTCAGTGATAAGATAATGACAGAGGTTGGATATCTTTTGTAAAGTCTCTGGATGTAGCAACAAAGAATGCAACAGTGCTGGCAAGTACTGGATATTGCATCTACTGAGTTGGCCTTGTTCTCCCTTCTTCCAGCTTTGCAACCTGTACAACTGAAGAGCCCCCAAAGGCTTGATTTCCCAGGAGAAGTGCTTAGTATGCAACTGGCCTGCCACACTGAAGGCCACCTGCTGAAGTCAGTGACATTCCACACATTTGTTTCAGCAGGAGGACTGCCACATGCTGCTCCTACAATCTGGATAGAATGTTTTTAAAACCATCAGTGTCATCTTCCAGCTACTGACACAGTTGGGCAGTTACGGCAAACAATAGGAAGAAGACCGGAGAAGGGAAATTATCAGTCCTTACCTTACTAGGCTTGAAAACTATGTCCACAGACTAGACAGGGTGTCACAACAAAGTGAAGTACAAACAGCTGAGTTCAGCCTTGCTGTCTTGGTGAATAGCATGCTGTTTTATTCAGAGATCATTGAAATTATTTAAATAACTATAAATATGAATTCAAAATATTTTATTATTCAAGAAAAAAATCTTCAAGATTTGCTACACAGCTATTTTCTTTTAGAATGTTATTAAGTAAGTTGAAAATCCAGGCTGCATTTTAGATTTTGTGGGGTATGATTTTTCTGCTGGCTGACATCTGAGTCGTGAAACTAGCTGGTGCTTATGAAATGCCAGCTTCAATCCTAGACAAAGCAGTGTGCTGGAATTCTCCTACATCATTTGACATTTTAGTGGTATCAGTGGTTCTTTATTGATCAGTATGCTTTTCTTTAGTTTCTATATGTTCAACTTCGGCCCTTAAATGTGGACATTCTGGTGGTGGGAGTGATTTTACCAACTATACATAAATTCCATTGTTTACAGTAAAAGACACAGAGACCAAGCAAGGGCAGGACTTGGAAAGATTACTCATCTGTACATTAACTTCATTTTAACAGTTGAAAATCACTTGATAATCCAGTGATGTTCCATCTTATGTCAAATGGAGGGGCAAAACTTCTAACAACTCTGACTGTTGGACAAGGACCCCAACCAGTTATCACCTACTTGGTTTAGGATTCAAAGGACACCTGGATGGATTTGTACTTTACAGAGCCTATCAGTGCCAGTATTTTTTAAAATGGTTCTAGCTTACTCTTCAAATGTGTTCACATATGTTAATGCTGTGGGTATGAAAATTGTGCAAACACAACATACCTGTCTTAGGTGAGAGAGAGCACTGGATATAGAGCTAAGAACATGGAACCTACACCTTCAATCATCACATTCACATGAAATGTCTACTCACTTGAATCCTAAGAAAAGCCACTGGAGCCAGATCCAGGACAAGAGCAGAAGGATAACAGCAATGGGGAAGGAAAACATAAACCAGGATCCGAAGTTGAGGCAACGGCATTCAGGGTAGCGTCTGTGTGAAAACAGTCATGTCAGAGAGGAGGGACACTTGGTGTCTTCGCCAACGGCCATAGGGAACTTCCTACCTTCTTCCTTCCTGTGCTGCTGGCTCGGGAGGCTACCCAGGGATGTGCACCAGGATGTACACCTCAGCCTTCTGGCTTGTCTCCCTCTTCATGCTGTCACATCACTACCATATACCACAAAAATGGAGTTGGCTAGGTTTCGTTTTTTATTTTTTCAATCTCTAAGGAAATACTTGAGAAAAACACCTAGAACTGCAGTTGATATTCCTTAAATTCACAAGAAATCGCTATGCATGGAGACATGTGCATTGTTGTTCCAATCATCAGACTTGGAATGAGGAAAGAGAAATCAGCTGGCTTAGGAATGGATGAAAATGAACAGAATATACACAGCCAGTATCCTAGCACCTATGAGGAACTTAGACCTGGCTCAGGCTATTTTTCTGTGTCTTCTACCCCAAAGCATATGGGAGGCCATTAGAAGCTTTGGGTTTGGTCCAGTGAAACAACTCTGGACTAGATGAAAACAGTAAAATATTCTGTGGAAAACATTAGCTTTTTCTTTATTTCCCAGTCATTTTCAACTTTCAAACTGACATAGTAACAAAACACCAGCAATAAGTATGCTCAGATACAAACACTTTTTTGGTGACTTTAAATTCATTTTTTAAAAAATGTAGTCTACATAAATAATCACATCATAATCTATTTTATAACTACAGAAGAAAAATGGAAATTTGAGAGATAACTGGCTCTGTATTTTGTCTCTTGATGTAATAACAAAAAGGCAAGATTGGAAATCAGAAACATAAAAATATAGACATCACAAAACATTATTAACCTTAGCATGGCATGGTGGCACATGCATTTAATCCCAGTACTCAGGAGGCAGAAGCAGGTAGATCTCTGTGAAATCAAGGCCAGCCTGGTCTATATATTGAGTTCCAGGCCAGTTGGGGCTTACAAGGAGACCCTGTCTCAAAAATTAACATTCTTTTTCTCAAAGATCAATAATTAACCCATTTTAGTATTTTTTGTATATTTTTATTGAATTTTTATGCATGCCATAGGAAACACCTTAAGCATCTCTGTATATTCCTCCTTCATCTGCACCCTCCCATAGACCCCCACAGGATTTCTTGCATTCCGTCTTTTATGTCAAGGCCTATCCAGTCAAGACATCCCTCAGTGCAAGTTCATCCACTGATTCAGCCTATTAGAGTCACTCCCTTAAAGGTCAGCTCTCCCTCACCTAACAGTAATCAGCTGCCAATAGTTCTTCAGCTAAAATTGGGGCCTGCTGTCCATTTCCCCAGTTCTCTGCTGGGATTTTGTCTGCTTGAATTTGCATGGGTCTTGTGCTTGCTGACACCATTGCTGTAGATTCATATAAGCAGGGTCTCAGGAGCCTGTAGACTTTCCACATGGTCATGCACCTCTTCCGTGCTCTTACTATCTTTCTGCCCTCTCTTCTACAATGGTCCCTGAGCCCTGGGTGGGTGGAGTTTAATACAGGAGTCCTGTCCAAAGGCCCAGGCTATACAGACTCTTTTTCTCTATTCTTTGGCCATTTGTGGCCATTTAGTGTTTCTGTTCTGAGATCACAAAATGCAGATTGCCTTATGGAAATATCAATTTTCAATTTTTGTTCTATTTTGTTGCTTAACATTTTCTTCCAAATTGAAACATTTTCTCCTGAGGAGAGGTGGGCGGCTCAAGAGATTCACAAAGTAAACAAACTTCCTAAGACATAGTTGAAACTAATGAGATTCACAAGACTCCTCCCCAAGGTTTATAGAAACAGTAAGCAATTGTCACGGAGAGACTTCCCAATCTGTGGAGCTGCCTGCCAGTCATACAGAGAGCTCCATGGCTGTAGCCTTCCTGAATCATCACCTATGTTTGGTTGAGCTTTTTGGTGATATAGCTGTCTTTGTTCATGCTCCTGTAAGTAACCCCTCATCCTTACACTTGCAAGTAACCTCAATGATTTCATTGTTTTCCCAAGTTGGACTTTGGTAGAATCATTTCTTCAGTCTGTTTGTGGTTCATAGCTGTGGCTAGTAAACTCTTGTTCACATCTCCCTAGGAAAGTAGTTTGCTACTTAACAAAGGTTATACAGCCAAGCATGGAGAGCCTACGTAGAACCAAGCCCTCAAGAGGCTGAGGCAGAAAGATATTGAATTTAAGGCTAGCTTGGGCTACATAATAAGACCACATCTTTAAAAGAGTATAAATAAATGTTTCAGATTACACATATATAGTAAATCTACATACCTTAATTTCTTTTCTTTTAAGACAGTTGGGTAAAGATCTGGAAGCATCCTGCTCATGATGCTCCCATTCTATGGCGTGTACTTTATGCTTCTTCACTTTTAATAAATCTATATTTTTACCACAAAGAATCATATTAGGCACTCACAACTCCAGATTTCTGATATTTTCTAAAATTTTCCTTGAGCTTATAAAATATCATTACTCCCTTGGTGCCAAGAATCAGCATAATAAACTTGATTTATTTTATGAACCTTGAAAACTATTCAAGGATTGTTTTATTTATTTGCACAATTAGAAAGTGGTAAACAATAATAAGAAATGTCCATAATTTCATAGAATTAGATGAATAGAAATATGCTTCATCGTGTACAGATGGTTCTCCTGAAACTTGTTTTCTTTGGAGACTGTCTATTGTTTTTAGTTGGAAAACAAAATATGGAAGGACAAACTTAAGCTGAACATTCTATCAGTTCATTAGACTTAGGTTACAGGGAAACCTTCGTGATTCCATCCAGCTGATTGGATTCACTGTATGGATTAGGATCAGAGCAATGCCCACAGCCTCATTTCACTGTTCACCATCTGCAGCTCATACCTTCCCACAAGGCTGCATTACCTTCCACACTCACTAGAGAAGATTTTATAAAGTCTGTGTAGTGTTTGAATGAGAATGTACCCCTTAGGTTCCAAGTCTTTGGACTCTTGGTCACCAGTTTGTGGTGTTGTTTGGGGAGGGTCATGGAAACTTTAGGAAGTGTGACCATGCTGGAGGAAGCATGTCACTGGGAGAAGGCTTTGAGAGTTCTTAAGCCTTGCCAGATTTCCAGTCTCTCTCTGCTTCCAGAGCCTACTTGAAGATGCGATGCTCGGCTTTATGCTCTGGCCTGCTGCACCTGCCATGCTTCTCCTGTTGCTATGCTTTCCCTGGAATCATAAGCTCTTCCTTCTATAAACTGCCTTGGTCATGGTGTTTTATCATAGCAACAGAAAAGTAATTAATACAGTCTGTTTGACTGGAAAGGAACTTTTCAGAATTTTTGCCTGGAGGAATAGTTCATTTAGAAAACAGTGAAAGTCTGAAAAGCTAGTTTTAGTCATGACTTTGTTTTAATTAATGAAGAAAGACATGAACAGCAACATACGATTTTGGCTCCTACGATCATCACCTTGACACATACCTAGAACAGGTATACCGAAATGTGTACTTTGAAGGATTAGTTTTCCAGTGACATTCCTTTTCCTACTTTTTCTGTTTTACAAGTTAAATGACCACACCCATTTTTTCTATTAAGAATTATGCAAGAAAATTCAGTGCTATTTTCTTTTGCTCAACATTATGTTTTTGATGTCTACCTGTGTTTAAACATAGAGGAATATTAATGGTTGGTCCTCTTTTGGGTATTAATAATAAGATGGAGTGAGGTGCATAGGGTCCAGGCTCCTATGAAACTTACTCTGAAGAAAGAATCACCAGTAATAAGTGGGTAAGCTAAAGCTGAAATAGAAAATTAAACAATAATGCAATGAACCATGATTTGATGGAAAATATTTACATAGTGCAGTGAGAGAGGATATTTAAGGTGAGGTCTAATTAGCAAGAATGAAAGATAAAAGGTAAGTATTGGCAAGACTGTGGAGAAAAGGAAACTCTTGCGCTCGGTTGGTAGAAATGCAAATTATAGAATGCATTATGGAGAACTCTAGAACAGTTAACAGTACAACTTGCATGTGATCCAGTAACCCTGCTAATAGGCAAATAGTCAATGGAAATGAAGTATGACAAAGAAGCATTACACTCCAATATTTACTGTAGACTTACAACATTCAAGAAATGTGGTTAAATCTGTGTCCATCATCTGATGAATGGATAAAGAAAATGTGACATATATGCACACAGAACAGTGTTGATGAAATTCTGCCATATGCAACAGGTTCATTTATGAGTAAACATAAAGCACATAGTATTAAGGGAAATAAGGAATAATCCAGACATAGAAACACAGAACTTACTCAATTGTGGAACCTAGAAAAGTAAAACTTACAGCATTTGAGAGTAGAGTAGTGGTTCCCAGAACCTGAGATAGCAAGAAAAAGGAAGGGGTGGTCAAAGGTGGGGCAGGAGTCTAAGCTGCAATTGAATAGGAGAAATCAGTTCTGGTGCTCTACTGTGTGGTAACGTGACTAGATAATGATAACATGATGTATATTTCAAAAAGACAAAAGGAACTGATTTTGAATGTTTCACAACATTTTTGTTGTGAAAGGTGAGAGATTAGGATCAAGTTTCTGTGTTCTATGTTCAATATCCAGTTTTCCCAGAACTATCTGTTAAAAGATGTGGTCTTTTTTGCAGTGTGTATATTTTTCTGGTGTCTTTGTCAAAAATCAGGTGGCTGTAAGTGTTGCATTTCTATCTTGGTCCTCAATTCTACTCCATTGATCAATGTGCCTTTTTTGTGTCCATATCATGCTGTTTTTATTACTATGACTCTCTACATATCTTGAAAGCATATGGTTCCAACAATGATTTTATTGTTCATGATTTATTTGGCTATCTGAGATCTTTCGTGCTTCCATTTGAATTTAAAGTTATGCATATGTGTGTGTGTATGTGTATGTGCATGTGTGTGTGTGTGTGTGTGTGTGTGTGTGTGTGAAGTGGGGACAGATACCCTATATTGAGATGATGAAGTCTGAGGGGATAGATTGAGTGAGAACAAGGAGTGAGGGGTAGCTGATGCAAGTGTATTAACTTGACAAGTCCTTTAATTTTCCAAGTGATCATGTTGAATAGACATCTGTATAAATGAATCTAGATCCTAGAGGAAAGGGAAGATATGCAGATATAAAATGGCAGTCATTAGTGCATGGGTAGGATTCTAAACCAGGGAACTGGGTGTGATAAGTCAGAAATGAAACAGAGATTTGGATATAACTAAGACTGGAAGTATATGCTGGGATTTCCTTGTTTTTAGAGATCAGAAAGAGGTGTAGGAATAATCAGGTAGGCCGAGCAACTTTAGTTCTAATGAAAATTCCCTGACCAGAACATTTTATCTCTATTTCACATGGGCAGAAACTGAGTCTCAGGAGGCTAAGTGGATTAGTTAAGGTCACAGATTATGTTGTCAAGTGGGATTTCCAACACAGGAAGAGTTTTAATTAAAAACACAGCATCTTATCATTAAGCCAGTGTCCTCAATGACAGGGCCTAACTGAAAATGGAAAATTCCATAAATATATTGTGAAATATTTGTAAACTAGAATATAACCCTTAGATCTTTAAGGGCATTTAAAAATAACTAGAAAAACAGAGGCACGCTCAGACCTATATGCTCAAATGTTAATAGTGAGAAATGTAGTGTTGTTATTGCAGTTCTTATGACCAACTATGAAAAAGATGAGTAACTTTAATACCAGTGAAATGCACAGAAACAGCCTCAAAAGAATGGATCTAGCTGTGGAAATTTACAACCTTGTTACATATTTTGGTCATTAAGAATCATAATGTCCATACCGATTATAAACCTTTTGATTAATGACTTTTTGGATTGTTTGAGACAAAGCCACTTTTCAATTTTAGGTCTTTGCACTTCAAAAGTTTTCTTTCAAAAAGTAGTTTAAAAATATTAATTACTTACATTCATAAACCAAGCTTAAATTTCTAACAGCGAGGGCAAGGCAGCAGCAAAACAGCCCTGTTCACAAGTTAAAATGGCCAAGCTCTACCAGAGCCACATATGTATTGTGCCTTTTAAGTCTTACAATAATAAATCATAGAATTGCCTCGATTTTACAGATGAAAATTGCTGATGCTCACAGATGTTAAAGTGATACCCTCTCAGGCTTGAAATCTGAGCTGAAGCCTAATCCAAACTCTGTGACGTCCACATTTCTTTTTAAGAAATTTTTTCACATGTATGTGTTTATTTAATTGTATGTCCATATATGTGGGAGTGGTACGCATGCCACAGAGTATGTGTGGAGGTCAGAGAACAGCAGCTCCCACATTTCTCTCTAGTAGTTTTCAGGGCATTTATTTCTGAGATATACTGTTCATTTCCAAAGAGAAAACCATGGTAGTTGTTGTAGGTGAGTACTTCAAGGTGATTACTTTACTTTTTTCTTCTAGAGTTAGCCAAGAGGACAGTATAGGCAGGTAAACTTTGAGCTTAAGGCAAATGTAAAGACATCTGTTTTACTATTCTCAGTTTGTAAACCTGAAGTCCAATCGTCCACTAGTTGGCCATGGTTTCAATATCTGAGGTTCAATTACCAGCAGTCAACCATCATCTGAAAATACTTATATTTATTATCTTGACTCTTTCAACAAAGAGAATAGCTAAGTTTGTATAACTTTAATTACAGTATGCTACAGCTGTCCTATTTTTAAATTTTTTACATTGTGTTATTAATCTTTTATGTGTCTGGTGACTAATTTATAAATTTAATTTTATTACAGGTCATACATATGTAGTGAAAAATGATACCTGTTTGTTTGAGTACTACCTACAGTTTTGGGTATCTATTGAGATTCTTGGAACCTATCTCAGTAGATAAGTGGAACTACTGTCATAACTGAATTTGAAATTAGTAAGAATGAGGATGCTAATTTTGATAATGCAGCTTTATTCTGAACTGCTTGCTATAACCATGATTTTACAGCCAAAACCTAAAAACTGAATAATATACTTTGATAATCAGCAAACTGTGTAATTTTACTTGTGGTAATATTCTTCTCTTTATTTCAGGAGCTCTTTCTTAACTATATTTGTTTTGTGATATTAATTCATCTAAAACTCCCTACTATGGAAATATTAACTGTCCTTAATAGTGTATTTCCTTTTGATATGAAGATGATTCAGGTGTTAGGATAATTCTGAAGATTAGATATCCTTAGCTAATTATGTCTTAATACAGTTCATCTCAACCAGTGTTTGACAAGCATCCTCTCTCCTCCCTACCTCTTCCCATACTCCCCTTCTTTTCTCAGCGTTTCTCTTTCAGTGAGTCAAAACCGAGCTGACATCTCTCTTTGTTCTAGAAGAACCTCTCTGAGCCTTTGATTAGACCCTATGTTCTTCTTTTTCAAACTTGAATCATTTTGACTTTCTGCCTGCCCCCCCACTCGCTCCTTCCTGCTCAGTCTGAATTGTGCCCTGCACCTGCCACTCCTTTGAACCTACCCCTTCTAGGACACAGAGGAGAACTGTAGGGCAACCGTCTTTCTGCTTCACTTACTTCTACCACCTTAGGCACCCCTGACCTATCTTCCCTCTTAGAAGTGTACTTTTTTTTCTTTTGTCTTTAAAAACACATGCCAAGTCCATTTAGCAGAAAAATACCAGTAGGTTCTCCCCCGAGTCACTTGCAGCACTAAGTAGGCTCAGTGGGTTTAAAAAAATGAACATATAAAACTAAGAAAAAGGGTGAGGGGGAGACGGGAGGAACTATAAATGAGGGAATGGGGGTGGACTTGATCAAAATATAGCAAATATGTGAAATTCTCAGATAGCAAAGAACATCACCTGCTGATTTTCTTCCTACTTTAATAACTTTACTCACCTTCTTTATTGACAATATTTCCAAGAAGTATGTATATTCATATTTGGATTCTATTAAGTTTTTTTCAGTCTTTGAACATTTTCACACTCAAGAATCTAATTTTTGCTCTTATAGATATATGCCTTGATTTCTGATTATCGTGAAGAATGTACTTTAAAAGCCTGCTAAAGATCTCCTTGTGGATAGTTCCTCAGTAGACCATGTTAGTGTGTTCAGATTAAATGTGTTAATTTGTCCAGAGAACCCTGCCTTTCCTTTTCTAAACATGCATGGCACCACTCTCTAGCCAGGCATCCCCAGACTTACTTTAACTCCTCTTTAACTTAAAATTCTCACAACTAATTATAATGACCTTCTCACTATGCAATGTCTTCTATCTAAATCTTATCACTTCAGAACTAGCCTTTTATCTTGAGTGATGCACTTCTAATTGGTTTCCTTTCCCCAAACTCTCAGAATGCCCATCTGTCTGCACACTACTACTCCAAGCTATATAAAACATGCAGGCTACTCCAGCCCTTAAACAATATGTTGTGGACATTGTGTCCATTGATTTATGAGTTATTTGCACTCATTTATCAATATACATCATGTTTATGTCTTTAAAATTTTTATGAATCATCTATATAAATTTTCTATAGCATATAGCTAAAACCCTCCCTTAGGGTGTGTATACCTTCAGTTTCTAGGAAGGGAATTTTTCATGATGGCAGTTTTTGGAGTCTAACTGACTTTGGGTTTGTCCTCAATTTCCAAATTAAAACTCAACTTTCTCAACTCTAGTTATAGTAATAGCGAACATTTACTGAGCACATGCAAACCATCTGCCCTAGCACTCTTCCAAATGCTGTTTATTTCACCTAAAACTGAAAGAAGCCCTTGAAGACGGAGACCATCTTCTCTTCCTCATCTTTCTGGAAAGGTGACAAGGTTAGGAAGCTTAAGAATTTTGTCCAGGGCCTGGAGAAATGGCTTAATGGTCAAGAGCACTGACCGTTCTTGCAGAAGGCCCAGGTTTGAATCCTAGCACCCACATGGGGGCTAATGACCATCCTTAACTCTACTTCCAGAGGATCCATCACTTTCTTTTGTCCTTTGCAGGCACTGCATGACATGGGCACACTCACATACATGCAGGCAATGCATTCCTACACATAAAATAATAAAAAAAATTTCCTCCAGTAGTATATTTGTAAGATGGCACCTTTCTTCAAATGTCAATGGAAAGACATTATTATACTCAAGTTGCATATAGTCTGCAGCATTGGGAGACACTCAACATGAAGTTGTGAAAACTCAATACTATTGCTCAAAAAGATGGAAAACAATATGAAGAGGGAAAGATTATCGTTTCTTAGTGGATTCATAAATAAAGAGGGTTATCTCTCCACTTCTAAAATCTATGAAAAAATAATAGTATTTTGGAAAGTTTTTAAGCTCCTAACATTTTTCCAGTGATACTATGGCATTTTATAAGGTCAGTATTTAAGGAAATGTTTACTAAGCACCTAATTTATCTAATGATTCAATTATATTTATAAATAAGGCATTTCCCTCTTTTATAACGGTATTTTCTATCAAAAGGTGATTGATTTTTTCCCCTAATCAGTATTTACATACAATTCCTAGTGTAAAGGCATACTTTTGAAGAAAAACACTAAATTTTTGAGGTGTATTTTAAGTAATTTCTAAATTTAAAAAGCATTTTAGTCAAATTTCCATGTTTTAGAGGAATTAGATAATTCAGGAAAATAGTTATTAAAATATTTTATTTACTTGCTAAAATACTGTCTCTCTTCTATTAAAAATTGGTTAATGCATTCAAAGAGTCAAGAGAAAGACTAAATAATCAAAAATATATTAATTAAATTAAATAATGATATTAATGATAAAAAACCACTTTGGTTGATCCACTGCAGGACCACAAAGACCAGGGGCAAACTCAGTATAGATTCAACTGTATGAAGTGGTTTTGTTAGCATGGTTTAACCCATCAGCAATTCTCTGGCATTAACTATGGTAAAGCATATAAATTGGACTCAACATTAGGAAAAAGGTCCTAAAAGCTGATTGATATACAGGAGTTCTTTGGGGGGGGTTCTTGATCAAGGGTACAAGTCTTGCTTTCAGAAAGGATTTAGCCACAATTCCAGTCCTGAATTTGGGTACACATGGAATATATCCTCTCAATACTGAATTTTAGAAATCTACCATTTACAAATCAAATACCTTTCAAAACTTTCTTGCTAAGTTGGTTGTTCAAACGTATGATAGATCAATGTTCATAGAAATCCTGAATATACACAGACATCATCAATACTGATTCACACTTGTATATCAGCACTGTTTATACACAAGATCCTGTTCTTTGCAAAGTGGGCATTGAAAAGTATTAGAGTCTTGAGTTTGTTAGAGAAACAAATAATTTTGTTACAAATAATTTTGTAGAGTCTAGGGTTCTGTTCTCTAGAGTGTATCTTTCCTGTTTCCGAACCCTAAATTTATGTAAAAAGACAGCCTCTTGTTCTTGGTCTTCCTTGATACTAGTCTTCTTTGTACTCTGACAAGTATATGATGTACTTTTACTATTTTAAGTAAACCTTAGCTATACAATCACTCTGAGCTCTCTAAAAAAAATCAAAACAAACAAAAAAAACTTTCTAAAGTGTAGCCTCAACAGATTTTAATAATGCAGAATGTTATTATTTATACATTTATTATCACAATAAGGCTATACAATGTGTCTATTTTACATACAAAAATATGCCCTTGAGGAATAATATACTATTTGGTTAAATTTGCGAATTTAAAACTGTAGAAGTTGTAACTGAAACACTACCACTGTTGAAAGTACAAATTCTTCATTTTCTGCAATGGGTTGGTGCCACAATTGCTCTTTCATTCAGCCATACATATATCTGTAGAATATTCTATCCCTTCCATTTCTGAGAGCTGCCTAATTTTTCAGATGTTTTAGAATTGCAAAGCTAAGCCTTTTGTGGTTAGTACCATTGTTCACAATTCATCACTTAAATTAAAATTCCAATCTCCAAACTACATAAACTGTCCCATGCAAACAATGCCTTTTCACTTCCTCTGACAACCACGTTGTTGAATTAGCTGCAATGAAAACTTTATTCTGTGTGTGATAAGAGGGTCAACCAACAGTTATATTTTCCTAGCAGACCAGGAAAATCTTTAATAACTTGTAAATTCCTTAGATCCTTCATATTTAATCTTCATTCCAAAGGAAGATCTGTAGGTCTAATGATTCCCTGATAGGAAACAAAGGTAAGCTCACCCAATATAGCAGTTTGGTCCTTGGATTCTACGATTCAAGTAAGAATAATTTCTCTAGTTTGTTTGCTGTCCATTTATTAAATTATCAATACAGTGATTTTACTTACGTATTGAAATGCTCAGAGAAGATCAAGTTGGTGGAGGTCCCAGTGATTGTTGTCAGTCCACCAATGGTAGAAGAGTAAGCAATACACAAACACATGAGTTTACATATCATGTGGTCCTTTTTTGAGCGATATTTTGCTCCTGTAACTGAGTTCTGTTAACAAGAAAATGTATTATTAGCACAGCTCTCTTTGTGCTCATAACAAACATTAATAACATTTCTTTTATAAGGAACGTGTCATCTCTCCTGTATCACATATGCGATGATATTTGAAGATAAAAACCTTTAGGAGATAGAGTCATGAATTGAGATCAACATCCTTAAGAGGAGATATCAGACAGCTTGATTACTCTCTACCAAGTAAAGATGCAGTGAGGTGGTCATATGTATTCTCAGGAGGCGGTCCTTACCAGTCCCTAGTCCTGCCAAAACTTGATCCTAGATTTAATTGTGTTAAATTACTTTTTTTAAAATGTTTTTCTTTTGGTTTCCTGGGCTAACTATTAACATAATACCTTTCTATTCATGGAAATGTAACAATGAATAACATTTAACTAAAACACTCAAATATTTTATAAACATAATTTCAGTTTTCCCTAATGTTTCCTTCCTGTCTATGATCCAACTCTTCCCTCTCACCATTACTTTCAAAGTTTTTGACTATTTTCTTCTGCTACTTTTGATGGTAAATGTTCAATAAATTCTTCAGCTTCTTTGGGAATTTCCTAAACTTGGTTGCTTACTGGCTAATGTTTGGAAGACATCTCTCTAGAAACAGAATATTTTTAACTTCATGTACCTCAGCATTTGAGAGATAGAACTAGAATCTTCCTTACACCCAGTATCTCTAAAACATTTACCCTCTGTACACACACACACACACACACACACACACACATCATATGAATTGGATAATTCCTCTCGTCATTCTTTTGAGCATGATAGTCTAATCTCCTAGTTACTTAGTGCTATTGTTGAAGTCCCTCCATTCCATCCAAAAGGTGTGTCCTAATTTTATTTCTGTTACTATGATAAAATATCCTGACAAAAGGCTGCTGAGGCAGAAAAAAGGTTTATTTAGTTTACAATCCCATGTACCGGTTCATCACAGGGGCAGGAACTAGAAACCTGCTAGTCACTTCACATCTAGCTTGCCTGATTGCTTGTGTTCAGCTCCACTTCTCCATGGTTACACAGTCCAGGACCTCCTGCCTAGGGAATGGTTCTGCACACAAGATCTAGGTCTTCCACATCAATTAACTTAATTAAGACAGTCTCCTACAGACATGCTCATGGGCCAACACAATGTAGACAATCCCTCATTGAAACTGTCCAGGTGACTCTACGTTGTGTCAAGCTGACAAAGCTAACCCTCACAAGACATGTCCTATGATTAACAACAGCCAATAAAACAATAGCAACAGCCAATAACTCAATAAAAACATGGCAGATTCAATTTTGTACATCTGTCAACAGCACCTAAAAGAGTTAATCACTTCTTTCTCCCGAAAGCTTTGTGTCTCTGTAGTGTCTTTCCTATCTCTTTGTTACTGTATCTCTAACTCCTGTCCTGTTTGTCGGCTCCTTTTGCTTTATTCTTCCTTAAAACTGAGTTTTTGGAAACTGCCTTGTGTCTTCTCACTCTAGTGTTTCTCTGTGAAAATTCTCATATTTTCATTGACTTACTGTTATAGACCACTTACTGTTATAGCTTTTTACCTTTACATCCAATTGACTGCTAATATATCGTGAATGTCTTAAACTATAATCCAACAATATTCAAAACCCAATTTATGACTTCCTTCCTGAAACGTAGTATTCCAAGATTGCCTGCATAAGCTAATGGATCACTATTACCATAATAGAAGTGTCATAGAACTACAGTGTGCTGTGTGTATCAAGCACTTGTCCAAATTAAAATCAGATCTACATTTTAGTTCATATAATTATTTTTTAAGATTTAATTTTAATTCTGTTTATATGTGTGAGTATGGATTTGTGCACATAAGTGCAGTGCCCAGGGACACCAGAAGAGGAAGTTGAATCCCTTGGAGCTGGAGTTCCAGGTCTTTGTTAGGAACCAAACATGTCCTCTGCATGAGCTGTGTCTTAACCACTGAGCCATCTCACCAGTCCCATATCATCTGTATAACACAATGATGTGGGCAATATTATTATACCATGTTACAGATGAAGATGTGAGACATAGAGAAGATAAATGAACTTTTCAGAGTATCAGAGCCTAAAAATGGTAGACCTGTGTAATGAAATCATTCAGTCTCCCTCCTAAGCCCAGAGTCTCACCTACTGTGCTGTGTGTTACTTGATCTCCTTAAAATATTCTCTTTATCTCATCATTGAATTCCATTGCCATTTTTTCTGTATAAAGCGCAAGACTCTTTTCAGATTCTTCCATACCTATTGCTTTCATGTCACCTTGGTCTATGTCAACATTATCTCTGACCTGGGTTGATCTAGTAACATCTTTGAGGCTCCATGCATCAATTCTTGCTGGTTTCATACTTGTTCTATATACTAAAGCCTTAAAAAACATCCAAATGTGGAGCTGGGGAGATTGCTCAGCAGTTAAGAGCACTGGCTGCTCTTGCAAAGAACCTGGGTTTGGTTCCCAGCACCCACATGGCAACTACCAATCGTTCATAACTCCAATTCCAGGGGATCCGACACCCTCTTTTGGCCTCCATGGGCACGGCATGGCATGGATACACTTACATATATGCAGGCAATATTCTAATACACATAAAATAAAAATAAACTTAAAATAAAAATTCAAATGTATTTAAGAAATAAATGGTCACTTGCTTTTTGTCATTTTATGTTCATATGTATTTTAAATACACATGAATTTTTTAAAGGTTACAGTGTATAGTATAAATCTGAAATAGCCAACAATTGGTACAAGGAGGCCTATAGGGAGGTTATCTTGGTAACTCAGACCACAATTTCTTTATCTATTCATTCATGTAACTATTGTGATCACATTATAATGAACATGGGAGTCCAGATATTTATTTGCAGCATTGATTACATTTCATACGAACCTTTATAGAACTTTATATAATGGTTTCACTAACTCTCATTCACACCTACAAAGCACAAGAGTCTCTTTTTTGGAGGAAAAACGAGATTGTTGCTCTATTCTATACAAATAAACACACTGCCTGTGATACTAGCACAGTAAGCGCTTTTTGCAAAATTATGATGTGGAAAATGAATGCTCTCTAAAAGTCACCACAGAAATGGTAATGGTATTTAGCATGGCATTGTCGGGTGCTTTGGCCTCCAATTTATCTGTTACTTTTAATTAACTTAAAGGTCAGCCCCCTAGGTATCTACCCTTCACTCAAAAGAAAGAAATTTACAAATTCCTTTATTTGCCTTATATTTTCTACATGGAAATGACTTGTATTTTCATATGATCAAAATTTCTATTGAAAAGTTACAAAAATGATCTGCAAATAATGAATGAACCTAAGTGATAACTGAAATTTAAGGCTTACATATTAAAGTTTTTTATGATAAAAAAGACATCAACAAAAAAAGAAAGGATATGTAATTTAGAAATTATTAAATTGATAAAAATGTATTTTTGAAAATGTATATATAACTCTCCATTGACATTAAACCTTACAAAGGTAAAAATAAAGATGGATTTTGTATCAAAGACGAGCTGTTTTTCCATATATACAGTATGGTTAAAATGCACTGGCAGGTTTATAATAAAAATAATTTCATGTTGATATGCCCACTTTTTCTACATAAAGAATGTAAAATCACACATTAATGCTAATGCACATAAGTTGATATTCATGAGCTTATGACTGACTTAGACAGGCATTCATTAAAACTTAGGATCATTTCAATTTCCACAGTAAATAGTAACATTAATAGATCAACTAATTGAAGGTTAAGTAGAGTGTTTTGACATATAATAGGAGATGCACATTTGTTCCATCATAGTAAACACGAGCCCCATAATTAAGATTTATTATCATTTTGTGGAGGGCTGAGCTGATCCAGTTACCATGAAGCAAGAAGTAAAGTTAAAGATGGTAGTCAAGGACTCCATGAAGAAAAATACAGCTCTTGGAAAAGCCTGGGATAAGCCATTAATCGAGCCAATTGCTGATACAGAAATTATGGAAAAGATGAAGTTTCTTAGCAAATTAATCTTTGGTTTCCTGCTCAGACAATAATTTATATCTAGAACCAAGGGTTTGGCACTAGAGTGAGAGAAAGCTGGAGAAAGTCTTTAGAGCAGACATCAAGACACTGACCCTGAGGACTTATGTGTTTGCAGATACTGGACAAGAAAATCGTCACTGTATTACTTCATCATTGGCAGATTTTGGTATATGTTCTCTCTCTCTCTCTCTCTCTCTCTCTCTCTCTCTCTCTCTCTCTCTCTCTCTGATTTAGGACAGAGAGCAGAGAGTGAAAGAGTGAGAGAAGAGACTGAATGAGAACAAGAGAATGAGAGAGAAAGAGAGAATATGAGAATTCTAAAGCAAAGAAGGAAGAACAAAAGAAGTAACATCTAGAAACTGGGGCTGGGGACTGCCAGGTATTAAGTAGTCAGGGAGAATCTTATGCCAGGGTACCCAAAAGAGTGCATTTATGAATGGGAGAGTGCTTGTGTCACAGGGTGTTCTGAGACTTTTGTGAAATTACATATATAGAAAGTGTGAATTTTCAAACATATAAATGCAGCCATATATATGTAACCAGAAATAAGGCTAAAAGATGTCAAAATCTTAATGATGGTATTCCTTGATCATGGGATTATAGGTATCTACTGCTTTCTTGATGTATTTTGTATCTCAGACAATCATCAAAAAAAGTATTTTTAATAAGAATGATTTTAAAAGATGGACTTTTTTTTTTTTTTTTGCTGGGCTTGGTGTCACAAGCCTTTAATCCCAGCACTTGGGAGGCAGAGGCAGAGGCAGGCGGATCTCTGTTGGTTCAAGGCCAGCCTGGTCTACATGGTATGTTCCAGGACAGCTGGTACTACAGGGAGACCCTGTCTCAAAAAGACCAAAAAAAAAAAAAAGATGGACTTTTAAAACAGACAGATATTTAGAAGTGATGTGCATCAACATCTATTTTTTTCAGAAGATAAAATGAGCCTTAAGGGTGACAGCTGTTCAGTACAGAACTGAAGACACAAGCCATGTAAGTCAGCTCCTGCTCAGTGATTTTCTCCTTTGCCATCTTCTCTCACAATAGACATTTTATTTATGTAAGGTTGTGAGCCTACATCGAAGACTTTCATTCAGTTCCAATCTCTGCCATACATTAGTGTTATTGGTTAGCACACACTTATATGACATCAAGAACTTGCTATGTTACACCACACTTTCCAAGTAACTGAAGCACCTCCAACTAGGTAACCAATGCAGAATTCTATGACATCATCAAGGATCTGTCAGAAACCTGTGGGTCTAGATATAACTCACTGATGCCCCTGGTGTTAGCGATTGCAAATTTCAGGGACACATTGCACATTTCTATTCTTGGATGTTGAAAATGCATACAAAAATCATCAAGGGCAAACCGTTGGTCTCCAGAGGTCTGTAAAGAAGTTAGTTTATTGGAATGAATGTGCTGTGAACACAGTAAGGCTTTATATTTCAACCATTATGAAAGTATGATTGTAAAGGCTATTGGTTCATGTTAATAAGATTCTGCTTGCCCAAAACAGCCAGCACAAAACTTTGCAGATTGTTTCTGGATACTTATATGAAATCACTTTATTATTCATACGTTGCCATGCTTTCCTTTTGTGTCAGTACTGGAGATTGAACCTAGAGTTGTGCACATACATCTGCAGTCTTTTTATATTTATGTTTTGAGCAGAGTCTTACTAAGTTGCTCAAGCTGGCCTTCTGTAGTCTACCTAGGCAGGCTTTGATCTAGAAATCTTCCTCAGTTGCCAAAGTAGCTGGAATTACAAGCCTACACCATAGGACCCAGCTGGGGCCATAGCTTGATTTCTCAGCTGTAGGTAATACAGTTCAATTTCTGGATGCTAAATAAGCAGCATTAGCACTTTTCATAGCTTTCTTCATTGAAAATACTCAGAATTTGTGTGCCTCCATTAGCCCAACGTTATAACAACATGATTTTGCTTAGAGCAGAATTCAATGTTTCAGTATATTGTATTTAGCTCTAGTAAAACAGCTTGATAAGAATAGGTAGATGGCTGTATACAGAGATAGGAAAACATATCACCCACTTGCTCAGTTTTTTTTTTTCTGGATATATCATTAAATCAGTCCTAAATGTTCTTTTCTATAAATCTCTTCATAGGAACTGGAAAGCTGGCTCAGCGGTTAAGAGTACTGACTGCTCTTGCAGGAGACCCAGGTTTGGTTCCCAGCATGCACATGGTAGCTAACAACTGTCTGTAACTCCAGTTCCAAGGGACTCCAATGTCTTCTACTGGCCTCTGCAGGCATTGTACACACAGGTACACTTACGTATATTCATGGGAAACACTCATACAATAAAAATAAATAAGGAAATAAGTAAATAAAAATTAATGAATGAATAAACAAATAAATATTTAAAAATAAAATTCCTCTCAGAACAGTGAAATGCTAAGCTGCCTTAATCACATCAAATATTCTCCAATTTCATTGTCTAGATGTTATACTCCCCCAGGACCTCTTAAATTTGGTTATTTCCCCTTTAAAACTACAAAGAGTTAATTAACTAGATAGCACTTACTTCATTGCTATTTTTGGATGGATGTTAGTTGTAAGCTGGAAAAAAAAAACGCTGCTCAGAATTTTGAAGACACTTTTTTCCCTATTGTATCTGACTGCTCAGTGTAGCTGGAGAGGCATAGTCAGTCATTCATGTTTCTAAAATCTTTCTATGGGAACTAGATCCCCTCCCTTCACTGCTCTGAAAACTGAAAGCTTTAGGGTCCTCTTCCTATCCATGGTATCCTGAAATCTCAGATTTCAAATTAGATGTCCCTGTGAGAGTCTGCTTAATCCTGAGCTGACAGCCAGTAGGCTTTTAATGATAAAAGTTGCGTTCTTCCACTGTGGAAGTTCTCGCACTTTTCACCATTCTTCGTGTTCTGAATTCTTTTCCTGAACCTCCTATTATTTTTTTGCCCGTCTCTTCATATTTCATCCGCTGAATTTTCTCTTTACAATATCTTCTGAAATCTTCACTTTTTATTTCCACTTTATATACGTATCTGCATTGTATATTTCTATTAGTTGCCTTTTTCTTTTTTATAGATGCTGTTTATATTTTATGAATATAATTTCTTTACTGCTCTGAACATATTAATGATGTTTTCCTTTCGTATTTCATCTTCTTGCATAGACTGTTTCCTGCAAGTAGCTGTTTTCTTTTTGTTTGTTTGAAACTGTTTCTTTCATGCCTCAGGCTTTCTTCAGATACCCAGGAAATTTTGGTTGTCTGCTCATATTGAAGGCAGTGAAAAGCTGCTTAGCAGCCCAGCACATGAGCTTTGGGATTTGTCGCTGACTATGAGCTCCATTGTTATCACTTGACTGGCCTTTTCTGGGAAAATTCCAATGTCAGTATGTTGTTTATTTTCTTGTGTTGATTGCATCCCCCAGGGAAGACCTTCCTGGGCTCTTGCCTGTTGATGTCTGGAAAGCATTAGAACAGGCTGCTGGGACCGGTGGAGTAGAATGCAGTCTCCCCCGCCAGTACACCTAGAGGGCATTAGAGCTGCTTTCAACACGTGGCACTCTTAGTTTTCTTGTCACTTTCTCCAGACTCAGAACCATGCCTGGCTCTCTCTGCCCTCTGTGCTGTCATATCTAAGTATCACACTTCTGCTTCACATAGGAGTGACTTGGGGAAGACATTTAGACATTGATTGGTTCAAAGGCAATTTTTGAGGTACTCCCTCAGTTTTTTTGACATTATAACAACCTCAACATTTTCTCTATTTAAACTGATTAACTGACTTCAGTACCAGTTTTCAAATCTGTCCATGGATGACTGAATTTATATTCATTTGCATCCCAGCTTTCAAAATGATTTTTAAATCTTTTCTCTTTATAAATATAAATTATGATTATGACATTAAAAGCCTACTTGAGATTCTCAAAATTAAAAATTAAAAAAAAAAAACAGTCTGGGGATAGAGCTCACTGGAAGAGTTACCATATGTAACACTACAGTTCAATTCCCAGTTGTAGTTTTTGAAATGTATTACTCTTTACTAACAATTAATGCACAGATTGACCCTGGTGCCTTTATGGCCCATATACTGGTGGATGATGTAAATAATAAAGGAGAAGGGGGAGTAGAAGTTCCGGAGTGTCAAAGGTATAGAGACACTGAGACTGGGACCTGCTCTGTTTGCGTTACTGTTTCCATGTGCTCAGTTAAATGGATCACAGATAATGTTACTTAGTTTTAATTAAATTTGGCTTCCCTTAATGTGTGTATGGTTTAAAATCATTTCTATAAGGAAATTGTTTCTGCAAATAAGTCATAAAATAAAACTAATGAATAAGTGAACAAGACAAATGCAAGAGAAGATTCTTTCCTTGACTCCTGATGTGAACTCTTCATGAAGATATAGCCAGACATTACCGAGGTAACTCAGGAGATGCAAAAGAACTAGAATCATCAAGAGTATGCCTAGAATGTCTATCCATCAACACTAATAAAGAACTATCTTGCCTATTGTGAATGGGGATATCATCCCACAAAATAATAGGATAAATGAAAAGGTATTTAAAATTTAGCATTCAGGACACAAAGGCTCTTAAGGGTAAAAACAAGCTATTTTTCAGCAATATATAAAATCTGTGTTTCATGTTACAGGATTTACTTTAAAAAGTGTATTATCCTAATTGCTAAATATTTAGAAGATTTTCTTGTAATTTCATAGCTAAAAGAAAAAATATGTGGCATTGGATTAAAAAAATTAGTAGTGGTAAAATGACTGAAATAATTTATAAATGCTAGCATATTTATCTACTTAGCATCATAGCAGACTCCTTGTTATACCTTTTTTAATTTTAAAACAAGTGCACGTGAGCTAAGAAGAGAGACTGAGAAGTCGGACTTTGCTCTAGAGATTTCAGTTTATCTTGTTGCAAAGAGAGTTTGGAATGGAAAATAATGTCCAAGGCCAGCTGTGTAGGTCCTGATACAGGAAAGATTCGTAATGTGATACTGTTTGGAAAGGAGGAAGAAAACGTCAAGTTAACTTAAGGGAAAACACAATGTATCCTGAAAATCCTCATTATGAGCATTGGATTGTCATCATTTATGTGTTAAAGGAAATATGGCAATATAATATAAACTGTTTCAGGCAATTGCAAGTTAGAACTTAGATCCTTCCTGTAGAAATCTTGAAGAAAAAATTAGCATTTCAATGTTTTAAAGCATGAAGCAAGCAAAAATCTTTGGTAATGGCACAAGAACTGCCAGAAAACAAAAATGATCAAAGAGAAAAGCAAAAGCAACAAGGGTATCAGATACTAAAGTTGTTAAATGCAGGCCATAAGTAAATTAAGGATTAATGACTTTAGAAAAAGATTTGAAAATATTACTACACAAAATGAGATTATAAAAATATTAAGCACATCTTAAAAAGGGATAACTAGAAGTTTGAATAGAAATAGGCAAATCAATGAAATAGAAACAGTTTAAGAGTGAATTACTAAACTTCAGGATTAATCTAACTTATTTACAAGGAATCCAGAAGATAAAGAAGGAAACAAATGAGAGGTCAGTAATTTTGGAAGATAAAATGTTTTAATGTATTTAGCTGGAGAAAGAGTGGGGAGGGAGGGAAGGAGGGAGGGAGGAAGGGAGGGAGGGAGGGAGGAGAATGGGAACTAGGGTGAGGCAACTGAATATTGAGAAACTACAGCTTTTGGAAGAGGCAATGCAGACTCAGTAGGAATCTAATAATGAGGGAGGGAGGGAGGAGAATGGGAACTAGGGTGAAGCAACTGAATATTGAGAAACTACAGCTTTTGGAAGAGGCAACGCAGACTCAGTAGGAATCTAATAACAGGTATATCAATGGAATTTCTCTCTCCTCTTTCACAGAGACACAGATACACACATCTTTAAAATAACCAATGAGAAAAGGCTACCTGCAAAGCAATGATAATTTGACTGACAGCTGACATCTCACAAGAAAAAAAAAGCCAAACTTCAGTAGAAATACATCTCAGCATGTAGACAAAAAAATATGAGACCCCATTATTGCAAAAATGCATTTCAAAAACTGCAAACATTTTCCTATTTAAAAAAATTGAAACTTAATACCAAAAGATACTCTCTGAGTTGTCTAGTTCTAGAATTAATGCTGCTCATATACTCATGAGTGTGTGGCCATCCACTGGAGTATGGTCAACCTACAGGGGCCACACCCTTAAATAAAACTAACTCTTCCTCTCCCAGCAGGAGTTGGGGGAGAGTCGGTGAATATGATCAAAATACATTTTATGAAATTCTCAAAAAAATCATTTTTAAAAGAAGAAGAAAAAATTTAAAAACTTTAAAAGCACAAGCAAAAATTACTGGACATATCAAAAGCTATAAGTAGCATAGAAATTAAATCAGTAACCGATATTATAAAAAACTGAACAGTTGCATACATTCCTAGTCAATTAGAACTAATTAAAAATAAAGTAGAAAATGGAATGTCTCAAGTCCAAGGTTGATAATAAATCAGTTCGTCTGCCTGTTACTTTCTTCTTTCCTATTCCTGCCAGTACAGAAAGAAGGAGAAGGTAGAGCCACTGAAACTAAAGGTTTCAGTGCTGAGAGGGGTGGAGGAAACACAAAAATAAAGGTCCTCCTGGTGGTAGACCCATCAGTCCAGCCTACTTCCATTTTCTTGAATCTTTTGGTATTTTGGGTATTTGTTACAGTGTTCAAAGCCTTCACCTTGTTCAGACAGGAAGGCTGAAAACAAGGACATAAAATCCTGGACTATGACCGTCTTTGCAAGAGTACAGGTGTGACTGTAAGGAAGGAAAATAGAACCAGATAAAAGACCCATGGAAATTTCTAGAATTGTTATGCTTTATTTCTAAATCTGGAGTATAACATATACTTTTTTGTTCTTTAGAATGCCATTACATTAATACATATATATATATATGAAAGATTTCATACTCAAAATATTTAAAAAGAATTTGAGGACAAAATTAATATATTCCTGTTCAACGGTAAATTTAAAAACAAAATGTTTTATTGCAGAACAATCAAGTACAGCCCCATATAGCCCCAGAGGATCTAGAACTTTTATTTCAGTTCCGTTCAAAATCTGCAGTGAGGTTATAGAGCCCAGATTGGACTCCCAAAGGATATGTGGTCCTCCGGCCTCTTTCCCTACTCATCTATTCTGTAAACATTGCCTCTCAAGCAGAAGATATGGTCTTGAAAAGAAGCCATCTAAACTGTTCTGAGTGAGGACTGAGAAGTACGTGAGTAATTCAGTAATTTCCCTGGCTACTGACTTTCATCCAGTCTAGGAAGAGGGAAGAACAATCTAGAAGAAACTTACATCTGTAGAGCCACTGTAATTTAAGCTAAAATGCCAATTTCATATTTAGTCAAGAGTCCAAATGTTCTGCAATTGCTATTGCATTGGTTGACAGAACTAATGTGCCTCATTCCTAATACTAAGAACTGTTTGCTACCAGGCTCATTGAATTCTTGGCAAATATTAAGAAGTGTCTTCTAGAATTTAATTTTCATTCATAAGGATTATTACCTCAAGATTTAAACAACACCTAATTGAAAGCAAGATGCTATTTGTTCAAGGATATTTTCCCCTTGAATGTTTCCCTTTGAGGAACAACAGATTATATTAAATTAATGAAAATCAATTATTTCTGTTTTTTTTTTTTCATTAAAAACATGCTGATTTTTCCCATTTCTTTCTTTTGAAAATGCCTGGAGGTTTAGAAATTGAGCAAATATAAAACTCTGGGTTATCTCTTCAAGCAATATTAATGTGCATAGGGGAGGCAAAGAGCTGGTGGCTTCTCCCTTTGGTGTCTATAATTTCATTTTTGGATATCTAGAACTAATTTCTCCTGAAAATCCTAAGTGATGTACAATCTTCTAGCTGTCCCATCAAACCTAAGCAATATATCCCCCACATATGCCTGTGCTCTTTTGGGGTTACACTGTCTTTTCTCCAATCCCTTTATTCTCTAAAAATATTTCAGTTATGTTTAGAGAGTAATGTAGGATTCATGGACTATACATTTACCCATGGCTTTCATGTTAAGCACCAGAAGGGGGCCTGTATTATATTGAGGGGAGAGGTTGATGGAAAAATATCTCTGTTGTTAGGTATGCAGCATAGCACTGTGGCCCTAGATATAAGCACTCTTAAATAAATTCCTGAAATCCCATGGACAACTGACTACGCACCATCCTCAAAAGGAGCCTGTGGTCATGACCACACCCAGCAGGAGCAGAATGCTTATTGTTAGTGTTTATACAAGAACTTTGCAGTTCTGAACTTCAGAGCTGACAAATTTTAGCTCCAAAACATTTTAAATATATTTTAAATTAGCAAACAAAGTATTAGCTATTATGGCATTTTTAACAGTGTGTTTTGGTAGCTTCTCCTTCCCCCTCATCTCCTCCCATCCCTGATCTCCCCACTCTCTTTACAGCTCCTTGCTTCAGTCACTTTTCCTCTTCTATGTGTCATAGGTATTTTTCTGAACTCCCATCCTTCTTCATTATCAATTTTTAGTCTCTCTTGGTCTCTTTTCTAGTTTTTGTTTTACCTATATTCATATTCTCTCTCTCTCTCTCTCTCTCTCTCTCTCTCTCTCTCTCTCTCTCTCTCTCCGCTTCCCCTCTCCCTCATACAGACACATATGTTACAGGCTACAAAACACATAGAGAGCATGAGGTTTTTGTCTTTCTGAATTTGGATCACTTTGTTTAATAATAAACTTTCCAAATCTACTCAAGTTCCTACAAATTTTTAAATTTTATTTTTCATAATAGCAGAATAAAATTCTATTGTGTATGTACTACATTTCACTGTCCATTCGTATGCTGGTGGGCAATGAGGCTGCTTCCATTTCCTTGCTACTGTGACTAGAACAGCAATAGACATGGATGTCCAAGTATCTCTGTGGTAGGCTATAGAGTCCTTGAAGAATATTCCCAGAGTGATATAGTCATCTGGGTCATTTGATAATTCTACTCTTAGTTTTTTGAGACACCCCCCATACTGATTTCATAATGGCTGTACTAGTCTCATCAGCAGTGAATAAGGATTCTAAAAACCACATATTGGCCATTTGTGTTTCTTCTTTTGAGAACTGCCTCTTCATTCCAGTATCTCATTTGCTATTCAAACCATTTTTAAATTTTTCCACAGAAGACAAAATTTACCTGACCCATAGATTTTTTTGTTAAACTTTTATCTATTTGCTTATCATAATTTATATACCGCATGAGTTATTTTCTAACTGTGATTGCTGTAATTGTCTGATAAACTATTACTGAAATTATCCACTCATTCAGCAAGTATTTACTCACAATTCTGTTCCAGATATTTGACATATGTAGTGAAAGGACACCAATCTGCTTGTATGGATCTCACATCTTAGTGGAGAAAACAGGCCATAGACAAAGTAAACTAAAGCTAAGCAAAATATACACAGCTTATGAGAAGGCGATGTATCTTTAGAAGAAAATAGGGTGAAGTGAGAGAATTAGGAGGAAGCATAGGGATGTGATGGTTGCAATGAGGTAGGGACATTAGACCGCTTATTAGCAGGATAGTAATTGAGCATATGTTAAATGTCAATTTCTTTTAAAAATATTTTATTTATTTTTTTTTATTTTATATATATGAAGGTATTGTCTGATGTATGTAAGTACACTTGTGTTGTGCAGTGCTTGTAAAGGTCAGAAGAGGGTGCTGGATCTGCTGGAACTGGAAAGTTATTAGCAACCATGTGGGTGCTGGGAATGGAACCTAGGTCTTCCACAAGAGCAGTCAGTGCTCTTAATTGCTGAGCCATCTCTTCAGCCCCAAATGGCAATTTCTTATCCATGTGATTATTGTTATAACAAATATAGAATTTTGGGGGAAACAATTCTTAAATGTCTTTTAAATATTGGAAACTGTCTGCTTACTACACAATGAACTACATGGACCAATAACTGTGTGTGTGTGTGTGTGTGTGTGTGTGTGTGTGTGTGTGTGTGTGTGTTACTGCCTTTTGAAAAAAAATCCTGAAAAATAAGGTAAGATTATTAATCATTTTACGTTGTTATAATTGTGTTAGTTCAGGATTAATGAAATTTAGAGAAAAATCTTAATTTTGTACAAAATAACTTGTGATTTAACTGATTACAATTGTAATAATTTTTATTCAATATAAACTTTAATTTTTTGCAGAAATAGCAGAATGATGTAAATTATGAAAAAATAACTTCTGTCCTTTGTTTGGTTGGGTTTTTTTGTAACAGAGGCTCACAGTGCAGCACAGGCTGGCCTAGAACTCACTGTGTAATCCAAGCTGGCTTCAAAATTAGAACAATTCACTGAGTGTGGTGGCAAACACCCTTTATCCCAGCCCTCACGAGGCAGAGGCAGGTGGTTCTCTGTGAGATCAAAACCAGCCTGGTCCACAGAGTAACTTCCAGGTGAGCTGGGACTAGGGAGGCCTGTCAAAGAAACAAACAAACAAGCAAGCAAACAAACAAACAGTTACAATTCTCCTGCCTTAGTTTCCCAAGTGCTGGTGAATCACTATGCCCAACTTAAACCTTTCATTTCCTATTCTGTTTTTGGAATGAATTTTAACCCACTCTTTTTTAAAGGAAAGTGGTATTTATATGTTTTTTGGCTTGTAGGTTAAAAATGCAATGCCAAACTATACAGGATTTATTTTAATCAATAGGACATTCTACTTACTCCAGGAAGAGAGCAGAAAACCAAAATATTATGAATTCCAATATTCCTTTTATTTTATAATGAGAAATTATTCCATATAATCAATCAGTGTTAAGTTGTCAAATGTAAACCTAACAAAGAACAGCAGCAGTTCTTTATAACTGCAATATGAACCATATAATTTGTTTATTCTTGAAAAGAGAGCTATAATGGCTAAGAATCAAAATAACTTTAGATTTGTGTGTTTAACGTGGAGTACACAAAGAACTCAGGAAACTAGGAAGAGGCTTTAGCGTTGGGAGGAAGAAATATTTTAATAGAGGAGGTATAGAAGGTCACAACTGGTATGAAGGGGGAAAGTGGAAAAATGGGAGGATGTTTAAGTGGGGAGGAAGGAAGATAAGAGGGTAGGTCATACAGGGACTAGAGGAAGGGCAAAGTAACGCTAAGGAGGTTTGAAAAAACTGTATGAACATTTATTATTCTAAGCTTTCTCATATATATGTACACCCCCCCCCACACACACAAGCTTAAATGGAGCAACCCTATAACAGGGAATAGTGTTTCTTCTAGACACCATAAGATTATTAAACCAAAAACCCAGTGCCACATTTGGGATACTTCTCTTTGAGTTTTTGGTCAAGGGAGTCACCCCAAACAATATACTCTATAGCCATTGCTATTGGTTTACCCATCAGAACTTGAAGGTAAGGCCCTATTGCTGAGGACACCACACACTTGGATCACAGGATGTGAAAAACCAAGGTGGTACAAGCCTAGAAGCTTCCTTCATACTGGCTAGCTTTCATAGTGCTACAAGGTGTTATAGAGGCTATAGGAGAAAGTCATCAACAGTCTTTCCTAGCTGTAAACTCTGTGAGCTACAATAATAACCTGCTTGACAAAATATATCCTTTAGTGTAATAAAAAAAATTACACTAAAGGATTGGATTTAAGGCCTATCCCACAGAAAAGAATTCATGCATGGCACTGTAAACCTGGCCAAGAACTCTTGGCTGGGGAGGTCATAGGCTATAGGGGAGAACCTACTATTATTATTTGCAAAATGGACATAGTATAAAACTACCATCTAAAGTACAATTAACTTGGGCTGGAGAGATAGCTCAGTGGTTAAGAGCATTGACTGTTCATGCAGAAGACCCAGGTTTGAATCCCAGCACACACATAGCAGCTAACAACCATTTGTAACTCCAGTTCCAGGGGATCTGACACCCTCTTCTGACCTCCACAGGCATTGCACAACATGAGTGCACTTACATAAATGCAGGCAATACACATGCACACAGAAATTAAAATAAATTTTTAAAAAACTTTAAAAAATGTATAATTAACTTTATTCTCATAGATTAGTGAAGCTCTCACTACTGATTAGAGAAACTCCATTTTGCAGTGGACAATCATTAACACAGAGACTCTGAATTGGTCAGTGGATAGAGACCAAGCAGTGCTTGAGTGCTCAGCCCTAAATATGACAGCTTTATCACACCTGCCTCTCCCAAGGCTTAGGGAATGCCATGTAAGAACCATAGGTTGTGGAGGACTGTTATAAAACAGTGTCTTCTGCATGTGACAAGGCCATTGCACTCATGAATTCATAGCTGTCATGGCTGCCTGCACAAGATTTGCACAAGATCAAGCCAGTCAACACTCCGGCTCCACCTCTATCTGAGTTACTACAAACAGTAGATGGTACTAGGGAGGGACAGTTTTCTTCAGTAGGTTATTCATGCACCAAGCAGCCCTACACATGGGCTTATTTATAGCACTATTTGGACTTAATGGTTTATTTCAATAAATAAAAGGTGAACACAAAGTTGGGTGGAGGAAACTATGGATGGGTGTTGGAGGAGAACGAATATGAACAAAATACAAAAATGTGTGAAATTCTCAAAGAACAAATAAAATATGTTAAAATATGTATTTTAAATGTATAATATATAAAATAATGTTTTCATGTAATATTTTTTCCTTTTATGAAATTCCAACAGTAAAAGCTTCTCTTAAATCTTTAAAAATGTAAAACTTAAAAAATTATATTGGCCCTTTTAATCTTTGGTTATACTTTCCTTTTGGGTATTTAAGGCCATAAAGTTGGTCCAGATAAATCAATTTACTTTTACTAAATAAAATTTGAGGATCTGTTCCTCAGGGGTCACATGGGTTTGGGAGGAGCCCCTGGCTCCTTTCTTTTACAAGTTCTGCCTATGTGAAGATAAGTCAAAGGTCCTGCTCGACCATGGCTGGCTTAGCTTGGAAACATGGAGGAAATGATTCCTCTGTGTTGACCCTCCTCTTTGTAGACTGGACACTGGTTCAAGTCCATTTCATGGGGTCTCCTTGGCCTCCTTGATCAAGAGGACAGGTGACCCCACCACAATTACAGGACACTTTGAAACATGCTCATAGTCCCCTGGAACTAGTCAACCTAGGAGGGTAAGGAGCAAAAACTGTCCTATACATCCCTCTGACCAAATTAGTATAGACCTCAAAGTATGTGTGTTAAACATACTGTACAGCTAAAGGCTACATAACAAGCAACAATACCAGATAGGAAATACCTTCATTTGAGTTGTTGGCCAGGGTGGCCCAAGGGACTTCAGATAGTAACTCAGCATAGAACTGGGAAAATGAACAGCAGACCCCAATCTTGTCTAAAGGAATATTGACAACTGATTGCTGTTAGATGAGGAACATCTGACCTTCCTAAAACAAAGACCTCTAGATATGCTGACTAGATTCACCAGATGGACAAGTACTGGGGAACGGCTGGGGTGCTGACAACACAGTGGACAGTAGCAGGGATGACAGAGTATAAGGGCTCTAGTGAGGGGAGGGAGGCTATGGGAGGGTGCCATCTGGGAAGTGGGTGCATAGTTGAATAAGATGGTTTGGGATGTTCTGAGTGATATACACACACAAATCAAATAATTTTTAAAAATGAATTATATTTGAGAAGGAAGCATAAAAATTTACGTCATGTTAAATAGTAGAGGTGAAAAACATTGCCGTTGAAATCTACCCAATGACTGTATAGACATACACAGGTGCCAAGAACCTGCGTGCAACCAATTATGACTAGTAATAATCAGAGACATACAGATTAAAGACTCATGCACCAACATCCCAGTGTTATTATCAAAAACAATGAGTCTTTCTGTAAGAAACAGTATATTTTTAAAATGAAATGGAGATCTCTTTTAAAGGTTAAAATCTCATTTAATTTTATGTCTCACAGGGCTTATACTGAGTTCAATATTGAATAACCATATTAATTCAAGAGAACCTAAAAATTTACAGCCACTTTTGAAAGAGATATATATATCTGATTGTGTGTGTTACTGAATATGTTAAAGCTGTAATGAAATGCTTCTTCCAATCATGTGGTTATTAAATTTTTTAAAAATTAAAAAAATATATAGCTGAATTTTAAAGCATTGGGCTCTGAAAAATATTAGAATCAGTACTTATAGCCCTAGACTCAGACATCAATCTTTACTGCCCAATATACACCTCAAATAACTTTTCTCCATGGGAAAGTTCTTCCTCTTTCTGTATTTCCTATCCCAATCAATTGTAACCCAGCTTATCAAGTTTAGAGTGGCAGAGACATTTCCTACATCTTTCTCTCAGTGTCTGATTGATTGGAACACTCAGTCAGATCCATATCCCCTTGCCCTTCACAGTGTTCCCAGAGCAAGCATCATGCAAACGGAACTCACCCTGCTGCTAATGAGCTTCAAGGCTCCCTCTTCCTATAAGAGAAGCTCCAATTCCACTACATGGCTCACAGAACTGCCCCTAGTCTAGCCCAAACATTTCAGTCTCCACAACCACTTGTCTCTAGCACCCGTACTGCAGAGATGTCCTAAAGTCCCCAAGTTTTGAAGAGTTGAATATTTAAATTAATGCATTCTCAGGAATTTATTTTCCTATTTTCGCTCTGCATTCTCTTAGTCCTTAATTGACAGAGATAAATACTGAATGCCTATCCTATGCTGAGTGATGGAATATGCTGGTGTCTAAAATGTATAAATGGACTTGTTCTTGTAATGCATAAATTTTGTACTTTTCTCTGTCACACTGTCATCCCTCCACCATCTTTACCTCAGACTCCTTCCACACAATATGCCTAGAAACAAAATGTTCTTCCTTTAGGAAGACTTTTTGTTGTTACTTTGATGTCAGATTATTTTTTCTTTTTTTGCATTCACTAGATTTTGAGATGTTTACAATAAAAAAAAGTCTTTTTTCACCAATATCTCTCCCTACAATGTCTAGGATATAACTGGCATCAAATCATTTTGAATTCAAATTTTAGACTAGCTTAAAGTTACCTGTCTACAAGAAAGTTACTGTGTATGTGTATGTTCTTTTTTCTTTCTGTTTAGGCTGTCAATATTCCAGGGAAGTTTGTAATGTTCATTTTCCAATGTATTTTTCTATAGCATACCTACCTGGCTGTGAAATTTTAATGTTGTGTAAGAATTATTTCTATCCCTAAAGGTAATGTTTTT
>NW_008333889.1:16311-21413 GCF_000622305.1 Nannospalax galili | reverse complement strand
TATGAAATCTGTTTCTTAAAAACCTCTCATATAGACATGGATAATGACTTAAAACTTATCTTACATTTATTTTTACTTTACATAGAAATTGCTCTTTCCTTGAAAATTTCTATAAACTAGAATGTTCCCTTTCCCATTGAGTTACATGCTAATGGATTATATCGCCTGATGAAGGAACACAGGCCTCACTTTCCTCTTCAGTGACATGGTTACTGTAGGACTATTTCTCTGCAGGGTTATTTTTCAGTAGTCTTGAGAAACATTGCTCCCAGTGCAACCTAGTGTAGTGGGGTTTTCTATTGATTTATTAATAGTGATGGAAGCACTAAAATTATGAGATCCTTTGTAATTATATGAAAAAGAGCTGTTGTTCTAAGTTCTTAACCTAGAGAAAACAAGGGTGATACTAGTGAAAACCAGAAAAAATTTAGTGAAAAATGAAACAATATTCTGAGACTAGAACTATATTCTTTAAACTCCATTGGCTGGCTGCTATCACCATGATTCCAATAAAAGGAAAAAATAATGATGCTACTTTTCAGAGCCTGAATGGTTCCAATTTGGAGGTCTATCCATGAAGACTTGTCAAACTATTAGCCCAAACTGGGACTTAGTCATACAAAGTAACACGTTTTAAAATGTGTATGTATCTAACTATAGTTCTAATATAATTTGGGTATAATTATTTAGAAAGAATCAAATGTAACGTACCTTTTCCATCTCCATCTTGCTTGAAACTTTCCCTGAGCCATTACTGTTTCTGAAACATAAATTGACTCAGTTTATAATTTTATTAAAATATGATTTGGAAAATCCTCATCAAAATGTCAATAGTCTTTACCCTGGGACTGGCTTTGTTTTCTCTGTCCTCCCATTTGTTTCTTGTTCAATAACAGTTTCTGCAAAATATTGAATAAAAAAGCAATTTAAATAAGGGGTTATCATTGACTCTCAGTGTTTGTGTGTGTGTGTGTGTGCGTGTGTGTGTGTGTGTATGCACAAGAAGATGGAAGCATTAGTTCAAACAAGTTTACCTTATACTGATATCATATTCATCTTAGAATATTTTATAAACACAAATATCTCCTCAACATCTTCTTATTGCATCAGACCAGTTCATCAGAGCCAGAAATAACCACAGTGAAATTTGATGCTGTACCCAAATAGGATATAGGAATTTAAGATTTCTAACATTATGCAGAAAAATCATTCAGGAAAGGGAAGAGTAGCCTCTACATCTCCTGATAAAGACATGAGAGTATATCTCCACAGTGACTGGATCCTTCCTCTTTCTGTCAGAGAATATAAATTTGACATTTATTTTAAAGTAAAATATTTGTATAATTAATCTGAATAGATACTGGGGACTATAAAAAGGGGGAGGCTAAATGCATTCCATGCATTTATACACAGTGAATTAAAACTATATTCCAGCATTGTTGAATTTATGCCTATTGCCCAAATGACTAGACCCCACTGTGGCCATATCAACACATGATACCATCAATTTCCAGTCCATGGGTGGCAGATTCATTGAAATAAGTCATCTGAGTGGCCTCGGCCTCTGCTTCAGCACTGATGATCTGCTGCGCCACAGCCTCCACGATGGGCATCACCATGGCAGCAGTAGAGGTGTTGCTAAGCCACATAGATAAGAAGGCAGTGCTGCTCATGAACCCCAACGTCAGCCTGAAATGAGAGGGTCTTTAGTGTGAACCTGTGCTCTCTCCCTCTCATGTAGCGTTCTATAGTTAACTGTAAAGAGTATGGTTCACAAGTTGGGAATTAAAGATGTCCAATTGTAGAAGGTCAAGTTTCTGCCCAAATGATGAACTCTGAGTACAGTCATAGACAGGTATAAATCAAATTAAAGCATGTAAGTGTAGCGTTCTTAAGATATCTATCCCCTCAAGTATTAGTGTATGATGGGTATAGTCTCTCTAAAACCAGATAAATGATTAATCTCATATCAAACAGTAAATTGGTCTATTGCTCCACAGCTTGCATTACCCTAATACTTGAGTGCTTTTTATGAATAACTTCTTGCCTTTGGATAAAAGTAAGATGAATGTACAACTAACTAATGAATTCCTGCCCCCTTACTTTTATTTTATCTTTTGGCCATATCTCTGTTTGTTACTGTGTGCAGTGCAAAGACGAAAGAACAAGGAATGGGGCTAATATTTATAAATCTCCTTTTACTTATTCACTCTTCTGGTTCAATATTAGGTGTGTGGAAAAGTGACTAAAATCACTTTCTAAAATGAAGTTTCAGAATTTTTTGTAGATTCTATTATTTATGCTCTCCTGAACATGACACTCCTTCCTGTTGTCAAGAATTAGATTTATTACATTGTCTTCTCTTATAGAGTAATTCATCCTTAAAATAAATGATCTAAGAGTTACGATTTTAAACCATTTATATAAACTTTCAAAATTATATTTGGGGAAAACCTAATCTGTGTAGGAGATCCCAGAAATCATCCAGAATTAGGTCTTCCCATACAGAGCTGTTCATAAAATTCTCTGATTCTTTATAAAAATAGATTTACATGAACAATTCCACATCATGTTTCAGATTCAGGTTTGGTGAATATTTTCTATGTGTGAAACTTCTTATAAATCTGCTCTCAAAAGAAATCATTCTCAACTTAAAAATGAAAACTTTTAACTTACGATATCAGTATGATGTGAAGTCTTTTTATATTAAAAAAATAGGATCAGATAGAACTTCTACTGGTAAAAATGCCTTAAACTAAAAAGCTGCATAGTGGCATCATGGACAGGATTTTTGCTCTGTATTATCTGCTTTTCGGGAGCAATGGCTATATAGTCAGGAAAAATGTATTTCTATGGTACCCATGGTACCCAAGAAGCAAGGCTCCATTCTATTTAAGAGTGGAAGACTTGGGGCTGGAAAGAAGGCTCAGCAGTTAAAAGCACTGGCTGTTAAGAGGACCAGGGTTCGGTTCTCAGCAGCCACCTGACAACTAACTCCAGTTTCAGGGGTTCTAATGTCCTCTTCTGACCTCCACAGTCACTGCACACACATGGTGCACTTACAGATAGGTGGGCAAAACTCTCATACACACAAAATCAATCAATAAATAAATACATAAATTTTAAGGAATGAAACACTTTAAATACATTTACACTATAAATTTTCTAAGTAACATTTCTTTCAAATTTGTCTCAGGTGTGCTATATATACACAAATATGTATGGATGCATAAGCACACAGTATTACTATTTAGCAAAACAATTTGCTCCACAAGTGGTCAACACAGAGTCTGCTATGCCCTTGAAGGAATTATACAACAAAAATCAATAATTTTTTTCTTTTTTTCCAAAGTAAGATAAGAGGGGAAAAATCACCCAAGGCTTTAAAGTAAAATATCATTATGCAAATGATTGTGACACTGGGAGTGCTCCTTTACTGACTTTCATGATTGTAACTAGAAGTAGAATAGAACCCAAATAGCCAATTAATTTAGTGAAAAAAAAAAAAACCACTCATCTTAGTGAAGGGAAAATCAGCCACATGAATAATATCACATATAGAAGCAATTCTTAATTGACTGTTTCACTTCACAGCTGTGATGTGAAGAGAAACATGTTCACCTTGAAATTTTTCTGCACACATTTATATTTTGTCAGTAATGTCTTTGTCTTTGGTTCATACCATCCTCCCTATTGATAAAGGATGTTCTTGAATGAGTTTTGAATGTATAATCAGCCAAACAAACAAGATAGGAATGAAATCTACTCTGAAGGCTAGCAATCTCATTTGTTGAGGTTCAAGGCTTCTCTCCTCTGACTCCAGTGGTGCATTAAAGGTGAGAGAGTTGTGTGCATTTATTCCAGTCTCCCTGTAATTAGACCTGCAGTGAAAGGGAAGTTGTTTTTTTTTTTCCTCCTACAACTCAAGCACACTTTACAGTACTTTCATATTTTCAGAGTTACACTGCTATTCAATCAATTCCCTGGGTGTGAATTGCTTATTTGTTAATTGCTCTGCACAAAACGGTCTGTTTAGAATATAAACTGGATGCAGCAAATATATTACTTACCATGCTGGATTCACACCCACCATCATCACCATCCTCAGAGCAATCCTCCTGTGCAAATTCCATTTTTCTATTGATGTTGCTAAACAGATGACTCCAATTAGTAGCAGGTGAAAGTCTTTGAAATAAGCAGATGCCACCTGAAATTACAATTTTACTCATGACTATGAACCCTTAGACTGTTCTTAAGAGTGACCTTCAGCTACATATCTTTTTATTTTGTTAAGAGGCATGGAGATGTGTTTGAATACAAATTTAAATATGTTCTATAGTTTTACCCAGAAACAGTACTATTTAAAAACATACAGAGAAATAAACATACTTAGAACAATGGTTTTTAATATAAAGGAAACTTCATATGGTGTTACTTTAAAAAAATATTTTTATTGATTCTTTTGAGAATTTTGTACAATGCATTTTGATAGAGATCCCTTCCCTGTTTTCTACCACCAATTTAGTATCCCCTAACTTCACGTCCTCTATTATTATTTTAAAAGGCCTTTTGAGTCTAATTTGTGTTCCCCAAATGCTCTTGGGTGTAGGTCCATTTCCTGGAACCTGGTCAGCTTACCTGTCATCAAAACCTTAAAACTGACTCTCTTTCTCCTAGCAGCTATCAATTGCCCATAATTTCTCAGCTAGGGCTGGTGCTTCTTGCCCACCTCCCCCATCCATGTTGCCATTTTGTCTGGCTTGGTCTTGCCTAGATCTAGTTCATGCTGTCACAAGTGCTGGGTTTTCGTATATGCAACTTCCCTGTTGTGTCCAGAAAACAGTCTCCTTGTATTAATCCACTATTTCTGGCTCTTACAGTCTTTCTGTCCCCTCTTCAGCCATGATCCCTGAGCTCTAGAAGGAGTGGGTGTGATATAGGTGTTCTATTTATAGCTGAGCACTCTGCAGTCTTTTATTCTCTGCAGGTTGAACAGCTGTAGGTCTCTGTATTAATCATCATCTGCTATAAGAAGCTTATCTGATGAGAGTTGATAGGAGCAGCAGTGACTGAGATTTGAGAAAATCCTGACTCAAACTCCA
>NW_008333889.1:0-15204 GCF_000622305.1 Nannospalax galili | reverse complement strand
GGCTCCCATAGAAGCAGATGGAATGGTAGTCAGTAGAGGTTAGAAAGGGTAGTGGGGAGAAGGGCAGTTGAAGGATACCAAGCTCTATTATATTAGTGAAGTTAAATATTCTGAAACACAATACAATAGGCTAGTTGTAGTTCACAATGATTAAGAATTTTTAAAAAGAACGAGAAGAGAAGTCAGAGTTTTCCAACACAAGCAAATAAACACTTCAGAGCTAGAAATGGTAATCGTCCTGCAATAGGCTAGTTGTAGTTCACAATGATTAAGAATTTTTAAAAAGAACGAGAAGAGAAGTCAGAGTTTTCCAACACAAGCAAATAAACACTTCAGAGCTAGAAATGGTAATCGTCCTGATTGGATCATTATGCTTTGCATGCATGTACTGAATTACCATAAAGCTGTACAGTTATCATTAAAGAACGAGAAGAGAAGCCAGAGTTTTCCAACACAAGCAAATAAACACTTCAGAGCTAGAAATGGTAATTGTCCTGATTGGATCATTATGCTTTGCATGCATGTACTGAATTACCATAAAGCTGTACAGTTATCATATCTCAATGGAAACAAAAAGCAGGAAATGTCTGATAGGTTCTTCTCTCTTTGTCCTTCAATCATGAGCTGTCCAGAATTTCTAAATAGTCCCTGCTCTCTTTTTGAGCCTGTTTCTTTGTAGCATACCACAAATGTAAATACTCTTTACTTAGCTGCCTGGTACCTGTCTGGTACATGCTTTATGAAAAAGGAACTTGATATTTTCAATCATCCTATGTCTGGACATAGCATAGGAGTAAATAATATTAAATAAATTAGGGAGGAATTGAGGGAAACAAAACGTGGCCTCTGACTTCCGACCTTCTAAATGTGTGTATTTTGTCTCGAGCAATATTTAAATTTATTGGTATTCTAGTGTTTCTAGACTTGTGAATTGTTTTTCTTTTTTGTAGCTCCCTCCCTGCTCTTTGAAGTTTTTTTTGATCTACAGAATGTTTTTACTCTCTCCTCATAATTGCCAACACTCAGGAAGGTTCCATGTACAGTCTTTTTGGTTTATATATCCAATGGCAATTACTAAAGATTGAGTTCCTATCTCTGTGTAACATTCAATACACGTTGGATGAATAGCGAGTATGGCAGTATTGTCTTGAAATCTAGACAGTAAGTTTTCTAAGCTTCAGAATGCACATCCAACAGACATTTCTAGTTCAACTTTCCATGAATACCTAAAAGCTCAAAATATTCAAAATGGCACTCTCACCTTCTCACTCCAAACCTTCAAACATTTCTTTACCCTTGTACCCATTTTCATGAAGAATAAAACTTCCATCTGTTTTGTTACCTAAGCAAGAAACTTCCAAGTCCTCTAATTCCTTCTCCACTTACATGTATTTCCTGTTCTATCAGGTCCTCAGCATTTTTTTCCTAACTCACCCCATGTCCTGTGACTGACCATCTTACACTCCTTCACTCCAGGTTAATCCCATAGTTTCTGAGACTGAATCCAATATCCTCCATATGTCATAACAGACCCATCAAAATCCAGGCTCATTTCATTTGTCCAGCTCAATCCTTTGTCATTCCACCCAATGATTTTCTACATGTTGTTCCCAAATGTAAAAGAAGTTTAATGTTTGCTTCCAGTTTAAGCTAGCATTGTTTGCCTTCTTTGGATACTCCTAATTTTCCTTCATGGATTAGGACAGATATTAATTCTCCTAAGATTCCTTCCCTGAAACCCTAAACTGGGCAGGATGGTGTTTCTCCACTTATGACATATTGTAGTGTATGTATGAGCATGTGCTCATTTCTTCATTTAATCACCCTGTCTTTAGACTAGATCTTGTTGAAGACAGGGTGAGTTTTACTGATCATGAAGTTATAGACTCAGCACATGCAGAACACGTAAAATCTGCATTCAATAGGTTTTTGGTTACTAAGTCCCTAGGGTCAAGAAATGTACAGGTTATTAAATGAGAAAAAAACAAGTTATCATGGAAAGCAAGAAAGTGTGATAAGTACATGTAACATGCTTCTCTAAGGCATACTTTTCAAAGAGAAAGTGGAATAAGTTACCACTTTTTCCTAGAAAACTGGAAATCTTCCTATAAGACCTGATAGTCAAGTTGAGTTTTGAAAGATATTGTTATCTCTTTCTTGTTTTGTTCATAGAAATAAGCCCCATTGGTTGCTATGGTTATGTTGGTGTTTCTCTGAAATGTATATGTTGGAGCAAGCTATGAACTTGACACTAGCTCTACTCTCCTATAAATGAGGCTAGAGGGGCTGGAGAGATGGCTACATGGTAAAGAGCTCTGACTGCTCTTGCAGAGAACCTGGCTTTGGTTCCTAGCACCCACATGGCAGCTAACAACCATCTGTAACTCCAGTTCCAGAGGATCTGATGGCATCTTCAGACCTCCATGGGCACTGCACTGCATGACACAGGTACACTTATATACGTGGAGGCAAATGCTCATATACATAAAATAAAAATAAAGAAATCATTTTTAAAAAAATAAATGAGGTTAGAGGGCACCTCCTTACCCATTTCACCATGAGTGAAACAACAAAGTAACAAATCTACTGATATTTAAAATTTTTATTTTATTTGTGTATGTGCATGTGTGAACGTGTGTGCGAACATGTCTGTGTGTGAGTTCAGAAGCCAGAAAAGGATGTTGGATCCCCTAGGGCTAGATTTACAGGTGGTTATGAACTGCTCAAGATGGATGCTGGGCACCTAACTCTGGTCCTCTGAAAGAACAGCAGTGCTCTTTACCACTGAGTGATCTGTCCATCCCCTCTTCTGGTATTTTGATCTTATACTTTTTAGCCTTCAGATAATGAGCTTGAGAGAATTTTGTTATTTTGTTTTAGCAGCTTGAATGAACAAAGACACCGACCTTGTTCTATCAGTACTGTAAGAATTAAATAATAAATAAATAAATAAATAAATAAATAAATAAATAAATAAATGCAGAATTATTTTTTAAAAGGCAAAGAGACTCTTAGAGCAAGCCATGACTGGAGTGCCCTCATATCCATGGTTTAATTTTTTGTGGCTTCAGTTAGCCAGTTACCTGCAGTATGAAAATAGCAAACGGAAATTTTCAGATATAAAGTATTCATAAATTTAAAATTATACGCTACTCAGAATCACATCATGAAATTCCATATTGTCCTGGCTTCATTCAGCCCAGAATGTCAATCACCCTTTTGTCCAGTGTATCCATGTTGTACACACTACCTGCAAATTAGTAATTTGCAGCCTTCTTGCTTATCAGACTCAATGTTGTTATATCACAGCATTTATATTAAGTAGTTATTATTTTATTTAATAATGACTCCTAAGCAAAAAAGACAACATGCCATAAAATAAGGAAGGGCAGATTAATGCTGCAACTATATGGCAGCACTGCAGATTGTACAGGAAAAAATCATTCTCCATGTGAGCTTCAGTACTGTTGACAGTTTTAGGCAGTAACTGGGAATCTTGGAATAGATCCCCTGAGGATAAAGGGTAGCTACTGTATAAGTAAGTGATTAAGCACAAGACTATGAAATGCTCTTGCTGTAACCTATTTAGACTATACACGGACTGTCATACTTTTAAAAAAAGAGAGAGAGAGAGTACACAATCTAGATTTTGTGAGCTACATAGTCTCTGTCAAAATTACTCAACTCTCGATGACATGCAAGAACCAAAGGCAACATATAAATAATGACCAATGCTGTACTGCAATAAAACTTTAGTTTGGAAATCAGCACCAAAGTGGATTTGTCCTCAGGCCCAGAGTCTACTAATCCTTTGCAAACAAATTATGGCCTGCAATCTAAACAAATTTAGGGATTAAACATAAGGAACAAGGTCCATATTTTCTGTTTGCTATTAAATATTCTTCACTGTCTAGTTTTTCATAAGAATCAGTATATTTGAGGAAGAATATTGTTAATAAGCTAATTGTTCAGGAGATAACAGGAGAGACACCTGTTGTGAGCTGGAAATGTAGTCCATTTGGTAGAATGCTTGCTTAACATGCACAAAGCCCTGAGATTGATTCTTAGCATCATATAAACTAGAGCACAGTACATGACTAGAACCCTAGTACTTGAACTCAGAAAGTAGAAGACGGAGAATCAGAAGTTCAGGGTCATTCTTGGCTACATAGAGAGTTTGTAGCCTGGAATGCATGAAATTCTGTCTAAAAAAAGAGGCGGAGGCACTGTTGATTTATAAATGACACTGACACCCAAAATTATTCGGGGGGAATGATATGTCAACTAAAATTCATGGGATTTAAAATCTATTTGCTATTTCTGCCCCCAAATGGGATTTCTTCTAAAAATACGGAATTTTGCAATCAGAACACCTGGGTTCCCTCTTAGCTATATAATTTATCAGTTTATCAATCTTTACACAAATCAATAAGAGGTCAATAACATGGTTCCTCACATTTTTTGTGTGTGTGAATAAATAAGAGTGTTTCTTAAAGCATGTCTCGTTAGGTAAAATTAATAAAATTAGAGAGTTCATTGATAAATATTTAAGTTTCTGTGCTGGATAGCTTTAGTTGTCAACTTCACACACCTGTGTAGAGGGAGTCTAGTTGGGGAATTTCCTCCATTGGACTGGCCTATGGCCATGTCTGTGGGGTATTTTCTTGATTTTTGAGTAATGTAAGAGGGCCAGCCTACTGTGAGCAGCGCCACCCCTGGGCAGGTTGTTCAGTGTTGTATAAGAAAGCAGGCTGAGCATGGACCAGAGGAGCAGCATTCTGCCTGTGCTTCAGCTCCTGCCTTCAGGTTTCTGCCTTGAGTTTCTACCTTTGGTTCCTGCAGTGATGAACTGTGACCCAGGAGATGTAAGCTAAATAAACTCTTTCCTCCCAAGTTGGTATTGGTCAGAGTGTTTTGTCATAGCAATTGAAGGCAAAGTAGAACAACTGCTTTGTTAAATGTAATCATCAAATTTCTAGTCTTCATATTAACTGACTTAGAAAGAGATTTGACTGCCTGGTTATTGTTCCATCCTTAAAGTTTTGCTTCACTTGAATCTTAGGATTCTACACTTTCCTGGATCCTAGGACCCCACACCTTCCTGGATCCTAGGATCCCACACCTTCCTGGTTTTCCTCCTATACCAACAACCTTTTCCTCTTAGTCTCCTTGCTTAGTACTTTCTCTTCTCATTAATCCATTTATTTTGTTTGAAACTGGGTTTCTTTATGCTTCCTAGGGTGGCCTTGTACTCACACTGTTCTCAAACTTGCCTCCAGAGTGTTGAAGTTACAAGTCTGAGCTACCTCACCCAACCTAACTTCTGAAGGCTGCAGCATCCAGGGCTCCACTTTGAGTTTCTGCTTTCACTTACTTCTTGAAGTAATCTGAAGTCACAGGCTTAAAATACCAGCTATATATGCTGATGACTGTAAGATCTAATAACTCCAGATAAGACAACCCACAAAAACAATGAGCTGTTCAGCTGTATCCACTTGCACATGCAACATCTTCACTAGATGCTCATAGACATTTCATATGTACACATTCAGCACTGAACACCAAGCATTGGCCCTTCTTCTACAGTAACCCTGCTTTATATATGATGTTTTCAATTTTATGCATTATAACTCCACACTTTCTACTTCGCAGGTTAAAATTCTAGGAAGAATCTTTGAATCTTCTTTTAATCTTATGCTATAACCAATAACTCAAGGAAATTAGTTGGCTTTTCTTCCAAAATGTATTAATAGTATAGCCAATGCTGCACACTGCTTCTATTTTGAATCACCATGGTCTCTCACCAAGTTTGCAATAACCTACCCATCTCCTTTCTGCTTTGTTTCTCAATATAGCAGCTCAAATTAGTCTTTGGAAAATCATAGCTTAATCATGTCACTTTTCTGTCAAATTTCTCCATTAAGTTTCTATTTCCTCAAATGGTAAAACCTTATGATGATCTTTGGCATGGCCCCCACCCTCCTTATATTACCTCCCCAACATTATCTTCAGTCAATTGCCTGTTCACTCCCTTACTCTAGTCATACTGTAGGTACTGACCTGGTATAAGGCCTTTGCAGTGGATATTTCCCCCTTTAATAGTGGGCATCCCCCAATTCTCAAATGGTTAACTTCCTCATCTCTGGTAAATCATTGTTACGGTAAATAGGTTGGTCTACCCTGATTGCCAACTCTTATCATAGTCTCTTATGGAACCTTGTAGCTCACCAGTTATGTAGACTGGCTTGTCAGCAAGCACCTGGGATGCTCCTGTCTCCTGCCTCCCCAGCACTGGAATTTCAGGCTCATATTGTCATTGTCATGCCTGTCTTTTAATGTGGGTGCTGGGGATCTGAACTCATAACCTTATGCTCACATAACTAGTACTTTAAATGCTGAGTTATGTCTCCAGGTCCCACCAATTACATTTCTGACAAACTATTCATCTCATCTATTTATCAGATATACTGTTTACTGTCTCCATATCCCTAAATGATAGGGAATTTTTGTCTGTTTTTTTCATAAATATTTTCACAAGTGTTTGCTTATCAGTGTTTTTCCAAGTGTGACAGGACCTGTCGCATAAATATTTATTGAATGACTGAGTCAATATGTAGGCAGTATCTATGTATCCACAGATGCCTTTTTCTCATATATATTTTCAACAATAGAATATCAATACCTACTATGGACGATCGAATTGGTCCTGCTCTAAATATTTAACATTTTAGATTTAATTCAACAGATTTGAAAAACTTGAATACTTGCTGACATTTTCCAAGTACATATGTGCACAGTAAGATTTAGATATTCAGCATTGGCTTTAGAAATAATAAAGTTAAAACTATGGCACCTGACAGGTGTTTAGGGTCTCTACTTATAAGAAGACATTAAGCTACTCAGTGAAACATTTGAAATTTTAAAGTGCTGCCAAAGGGCACAATGAAAGGTTAATAATATTCTCAAAATTGGATATGAAAATTCATGATGTCGCATCATTGCTTCACACATATTATTTGATTGTTACATGACTTAATGTCCCACTTACAGATGACAACAAAGGAGTGATTAGGTGACATAGACATAAGGGTCATATACATAATTAGGGTAAAGAGCAACTACTGAGCTCGGATCTTCTGACTAAATCTATAACCCTGTCCATAACACCCCTGTAGCTTTGGGTTTTTATAAGTTAAAGGTCAGTTGTCCTGTCTAGAAAAAGGATCACAAGTCTTAAGAACAGCCATCTCTACTATAAGTCTCAAGTTCTTAGGTTTCCTCTAAGCTCCAGTTCATCTTACTAGGTGAAGAAATTCGAAAGACTGAAATACCGAACCGGAATGGAGATGGTGGGCTCTTGACCTTCCCAGCGATCCAAATGTTTCTGAAGTGATCTATTTTTGTCAATCTACAATTATATCAGCCAACATTTACTGAGTGCTTACTTTGTAAGCACTTACATTTGCCAATTGTGATGGGTACTACTGACAATCAATTTAAGATCTAGAATCCTCTGGGATACCAGCCTCTGGAGATGCCACTGAGGGATTATCTAGATTGCATAGATTAGATTAGCCTCTCTGTGCATGCCTGAGAGGGATTATCTAGATTAGGTAGAGGTGGGAAGACCTGCGCATTAAGGGCAACATCATTCTGTGGACTGCAGTCTTGGACTGAATAAAAAGGAGGAAGCAAGCTGAGGACCAGCATTCCTCTCTGCTTCTCAACTACAGATGCAGTGTGACCAGCTGCCTGAAGAGCCTGCCAGGTGCTCTTCCCTACCATATGCCAAAATCAACGTTCCTTTCTCAAGTTGCTTTTGTCAGGGTATTTTGTAACTAATGTACAAATTAACTAATTAATGTAACTATTAATGTAACAAATTAATGTAACTAATACATTAAATTTTTTAAGTATTGTTGACAAACTAACTGTTCTTAGTGGAGAAAAAGAGATGGTGTTAGTGACAGAGTTGGAGGTGGTAGGTGTGAGGAAAGGAGTTGAAGTCTCGAAGTTATAAAGACTGGAGGTGGGGATTAATTTTAAAATCTAATCAATGCTATATCCAAAAGGAAGATAAAGTTTATTTGCAGAACAGATATTAAGTAAAAGTTGTTTGGATGGATGTAACTGAATGTCAGAACTGAATGTCAGACTTGCAGGAGAATTTCTTGAACGTTAAAAGTCAACTTTTTTGAGCTACTAAAGACCTATAACCCAGAAAGCCTTCAAACATGGACTATCACATTCATAGGCCATAACAGGGAGATGATATCTGTCCCAGGTGAGAGTTGTCCCAGAAGAAATTCTGTGTCAGAGTCCAGGGCTGTTGATTCTGTCACTTTGAGAGATAAAAGATTCCTGGGCAGGTACGGCTAGTCACAGAGGTTCAACCACTCTTGGCACCAACAGATTTTTCTGTCTCTGAAAAAGGTAGCCTGTTGGATCATTTAAGAAATACAGGATTTTCAGGCTGGAGAGATGGCTCAGTTGTTAAGAGCACTGACTGCTTTTGCAGAGGATCTGGGTTTGATTCCCAGCACCCACATGGCGGCTATGAACCATCCTTAACTCCAGTTCCAGGGGATCTGATACCCTCTTCTGGACTCTATGGGTTTTGCATGATATGGGTGCATTCACATATGATATTTTTAATATCAGGTTCCTTGGAAGCTGAGCCTTTTCTTGGGTGTAAGGAATTGAAGGCTAATCCTGGATACATTCTCTTCCAAATCAATCATAATTAGAAAGAGCAAAATCAAAGTTAGGAGGAAGATGGGAACATGGCATGAAAAGAAGGATCAGAAATACAAGAAGATCTGGGCTGCAGATGGGGAGTAACTGCCAGGAAATAACGTGGCGAAAACTCCTCCCATAGGAGGAAGTTTAATCCAGACTAGAAAGAAAAATCTCCATCCACAGGAAAGACACGCGTGCTTCAAGAGAGCAGTTCTAGGCCCAGGCAGAAGACAGAAGTCCAAAAATGATAAATTGCACTGACTGGCAACTTGAAATCTTTCCTGGGAAAGTTGTGAGTCTGGTTTAGGCAGTTGTCTGCTCACTGACTGGAGACTTCATGGAGATAGATATTCTGATTTCATGCTTTTAAGGGTACATTGAATCTATTTTGTCCTGTGATTGTATGATGGTAGGGCATAGCTCTCAGCATGAATAAACTCTTCTCAGCAAGCACAAAATAGAAATACACATGAAAGTTCATTTGGCTTCATTTTTTGAAATGGCAGGTTTCTGGAAAAGAAAACAGGAAAGCTTTTTCTTCATTAAAAGGAAAAATGTTTCAACACTGTCAGACCAAATTCTGATGAACAGTAAAAGCTTAGGCAGAGTGTGAATGTGTGGCCCCTTTTGTTGAGAGGAAGGCACTAAGCATAGAAGTCGGCAAGAGAAGATGGACACACATTTTCTCCTACAATACACGTGGCTCAAGAAGCTTCAACCTGTGTTTGTTCCTTGAAAGCAGACAACTACGTAGAAGCTCAGTGAGGGGGAACACCCAAAAGTTTGGGGGCACTTCTGAAGAAGCCTTATCACAGCATCACTGTTTCTTTTAAAAGCAACCTTTCTCAAAAGAAGTTACAGCACAAAATAAGCAATCCAATTCTGGCAGCATTTGAAGAACTTACCTGTGTAGAAGGCATGATCCCAAACATAGGAAACATTAAGCCAGGTAGCAGGGCCGTTATTGACAGGGGCAAAGCTTCTGTGATCCAGAGTATGGCAACCACAAAGAGCACATAGGCACATTCGGCTTCCTGTAGGGGGCAAAGGCATGAAACGAGGTGAAAAACAAGCCTGTAGAAATGAGCTTTTAAATCATGGCCACGTTTGCTGAATAGAATTGAGACCGAGGCAGGGAGGGAGAGGAGACAGAGAAACAGAGGCAGAGGCAGGAGGGAGGGAAGGAGGTGGGGGCTAAGAAAAATCCCTACATCAAATCGTCATTTTTCAGGGTTCCAAGAGCCAAGTTAGTGAACATGAAAAAACGGAAACCTGAAAATTGCCACCTACTTTCTTTCTTGTTTCCTTCCAAACAGAACACCGTCTAAGCCATTTTCTGTGCTCGTATTAGTGTCCATGGATGTTTGTATTCGCTCTCCTTTGGCCTCTCAAATGAACTCTGAGTACTGTGCAAATGCAAAAAACGGGCTAGCTACAGACAATGCGGCCCCTGTCTTTCTGTTGTACTCTACCGTCTTTATTTAATTGCACTTGCTTGAGTGGAACCTGCCTCCCTTATTTTCTAACAAAAAGTGGGAAATCAAGCTAGAGGAAAACTTTCCCTGTACTTTCTCTCAAAGGGAAAATGGTGATAGGTGGCAAGATTGAACTGGAATCCAGCTCTAAGTGGCAAAGACCTAGGTGGACGAAATGTCTGCCTTGCTTTTTAAGGAAAGTATAGGAGACATAGGGAGGCTCAAAGGGAATGTGACTCTTTATAGAATCTGTTACTTTGCTTGGTGTAAAGCCATAGGCTTCTGTTTTAAGGCACCGATAAATAGTGGTTAAATTTATAACCACAAGTGATTTGTTTAATTTTGATGTGAAACCACCTGACATGTACGAAGTAGTCAATAAATGTCATCACATACTATTTTGCTTCTTCTTCTTGTCCTCAAACAATTTACTGTCTGAAAATTCTGAGTCACATCTGAAAGTTTACCAGAACTGCAGTCAAGGTTTGATGAAGTCTTTTCTTCAAGGTTGTGCAATACATACCTTTCCTCCCTGTGATTCACCTGCATCGCATCAGGCCCAATCCTCTGTGCTGCACATTCACTCCCCCAGCATCCTCACTCTTTCAGTGGATTTCTAAGAGATTCTTAATAAGCCCAGACTCTGTCATAACTTTATTGTGTTATATTTTAAAGGAAAAAGAATAAAGGTGTTTTGATGTTGACAGTTTTTACAGAGTCTGCCTCTATGGTCTTGACAAACAATAAAACAGCAAAGCAAAACTGAACCTTGACTGAATCCTTTTAAACTGCTTTAGAGAGAATCCGTGGGTACTAGTTTAAGAAGATGTCAGTGCAGAAGAAAGGCTGCGCATGGCCCCCCAGTTTTCCCTTACAATTGTGCTTTCTGCCATACTTGCAAGAGCTAGTTTTCAAAGATAACATGGACCCTGTTAAAACATGGTTCCTTGTTCCACTAACCAGTCTCCTGGTCCTATTTACTGTCTTCACTCTGTGAAGGCCTCATGTCTTCCCTCCTCCCTCCCTCCAACTCTCACAATAGGCAAATCTGTTCCAAGACCAGATTGTTTTTCCAAAATGCAATTGAACTTTGTTATTCTCTTTCATAAAGCCAGATTAAGGGGTTGGTCACTGATACAACTCTCTGGGAACACCAATCTATAATGGTTTGCATCAGAAGATTAAAAGGAAAGACAAGAGGCTGTCTAATTCTGGTCACCAACCTGTAATCTCTGCCATAGAGTTTAAATCTCATGTCAAAGTCCCAATTTTCTCAAATAGAGCAGTTTTGGTGACAGAATAACAAACAAAATTTCCAATTATTGAATGATTGCCTTTTCTGGAAGACTGTCATATTTTAACTAATGTAGCTGTGGTTTAAAACAACCAAGAGCCAGTGACTTTCAGTTGTGTTTTTTTGGATAATTTGATACTGTCATTTTGTATTTAATCTTCTTTATAATCAGACTCAGCTCAATATGTCTTGACATCTACTCTCTCTTTGTAAGGAATCTTCTTGAGCCAGACATGGTGGCACACACTCTTAATCCCAGTAATGGAGAAGCTGAGGCAGGAGAATTGTCATGTGTTTAAAACCAACCTGGCTTACATAGTGAGTACCAGGCCAGCCAGAGATATACAGCAAGACTCCATCAAAAAATGTCTTCTTTTTACACAGTTTGATACCACTTTGTATCTTTAGTAAACTCTAATTCAGAACATTTAGGCAGGTTATCATCAGAAACCCTTAGGATCCCCTTAAGTGATAGTCTTGCCTGCTTCTGCTCATATTCTGGATGAGTAGCTAAAAGTTCAACAAATAAATTCAATTTGTTCGACTCATAAAGATTTGTTTCTGTGTATGTGTTTTTAATTTCATCCAGGATTTATAAACCTGTTGATTTCATATTAGAATATAGTGAATTTCTGGCTTTCCTTTAAAAACTGAGAGATTTGGTAACTTTGGTCTTATACCGTGGCAACAGTTCTCCAGATTCAAGCACTCTTCTTACCTTACCAGCTTTTGCCAGCATTTGAGTAAAATCTCTAATAAGAAATTTGCTGCCTACATGTTCTGACAATCCTACCTTACTTCGCTATTCCTAGGTTAACACTTTTGGCTCATTGGCTTTCTCTGCAGATATCCTACATGGCTCATGGACAGGACCATTGGGAGAATCTAGAAAATGTAGGATGCCAGGCCCATCCCTAGACATGCTGAATCAAGAGCAACATTTTCGAGGTACTCGAGTGATTCTTGTTTAGGGTAAAGAAGGTGAAGATCTGGGCTACCTGCTCACTGGGTCTTTTCCAATCATCTTTAACTCTTGGTCTATAATCCTGCTAGTCTCCTTCTGCCAAACAAATCCCTGGATTTACTTGGAAGCTTGTTCTTCTTATAAAGTACAGTTCAACTATGTCTTATCTATGTAGTTTCCACCAAACACACTTATACATTTTATATTTTGTGTGTAATACAGGTGATTATAATTGCACCATATCTCCATTATCTTTATTAGCTAACTTGCCATAATTTGTAGGAATCACCCCATTTTTCCATTCCTGAAGGAAACTGAAGTTCTAGAAAAGAAGAAAAACAGAGTTACCCTTGTCAGGCAAGAGAGAGGGCATTGTTTTTTGTCCATCTGAACCCCACCCTCCAAAGTCTGGTAGAAGTTAGTGATGCATTTGATATTAGTAAAATAACTGCAGCCAGGGCAAGCATACATTTTAATCAAATTCTGTTCTGGAGGTACAAAAGTGCTCTAGTATTATAAATTCTTGAACAGAAAGACAGAAAGCAGAGTAACATCTGTTTTTATCTTGTTTATATATTATGAAAGAAAATAAATGAAAAAAGAAGTATTTGGAATTATGACCATGGCAGATGTTTTTACAGAACATTTTAAAATCTATGATGCCTTTCAAAAATACCACATATGAAACAAGCAGAAAAGAACATGAAGAAAAAGTGAGAGGAGAGTGGGGGGAGGGAGAAAAAGCCTCAGGAACTTCCATAAAATAAAATGTCAGATGTATGTTCAAAAGTCTCCATATTCCTCAATTTTTCCAAAACTTATGTCAAGAATTTCAGAAAACAAACACTCTGGCAGGCAAAGGGGACTGTTTAGAATACAGACATCATGCATTCCATTAGATTGGCTAGGGAGGTATAATGTCCCTTAACAGAGGCTGCCTGTATTGTGTGCCTGGTGCCTCCCCAGCCCACTCATGGTGGTCTCCACCTTTCCAACTGCAAGGAGTATCTCTTATACTACTTGACTGATGAAGGTGTTATGGGCAGATGCTGTTCCTTTATATTAAAAATGTCCAGGTATTGAAAGCTTTGAGCAGTCTTTTGGTCTCCACCTTTCCAACTGCAAGGAGTATCTCTTATACTACTTGACTGATAAAGGTGTTATGGGCAGATGCTGTTCCTTTATATTAAAAATTTCAAGGTATTGAAATCTTTGAGCAGTCTTTTAAAAGAGCCTTCAAAATTATAAAATATTTAGAACAGATAGAAAACAAGATAACAGATATTTGCTTATCATATTGAGCAAATGTGGACATTTTTTCACATTTGCTTGAAAAAACAATTTAAGATAAAACATTTCTGTTAAAAATGAACACAAGCCACCTCCTCATGTCCTTTTCTGTATCCTTCCCCTAAATTAACCACTGTCTAGTATGTGGTTTATATCTTTCCACCTATGTTTTTGCAGTCTTGCCAGATGTAGACATTAATATTTTAATAAATATGTTTTATTTCTTTTCTTTTGTGTGTGGTGTATGCATGTGTGCACGTGTGTTTGTGGGGGGGGGTGCACTTACCCATGTGCTGAATATGGAGACCAAAGGCTGTCACTGGAACTCAATCATGCCTTTTCTTTATTTTTGAACAGGGATTCTCACTGAACCCAGAGCTTGCTATTTGAGCTAGACTGCCTGACCAAGGAGACCCCAATATTCTTCTTTTTCTGCCGCCAAGCACTGGGGTTACAGGTGCATGCCACCACGACTGCCTTTTATGTAAGTATTGAGGATCCAAACTCAGATCCTCATGCTTATACAGTAAGCACCTCTGCAGCCCCAACAGTAGTTTTAAAGTTAAATAATGCTTCATTTGTGTATCATTTTGTAACTTTTTTCAGTCAATATTTTATGTTTCAAATGCACTTATACGTGTCATACATGTAAAAATCTTTTTAAATCCACTTTTGGTGAGTCTAGTGTTCCTGGTGAAGAATACATTAGCTTTTATTTGTCCAGGTTTCCATTCCTCCCCAATTTTTCAGTACTATAGGATTGTGAACATCTTTGTACCAAAGCGCTGCATGGACATAGGAATAGGATTTCCTAGACAAGAATGGAAAGCAAGGATGAAAGTTTCTTGGTAGAAGAACTTATTTAAACTGTATTCTTTCCACTTTCTAAAAACTATAGTTACACTATTTTACACTTGCACAATGATAATCTCATCCCCTTCCCTGTTTCTGCTTTTTCAAATTATTTCTTACAGCATTACCATTCTTAATCTCTGTGGCTTATATTTATATCACTCATATTTTTCTCAAACTTGCCTTAGGTATTACTCTAAAAATAAAAATTAGAATCACAATGTCATACTGGACCTTCTTATATGTCTGCCAATGGTCTACACACTGGTATATTATTCTGTTTTACATGGCTATAACGAAAGACTTGAGACTGTTTTATATACAGAAAAGAGCTCTATGTAGCCTACAGTTTTGAAGGCCCCAAGTCTACTTTGGCTCTCCTGAGGGTCTTGTAATTGCTGGTGTCACAATGAGGGACTGACATATAAGGCAGGGGAGGTCACATGTTCAGATAGAAAGCCAGAGACTAGGGAAGGAGCCATTTTGCTCTTTTTATAATAACCCATTCTCATGGGAACTCATGGGGTCTCATAAGAACTCTATTAGTCCTTTCAGATGGCTACCCTTGTAGTCATCTTCCACTAGTTCCC